>NW_027271543.1:815000-1415000 GCF_040938485.1 Diadema antillarum
GAATTCCGAACCTTCTCATATTCAGTTTTCGGAAAAACGAACCTTCGGAATAACAAGCGTTATTGAACCATCGGAATAACTTACCTTATTTCATATTCGGAATTACGAACCTTCGGGATAACGAAACTGTATCAAAGTTTACAACACTGCCTTTTTCTGCTGTGCATAATTCAAAGATAGTGGGTTCGGGTAAATTGACTGTAATTGTTGTGTGTGTGTGTGTGTGTGTGTGTGTGTGTGTGTGTGTGCGTAAGCCACTTCACGGGTCTAATACACGTCAAAATTTGTAAACTCTATTTAGCAAATAAACTGTACATACATATACGGATTTCACGTTCAGTACAGCTCATTTTTTACATAATTATCATGAATTATATTAATGATATTATTATTACTACTGCGTTTATTACCGCGGTATAGGATCGCTGTATAGTTTTCATTATGTTGAATACATTTTCTCAAAAAGATGTTAGGCCTAACTGTCTAAAGTGTAAAAAATTTTCCTTGTCTTCATTCAATGTCATTATAAACCGACCTATTCACTCATGTCATGTTGTACCATGCATTTGCATAGAATATCATGTTGTGTTATTTCATTTGAAAAAAAACCCTCTTGACTGCTATGCATGCATGCCATTCAGTAATGTTACCATTTTATTACCATGCAGTTTAGTATGTTATAATGTGTGTCCAGACAGTACATATTGATGTTGTTGTTCTGAACAATAAATTCAAATCAAGCTCAAACTGTAAAGAAACCTTTATTGCATTTTACGTCATTTCTTTTGGAGTGCTAAAGCAATGTTCCAATGTGCCCAAGACAATGATGACTAAGTAAATCAATGTGGTGTTACGCCTTGTGAATCCATTTACCGTTAACACAACTTTCAATTTATAGTACAGTACTGTCATTATCGCACATGATATTGTTGTTTTCATAATCACCTGTACTGTGTTCACCATATTACACTTCTGTGCAAATCAATATTATAGTGTCTGCTCCCATTCAAACTTGTATTGCACCTTGGAATATGAATGTTAAATTGAGACTTTTCGTTAGTATGACTTGATATCACAAATCTGTAAATAAAATCCATCACCGGATGTCTTATGTATTGAAAAGTTTGTCTGCTTGTAGAATACTTTATCTTCCATAAAAAGAAGTTTGGATAATGCTTCAGATTCTCAGCCTTTCCTGATCATTTTCTTGTGTTTGTCTGGCGAAAGTAGACATGCCCCATCGCTACCAGCGAAAATTAATATCACCACACTTTATGCTGCTTCATCAGGATGGTGTGACACTTTATATGAAGATGTGTTTTGTGCACGTCTCTTGAACTGTTTAATTATGACAACAATCATTATTATATACTATATGGAATGAAGGTGTGGTGGAATTTTATAACATTATGGTCCATCCCGTCTCGGTCATGAAAAGTTGAAGTGCTCTCTGCAATAAAGAATACCCGCACTATTTTTACTACTTTGTTTTTAACAGAGAAGGTACATTTCTTAGCAAAACACTTTTCTATGCACGAGGCGTTACATGAAATCAAACATGAATATCTCGTTGTGCGTTTTATTACTGTAAAGATTGAGAAGATGACATTGATATGTGTGTGCGTGTGTGTCTGTCTGCCTGCATGTCTGTCTGTCTGTGAATGCATTATGTAAGTGAATGTTTTTGTTTGTGTTTGTGTGTAACTTGATTTGTGTACGTGTCTTTGATCGCAAGATACCAATTAAATGATGCAGTTTTAGTAACGTCATAGAGTGCTATATGCTCTCTAGGATGGCTAACGGGCGGATTCCATTAAATACATGATGCTGTAGACTCAAGTCTAAAACTCGTCGGCGAGTGCAGATCATGAAATTTTGCTCCATTTTCGTACAACTGCGAGCTCTCTATTCTATACAGCAACAATAATCAACATATTTTCCTGATTATACACATAGCATGCACAAAAGTATTTAGGCATTGCAAATTGAAGTCGAATTATTTAGGCTTGTATTCGGCCTACAGGAAAATGTGCGTAGACTGGCCTTGGCAGCAGAAAAGTGCATGGTAATTATCCTCGGAGTGGTTACTACTTCTCTGTAAGAACCTTGCTTGTGACATTGACTTGAATTATACTGTAATGTCCTGTACTCTGCCTGCAGGTAGTGAGCAGTTATTATTGACGTTCACTTTGTAGAAGATGTATGAAGTGGACATGAAGGCGTTGGAAAATTCTTTGAAAATCTGATGAATTATTTGAAGTATCTTCTCTTAAATCAGCCCTCCCGCAATAAGGAGATTACCAGAGTGCAATAGCATCTTAAGGTGCATAGGAAATCCAAAGGGGCACTGAGGAAAAAGAAACGACAAAAAAAGAAAAGAAAATCCAACCATCCTATTCTATTCTATTCTATTCTATTCTATTCTATTCTATTCTATTCTATTCTATTCTATTCTATTCTGTTCCATTCCATTCCGTTCCATTCCATTCCATTCCATTCCATTCCATTCTATTCTATTCTATTCTATTCTATTCTATTCTATTCTATTCTATTCTATTCCATTCTATTCTATTCCATTCCATTCAATTCAATTCCATTCAATTCTATTCTATTCTATTCTATTCTATTCTATTCTATTCCATTCTATTCTGTTCCATTCCATTCCATTCTATTCTATTCTATTCCATTCCATTCCATTCCATTCCATTCCATTCCATTCCATTCCATTCCATTCCATTCCATTCCATTCCATTCCATTCCATTCTATTCTATTCTATTCTATTCCATTCCATTCTATTCCATTCCATTCCATTCCATTCTATTCTATTCTATTCTATATTCCATTCCATTCTATTCTCTTCTATTCTATTCTATTCTATTCTATTCTATTCTATTCTATTTTACACACAAAAAAAACCCCAAAGCAAATGAGGAAAAAACAAACAAACAAATGAACAAAACGCAATCACTGTATAATCAAGTATGGTAAATTTCAAGACAGACATTCTGGGAAAAAACACGTATTTTGATACGCACGCACTGTGGGGTACGATTTCACACATTATATCATAATGTAACAATTATGTTCTTTTTATTAAGTTTTATCAGATGCAAAACTGATCAGCAAATCTAACTGATTATCATCCATGTAATGATCCAAAGCTGATAGCGTCAGCCCATCACCTAGCACAACTTGAACCCCAATGAATTTTACTAGATCTAAATTGTCATAGTTATAATGACAATCGTAATAATTATCATTGTGATTATCATAATAACAGCTAAAAAATGATAAGACATTCTTCATCACGCGAATAGATTGCACGAAAAATGAAGACAAATCGTGTTTTTTTTTCTTTCTTTGTAATGCATATGATGTGAAAGAAAAATTGATGTAAAGATTTGGTGTAGCTTATACACCCCCATAAATCTACTGATTTCATTAGTGCTGTTATAAACATTTGTATTTACTTCATAAAATCATCATTCTGTCAATGTCAAAGTTCAATTCCAAATCGGCACATTCGCCATTATGTTGCGAGATCTTTAATACATGCAGCATTGAACGGAATTTACAAGCGATGTAACGTCGTCTCCTATTGAAAAAAAAAAAGAATGTGATAATGTAATAGATGATATAAACTGATATAACATATTGGTACATATTAACAATGTTGTAAATGATCTTGAATGTGTTGCATTAGGTTATTATGCACAACAGATGCCTGAGAAGTCCAAGTAAAGTTTTATTTCACTGACGCCGGATGCTGCAGCGCTGCTCACAATATGAAATAGTGTTCCATAGGGGCACATTATGCATTTGAAGTGTATTTTGTAAAATAGTGCATGAAAGAGCATGTAATACCATTTGATTTCTTTATTTGTTTAACACGGGATTGCTCGTATAAGAATCAAAAACTATACTCCATGAAAGTTGATTAAAGTAATGATTATCACGTGGTACCAATTTGACAAATCTCAAGTCTTGTTATTATAAATCAAGGTAGATCTCTGCGTTACAAATACACTATCTACTACAAAATTCAATTCAATGCAATTACTAATCGCTTATTTTCATCCAACAAAAGGATGAAATAAAATACAAAACGTGCATTACACACATCACATTCTTTTCAATGTAAAAAAGAATACATGAGACAGTGTGGATAATAAAGTATAGCATACAAGCACGTGCAACCAAGTAGAATAATTGCATACTGCGCAAGGTTCACATAAAAGTAAGTTATGATATCAGTATTTCACAAAACAATATTGATAATAAATATTATGATACAATACGATATGATACGATGCATCATGTAGCATTATATAATATTATAGCATTCTATGATATTATTTAATATAGTATAACGTAATGTGTATGTTACTCGATCACTAATGGGTGGTTAAAGTCGAAATGTATACAGTACCTTAAAGATAAAGTAGACAGGACGACCGATAGAGGGCATCTCTCTCTCATGCTCTCTCATTCGTTTTGCAAATCTAGCCATTCTGCCTTCCACGTTATGTATTTACAGCACCTTTACTCAACTAATAAAGGACTCTCTGTATTAGGTGGGCTATAAAACATGACTATCGTCTCTTAAAGAGATGGCAATCATGTTGTACATAATCTATTTATCTTATTTATTCATTCATTCTTTCATTCTCCACTCATGGGAAGTCCTTTTAGCCATAGCTATAAGGGCTGATTTTCAAAAAGGGTCATCGCTTACGTTGAAACAAAACACACAAAAATAACATCATGTTTGACAACGTAGATTATAGTGCACTCACAAAATCGACAGACAAAAAAAAAATAATACTGTAATGCAAATATCGATCAACGTTAATAACAAAATGAATTACCATTAAGAAAGCATCGCTATACAAATAAACTTGAACCCAACAATGTCTTTGGCCGATAACAACATAACTCCTACCGCTTGAAAGTCCTCATACATATCTTGGTATGTTATCACTTACCATTTAAAAAGACTTCGATTCTAATATTACTATCAGTATAATGAGCTTTTTTTTGCAGGTGACCATGTTTGATTTCAAAGGGATGAAAGACCTGCAGATATAATCAGGAGTAGTCGTCTCACCTTGTCCAATTTGCTCAATTGTAACTTCTATCACTTATTATATCACTTCTTATTATAGTTCTATCGTAATTCGGTTTTTTTTTTTTATATTCCACTCTTGTGAAAGTTTTGGAAGTAATATTTAGCAACAAGTGTTTTTTTTTTCAGTGTAAGCCATGCACGCTCCCCTGCATTTTAATATCTGTTTGCGTCTATATTTTAATCTGTCGTGTCAGAATATAAGACTATAGATCGTATAAATTAGTTATCGCTTGGTTATGGTGAAAAACATATCCTCGTGCACAGACGAGATAAAAATAATTGATGTCTCCATAAGAGATCAGTGGGCTGAAGAGAGATCTACTAATAATGATATGTAACAAACTGAACACACGCATACTAGCAAATACTTTGACGCAAAATTGCAAAATCTTTGCTCCGAGTTCACAAGGTTCCGCAAGATGGCGCTATTCTGAAGTCTGTATATGGTCACTAATTTTAAAGACCTGAGGGTTAAAGTGGAAGTGCGGCATCAAAATAAATTCCTGACCACACACCCTTGTTTTATCAATACAAGGCTGTTCTAATTCTCTTATATTTTCCATCCAGAAAAGGAGGGATTTCTATTTTCGGGGGGATTTCTTTGTGCAGGTTTGAATGTGTAACAGTTGAAACATTAATTGCCGAAATTGAATCATCGACATACAGTTCGGAATCTTTTGCCTTTTGTTTGGTCATTTGAACGATATTCATGATCTAAACTGTTATGACCTCCCTTCCAAGTTTCTGTAATCTGATCTATAATCAATTCAAATTCATATTTGTGATAGATATCAGACAAATGGTGCAAATTCGGAGGGGAGAGGAGATCGAAAACCCACAACTCCCCATGGCTGATCAACAAAAATATACTATTTATGAAATATAGGAAGAAGACCGAAAATGATAAAGGGTACTCAAACATGCGATGTCAAACATTAGACTGTAGCATTATGGGGTGGTCTATAGATCATTTCTATGAACTGATGAGTTCATGGGATGTGCTTATTCCGCTCTCTATCCCCGCAGGCGGGTTGCTATTCTGCACATGCCAACCTAGAGAAAACTATGCAATAACCTTTCGTTTTTATACCAGATATCTACAGTATCTATACCAGCCCTAGACACAGGCAGATAGAAGCGCTGGTAACACCATGGATCTACTAACAAATGGACTTTCAACGAATCCAACCACTTTGAAGTACGTGATCCGCCGCCATCTGACTCATATGCAAATCTCAATGAGTACATTGCTACAGGACGGGTGTCTCGAAAATAATGATTGCATAATCATGCATCGTCACTGACAAAGGAACAATTTCCCTAATTTCGGTCTTATTCACAGAACTCGAAAATCGAGTTCTGTGGTCTTATTTGGCTGATGCGCCTTTTCAGGCTGAAAAGTCTTTGAATAAACGCCAACGACGAGAAGCAGCAAACGTCAGAACATGACTAATTTCGTATATTTTGCTTGGAAATTACAGACTCACTCGCCATGGCTATCCCTCACACATACGACCTTGCCTAATAGTGAGACTTATACACAGTACATGTCCGCTTCCCTTGCTGTCTCTTTCTACTCTGGAAAAATGTGCGGAAAAGATGGAAAATGATATTACAAATCATAATCAATTAGTTCATATAGTTAGCGTTCTCTCTAGAAATATCTACATTTTGCTAATGAAGATATCTGAGCCGTGATATACTGATCGCAAAATACTTTCACTCTCAAAACCTCAATACTCAATATTTAAATTGGCACCTGAATAAGTATTTTATATTATATGTAGTCTACTGTCCCCACCACACAGGCCACGTTACAGACTGAGCTCTAGTGAAGACACTTCAACTTTACATATTCCAAGAGCTGTTTCAAAAAGAGCAGAGGCTAGCTTTGATTTTTGTGGTCCCAAACTGTGGAATAGTTTTCCAGCACATTTACGGCTATGTAGGCCTACATCAACAGAATCTTTCAAGAGAAACTAACTTAAAGACATACTTGTTTTTATTGTAATGTATAACAATATTGGAGAGTTGTATGTAAAGCGCATGGAGCAGTTTTTAATTGATTATACGCTATGTAAGTGCCAGATTGTTATTATTATTATTATTATTATTATTATTATTATTATTATTATTATCATCATTATTATTATCATTATTGTTATTATTATTATTATTATTATTATTGTTATCTCTATCTTCACAAGATATCTCTTGGAGATTAATATCACGTCAAGTTCCATCCTGGAACCTTAGACTTCCAGTACTTTTCTCAGGATTCGTGCCGTCCCCAGCAATGCTGCTTTTTGGAGCGTTTGCACTCGATCCGAGATGGCACACCAACGTCGTCCAAGTGCCGCCGCAGCTGCTTTGGCGTTGTTCCGAGTGCTCTAACGACAATAGGGATCACCTTCGTTCTCATATTCCACAGGCGGCGAAGCTCTCTGGCAAGGTCTTGGTACTTCTCTATCTTTTCCTTCTCCTTCTCGGCTACTCTGCTGTCTCCCGGTACCGCGACATCGACGATTGTGCACATCTGTCGAGCCCTTTCTACGACGATGATATCCGGACGCCTGTGCTGGATGACATTGTCAGTTTGAACATCGAAATCCCACAGGATTTTAACTTGATCATTTTCAGAAACTTTCTGTGGTTCGTGCATATACCATTTGCTCTCACATGGTATTTCATGTTTTCTGCAAAGCTCCCAGTGAAGGACTTGTGCCAGTTTGTCATGTCGTCTTTTGTACTCCTTTTGCGCCAATTTACTACAGCCACATACGATATGTTGCACTGTCTCGTCTCTTTCTCGGCATATCCTGCATGCGGCATCCACATCTCTCTTCTGTATCTTGGCTTTCAGAGCATTTGTTGACAGTGCTTGCTCTTGGGCAGCGATGATCAGTCCTTCTGTCTCCTTCTTCAGTTCTCCTTTCTTCAGCCACAACCATGTGTCATTACTGCTGATGTTATTATTATTATTATTATTATTATTATTATTATTATTATTATTATTATTATTATTATTATTATTATTATTATCATCATCATCATCATCATTATTATTGCTCGGGGGATGTTTCATCAACGTTTGAGTATATGAATATAAGAACGACCCAAGTCCAATTTTTGGCCAAATTTAGTTTGACATGGGAAATTGTAGCTTATGAATGGACTCATCTTGTGTATAAATGATAAATCCTAATTACCCCCGGAAGTGCCTGAAATAAATGAGTTAAATCTTATATGAATGTAAGAATGAAGGACTTGGGTCATTCTTACATTCATATTATAGCGCCCTCTCTTGTCCTTCTCTCATCTCTATAGCAGAATATCATGTATATGAATCAAAGAACGACCCAAGTCCATATGAATCAAAGAACGACCCAAGTCCATCACACAAAATGGCCTCTCCACAATTAATGTTAATGTTAGTTGTCATAATAATATATGTTCTAATTTGTATATACAATGTTGCCTTCCCATCACAGCTAAATAGAATATTATTGGACAAACAAAAAAGATATGAAGTTTTTTTTTTTTTAGCTTACTCGAAATGGTCTTCCATGGACTTGGGTCGTTCTTATATTCATATACTCGTTTGTCAGCGCTGACAACTTGAATCACCATAGTAACAGTCAGGGACCAGGGCATCTCAGCCAATCAAAACCAAGGATTTTGCTGAAATTGTCAGCGCTGACAGTTGTCAGCGCTGACAAACGTTGATGAAACACCTGGAGGATAATAGTAATTTCAATGTTAACATACTATAGATATTTATGCCAATATTTGATCTGTTCCTTCTTATCTTTGATTTAAGTTTATGTCACTTCAATGAAATTCCCTTTGGATAATATTTTGTTATAGATATAGCCTTTTTGTTCACTTATGTAAAATCTGATATTCTGACTAGAGTTAGACAGTTATCGTGGCGTATTGTTTTTGCTGGTATTGTTGCTATGGCATTTTAACTCCACTACCGTCGTTCTCCAGTAATAATAAACTACTAGTAACAGTCATACAAATACTTCTAGAGGACTAGGCAGCAATCCACAATCACGATACAAGTTTGTACTGGAATGTCTCCCTCTATTGAAGACACTGATCGTACAGCACAGTGAAAGTACACCGCTGTGTGCAGAGGTACCACCAACTGCATGGGCACGTACATGTACACACGCAAATTTTGAGAATGGATGTTGTGTGCATGCAGTCGACATAGGAGCTAGCATGCAAGTAAGCACTCAAGACGTACCGGATTGCTCTCCGCGTTGAATGCGCCCGAAATAGACTACTAGTACTACCGTATTGGATTTGTATTCGCTCCGATCCCGGTATGTAATGCTCGTAGATCGTATCCCCATCCCACTATCCCCAATACAAACAGCTGCGGTGAAAATCGAAGATGCGTTCCTCATTGGACAGGTATTAAGGTGAGTTTCCTTCTTTTTTTTTAAGTCAGTCATTATTTCATGAATATGAGCCTCAAGAGCGAATCAATGTAGATTTCCACTTCTGTGAATGTGCATAATTTTGCAGGTGGTAGTAGATCTAATATATGTTCGGATATGAGGAAAATTGGAAACATCTGTTATCGTGTTGTGTGCCTGGTTGGATGGAGAGAGTACCATGGGCGCACCACGGTACGGTTGAAGTGCGGTGTCAGTGTCAACAAAGCAGGTGTCTTATCTTTGTGGTTTTGGTATTCTGCCATGAAGTACAGTCCACCGATAGCTTTGGTTGTGTCGTTGTTTATCGATAGAAGAGGTTGCTTTACTTCTAACCAGGGGTTACCTGAAATATTAAGGTTGCCTCACCTGAAGTTACAGTATTCACGAGTAGATCTGACTCTGCCTCTGTAACCCGTTTAGACTCTAGTCAGGCCTACTCTCTACCGTTGTTTAAGTTAGCTACTGTAACAAGTTAGAACTTTTAGTTAAATAAAAAAAAGAAGAAGTATAGTCTAGAACCTCAGTTCTATCTACTATCTTAACCAAAAGATCAGTCTGTATCTGGTTGTCTGGGATATGTTCCAAGGGCGTATCCAGGAATTCTGTGAAGAGGGGGCGTGTTTACAAAATTAAAGGGGGTGCATGCACCCC
Source organism: Diadema antillarum (assembly GCF_040938485.1). NCBI lineage: Eukaryota > Metazoa > Echinodermata > Echinoidea > Diadematoida > Diadematidae > Diadema > Diadema antillarum. The sequence goes on from NW_027271543.1 coordinate 825,232, forward strand.
TCCCCCCATTTTTTTCATTTTATTTCTTTTTTGTTTCAACAAAAAATAAAAGGGGTGTGCGCCCAGTGCTGTCCTCCCTGGATCCGCCACTGTGTTCCGTGGAGACTACGTCTGGCTTCACAGAATCCCCCCACCCCCATAACTAGTCTATGGAGGAGAGCTGTAAATGTCAAAAAAAATGATTTTAAAAATGTTCCAAGGGCGTATCCAGGAATTCCGTGAAGAGGGGGCATGTTTACAAAATTAAAGGGGGCGCACACACCCCTCCCCCCATTTTTTTCTGTTTATTTCTTTTTTGTTTGAACAAAAAATAAAAGGGGTGTGCGCTTGGTACGGTCCTCCCTGGATCCGCCACTGTGTTCCGTGGAGACTACGTCTGGCTTCACAGAATTCCCCCCCCCCCCCCCCCCCCCCCCCCCCCCGGTAACTAGTCTATGGAGGAGAGCTGTAAATGTCAAAAAAATGATTTTAAAAAACTCCCCTGCAGGACAGACAGATTTTTCAGTCTATAGCGTTTTAGAGGTAGAGTTTTGTCTACTATAAAGCAGAGCAACTATCTAGATGGGATCTAATGTTAGATCTAAAGGTGAGGTCTAGACTTTCTAGTTGTTTATAGGGGCCAGAGTAGGGCAGGCACATTTTATATATAAGACACTATACTCCAGTTACCATAAGTCATGACGTAGAAGTTGTAGTTTGGTCGGCTGTTTAGATTTTACAGTCTGGTCATAAAACTTGAAAGCTGATTCACACCAAGTCCTGCAATCTGATTGTGGGTCTCACAGTTCGAAATGGAAGCCCGAATTTCAATGCTGCCTGCCCAAAGGGGAAAAGTAGAACTCTAGAGGAAATTCATTAGACTCTTAAGTCATCGGGTCATCAAAATAGTGTATCAATTGGCAGTTTAGATCAAGACCTATTGACTATGTAGAAGCACCTCTAGGAGTTTAATGCTATAGACCTTTACACTATGTACATATACATTAAAGTTGTTAATGTTACTTGGTAAGGCTATGCCTTTTTCAAATTTATATTAATGGGAGTCTGGTATTAAGTAGACAGTTTATGGTATGGTACCTGGTACCCTATTAGCCTGTCTGTCAGTTGAACTTGTATGTGACTTGACTTGCAGACATTCCAATGATTTTACACACATTGCCCATAATTTCTGTGTGAATGCACGATGCATATCCTATCCTGCTTCCTAGTAGAATAATATTAATATCAAGAGCTTCATCCGTCATTTACATCTTTGATCTTCCAAGGAGGTGCTTGATTTGTAAACAAGATCACTGGAGGGTCATTACATTGTATATCCAGTGCAGTCATTTTCACAGAGTATTGATAATATTATTCTATTTGCCAGTTTAAAAAAAAAAAAAAAAAAGATTAAAAAAATGGTCAAGCTTAACTGTGCAAACTAGAAAAGAGCTGCTTGGATACTACTCCAACACTAATTGGTCCTTTGGAAAAAGTTCAGGGAAGATTTAATGTTGATTTTATGGTCCTGTGCGGTGTATGCAAGGAAGCTGCGCTTCAGTGTGCTTGTCATGTTCATTCATGGGAAGGTAAGATGAATGAGTGACAAGTCCACCGCTTTGTAAACAGATTTTTTTTTTTTTTTTTTAAATCTGTGAAACCTGTAGAAACCTGCAGTATGTTCACTGAGTGTAAGCCTTGTATGTGGTTAGCTCTTCTTTCCTTTGCCATACTAATTGAATGATGAACACCTTTCAGTAGTTTTTTGGAAATCAGATTCACAATGTATTATGAAAGAAAACAGCGCATCATGTGGTTGTGAATTTAGTTTCCTCCAGGAAACTGCTCTTCAGACATTTATAGTTTTTTAAATTGTAAATCAAATTTGGACTCACCAAAGTATTGTTCATCCTCCCACGTATTTTATATCTATTTTGTATCTTTGTGCATATTTACGATATGTGACAGTCCTCAATGAAGGTGTTAATTTCTTGACTTTATTGCCAGGTTATATTATTAGTGAAATTACAGAATTTTTTTTGTTTTTGTTTTGTTTGTAAATTTCAAGTGTAACAAATCATGAGCTCAAGAAATCTACAGATAGTATGTTTAGCATGTTACACTGTACAAGTGTAGCCTGTACAGGTTGTTGTACCTCGATGAAGTGTGTTCTGAATTACGGTACCTGCACGATTGCAATTTTTGGTATTTGGACAGTCCTTCACATACTATTGAGGTCATGTTTATTCGAATTATTTCATATTTCCCATGGACAAATGTATGTGGTGGGTCCAAGTACTGAGATTGTTTAACAGCAAATAGGGCTTTTAATAGGGATGTAATGCATTTTGTTTGCATAGGGGACACAAGCACAGGCTACTAGGAAGATTAATCAGTGTGACAGCTACATCAGTACGTTTGCATGTTTACAGTCAGATAACCTTTATGTTGCAACATACTGCAGTTCTGTGGGTATACAGTTTGTATTTGCCACTGATTTAATCTTGTGTCACATTTCCTGTCATTACTGTAATCTATTCCCAATGGCATTAAATGCACAATAAAGTCAACTGTAGATGAGTATCAAAGATATGTCTGCTACCATGATGTTGTGTGGGTGACTGGGCTTGGGATAATGTGATTTACATTTTCACACTGAGTGTACATATATTTGTGAACTCTTTGTACAATGATAGGACAGTTTACTAGTGTATGAAACTGTGTGTATTCAAAGTCATTGATATTTTTCCCTCTGAGGACCTGGTAACAAGGTATTTCATCAACCTATTGTATACATATACATTCCATACATCTCAGTACCTGAATTCGGTCTGCATGCATTAGTGTTGCTACGTCACAGATTCCTTGGGCAAGGTCTCTAGTCATTACAAACTAGGTGTACCTTTGCCTTTATTAAAGAAAAATACACAATACAGTATGATGAATAAACCAGTATATTGTCAGGTTTGTGTACATGTGTACAGTAACTGTACTTGAATAGATATGTATTCCCCAAACACCACTGTGTGATTTGACATTCATAATCTCTGTCCCAAATTCTTTTGCTTGCCTACAGGTCTCTGGAACTTCCCTTGACAACCTACAAAGTTGAGTCCAAGCTGCTGCCAAGCTCAGCCTCGAGGTATGCAGCACTATGGACATGGAGTATATCTTTATGACTGCATACAGCACTCCTCATCTTTGTGATTCATGTGAAGCCACATCCAACAGTATTTTTCATTTCTGCGTCAGCGTTACCTTTAAATTAGCAATAACAAGGGAATCATATTTCATGCGCCGCCCCACTGAACTTCCTAGAATCCTGCATTGTGCCCATCACAATGATAGAGCAGGAAATTGGTACTTATATTGATTTACCAACTATTGGTTCAAGTGGATGTGTTAACGAACAATAGATAAAGAGGATTAGACATAAAACTGATAATTTAAACACTCACCCCCTTTAATCGTTAGAAGTCCTGACAAAATCCGCATTTGGAATACAAGTGGAAAGCTGTCATATTACTTGACATCAAAACAACCACTTGAGAGAACAACAACAAGCAAAAAATGGCATCAGTCCAAGTGGTTCTTCAAGCACTCTCCATGGTGATGTGGCACTTACTGTCAGTATGTGAGGCCAGGTATCCATACAATACCCTGACAGGTAGCAGGATGCAGTACCCAAGACAGGAGACTGATGACTTCACCATGGATATCCTCATGCCTGGTGTCATACCTAAAATGGTGAGTGCTATAAACTTAGGGCAGTTGGTTTCATCACGTATGAATTTTGTATCGTTGATTTTATAGCTTCATTGGCTTAGGGGGGGGGGAGTGTTGGTGTGAACGCCCCCCCCCCCCCTTTCAGACTGTTTTAAAAAAGTTTTACCCGCATGCGTGTGGATAAGAGGCTTTTATTTTTTGCTTGTTAGCTGATGATACCCAGAAGTGGAACCAGAAACGTAAACACCCCCCCCCCTTGAAAAAAGCTGGTGATGCCCCTGAGCTTATACACTGACTACAAAGCCTTAGCCTTCTACAATTCAAAGATCATGTTTTATACTCTTTTGCATGTTTATTGCAACTCTGTGGTTCAATTCTTATTTTCACCATGTGTTGAACTACAAAATATTCTTTTATTATTTTTGTTTTGATAATTTTTGTGTCTGAATTGAGAGGCATAATTTTGCTTTATTGTTTTTGCTTGTCTATGGAAGGAATGGTGGCTGAAATTTAGGCAGCGAAGTGGCCCAGTTGGCAGCACATTTGCTTTGCAAGCAAATGGCTTTACAGATATATAACTAGAGATGAGATCTGCTGGTTCACTTTGCTCATCAGGTGACCAGTGATAGTCAATGAACAATGACATCAACCAGGCATGTGGTGGCATAACATGAGGAAGAAAAGAAAGCATGTCAAAACTGTAATACAAACTTGTACAAATTGTACATACCGCGTAATGCATTTCCATCCCTGTTTTTTTTTCCATTTTAAAAAAAAGAAAAAAATGTGACAGTGTTGGCCTCTTACATACAGGTGTACATACTTTAAAGGCATGTAGAAGCCAATTACATGTATGATCAGTTGTGTGGTAAAAATGCTTGAGTGCAAAGGCTATTGGACCATGAAATGAGTGTCTTCAGCACTAATTACTTATCGTGGCATTTTACATGTTTTCTGATAATTATTAGGTGGTAGGTAAAAGCTTTCAAAACTATCAAGAAGGGTAATGATATTAACATGTACTCCAAGTACAATGTACATTGTACACTGTGCCGTCACTAACAATTACTGTATACGCTGAATATTTCGCGAGGTTTTTATTTTCGCGAATTTCGCAAGTTGGGTGCTATTCGCAAAATTAAAGGACAAGTTCACCTTCATAAACATAAGGATTGAGAGAATGCAACAATATTAGTAGAACACATCAGTGAAAGTTTGAGGAAAATTGGACAATCGATGCAAAAGTTATGAATTTTTAAAATTTTTGTGTTGGAACTGCTGGATGAGGAGACTACTTCAGCTTGTGAGTCATATGCGTACAACAGTATGAAGAAAATGTAAAAGAAAATTCAACATATTTTCACTTTCTTCGCATAATAAAAGAGCACTTGACCTGCCTCTTTCAAAAGGCAGGGGGAATGATATTACTAATAACATTTGTCGGTAACGAGTCAGGGGAATGTGTACTTTTTTCAAAAGATGGAATTTTGCGAAATTCTCTTTATATTTTCCTTATATTGTTGTACGCATGTGACATCTAAGTTATTCATACACTGCAGTAGTCTTCTCATCCAGCGGTTACTGCACAAATACTTCAAAAATTCATAACTTTTGAACGAATTGTCCGATTTTCCTCAAATTTTCACTGATGTGTTCTACTAATATTGCTACATTCTCTCAATCCTTATGATTATGAAGGTGAACTTGTCCTTTAAAGACACGCGAAAATATTGGCTCTGATCCCGATGTAAGTGTTACATACGCGTTTACATTTTCTCCATTCAGTACTGGACTCCATGCTCGCGAATTTAACCACTCGCGAAATCGTCGGGAATTCCCGATTCGCGAAATTTTAGACTCGCGAAATATATGGCGTATACAGTAAACATGACGAAGTGATTTGCTCAGAGGCCATGTATTTAGAACTTAGATACAGGATTTATTTGGGAATTGTGCAGAGCATTAATAAAAAGTCTGGATTTAATTTTAAAATCTTATTTTCCTATAACAGATCTTATCCTTGTGACATTATGAAAGGACCAAATGATATATTTATAATCAAAATCTGCATTTTGTGTTTGAAATACTTTTGAACATCGTTAACACTACAGATTTTTGGCTGTATCGAAATTCTGAATGTTTCTTTCACATGATGCACAATGTTTCAGGTTTTAAAAGTAAAACTATCTTATCAAGTAGTTGTGTTTGTTTTTATAGATGTGCAATTGCACATTATCATGTATTTCAAGCCCTATGTAAAATTGCATTGTTAAAAAATGTATATGTGACACTGCACCTCAAAACAAACAAAAAGTCGCCAGACATGTATTTTTAGTTATGACCATATTCTGAAAGAGCAGACTTTAAGCTTTAAAATGATGTATAACTCAAATCAAATGGACTCTCCTAGCCTATCTAAATATTGGAAAGAAAGCACAAACTCAGGAAAAGTGTGAACTGAGAAAAGAGGCTCTGAAGTACAGTGTCTATTCGAGCGCTTAATCTTTACCAAACCGTGCTGGCTGTGCGATGAATGGGACAAAAAACAGGAAGTAAACCACCAGAGTAACAACAATGAAGGGATTATCAGATTAAACTGAAATTTAGCATGCCTCATTAACACATTCTGTCCATAATCAATGCCAACTTTCAAAGCAGTAGCACTATCTTTTCAAAAGTTATTAGAGATGAAAGTGAAGAGTGTGGACAAGGTTTTTTTTCAGAAATGAAAAAGGGATTCTAAAGACACACCTAATCACACTATTCCATCAAAAATGTTCGAGATAAACTGCTAAAAAACACACTTTCCTGGCCGTTTTATCATACCAAATTTTAGCATTATGTAAAGGAAGACCCGCTCTTTCAGAAAATATGAAAGAGTCAAGTTCGGCTAGGTTGACCCATTTCACTTATTTTCAGTCCTCACGCAAAATCAGTGTGTGCGACTTTATGTTCGTTTTGAGGTGCACGGTCACATATGGTAGTCGTCAATGCACACTTTATTTCGATGTTCATTCCAGTGTTTTAATTTAACAACACATGAAACAATTAAATCTGATACCTGTAGACATGAATGCAACATTCACATACAATGTACATATTGTACATTTGTTTGTCCATCACTGCATGTTTGCATATAAATTGTATAATAACCACTCAAAATTGTTGGAAAGACCTGGTTTGTGAAATAATAGACTCAATGAAATATATGGTGTATACAGTAATTAACTTTTCAGTTACAAATTTATTTGTTTCTTTGACATATGAAATGTCTACATTGTGAGCAGTAATTTACATTAATGCCATGTACTGCAGACTCGTTCATGCAGAATTGACAACATGATGTATTTGGCCACATTTGTATGGAAAATTGGTTGATTTCAATGACAAGTATTCATTCTTTTGTTGTTCAAGTAATTTGTGATCCTCACTCTTAAATGCTTTCAAAAATCATTAATACATGTATGTGAAAAAAAAATCCACTTCTGCTAGGCATTTTTTTTTTTCAAAGTGTACTGTATGGTTACAAACTTTGAATCTTCTTTCAGAATGAATTACATGTATTACTACCTGTCATGGAAAAGAAAAGAAAAAAATACACTTCACCATAAAAGGATATAGGAGTATGAGATGCAAAGTTCAGTGAATCATTTATGAAAAACAGTGATATTCAGCGACAAAAGTGCGATGCTCATACTGCAAATAATTTAGTTTGACATGACACAAGAGAGGTATACATTGTACAATGAGGTATTATCAGCCAAGCCCTCGCTGATATAACCCACTTCAACCCCATTAATTGCCGCTGTGCCAGAATGACTTGCTGGTAGTACAGACAGCCTTCTGGGCTGCCCTTGTGTGTGGAGAGCACAATAATGATGTCATCCGTTTCCATGACAACTCAGCCGTAATGGTCATTTCAGGAGGAGCTTGTGAATGGTGTTGTACGCAGTGGAGAAAAGCCTAGAGCTCGCGGCTACCCTGTGGTCTTTGTTAAAGACGGAGTGCAACCTCATTTTCAAGGCAGTTGTCTCCTTCAGATCACATATTATCAAAGAGAGCTCTCTGTATAACCTACAGAAAACAAAGTTTGCCTCAAAATGCTTTGTACTCTCCCTATTGACAAATGTTGCATAGCCACAAAAACATCTTCAGTTTTACATTGATGTATTTGTACTCACTGTATACCTAGTATCTACACAATGTAACATGCTGCTAAGAAATTACAGACATCTGTAATGATTTGTAATCATGTTTGCATCCCTATAAGGAAATGCATGAAGATATTCCGGATAAAAAATTTCCCATTCACTATATCTTATAAACTACATGTGTATATTAAAAAATGAATTCATGAACAAATAAAATCTCAAAGTTGCAAACTACAGTAGTACAATGTTTTTGTGATATAATACACTTAGGTATCAACATTCAGTCTATTTCAATTTCACTGTGAATCCATGAAGGACAACACTTCAAAATATGCAAGGAACTAGATTTACACTATGAAGTTGAGCACGTCATGATAAAAAACAACAATATTTGAACTGCAATTACACACTAATATTATACCTGATTTACTTTTGTGTTCTGTAACATTGCCCTCACATTTCAGACGTTTTCCCTCTTTGATAATATACAGAATGGATTTCTTTCAGCATTGTTGAATAGAGTTTTATCCACTATATGTACAAACTAACTTTAATGTCTATATTGTAGTACAACTCTTGTTGACCAAAAACCAATATCTTTCATCTTCTACTCATTAAATGTCTGCTGTGACACATTGATATCATCTTCATCTACTAAGTTGAGCTGTATAGTTGTGTAATTTCATCTTCTCCATATGTAAACATGGAACTGTGGACTGCTCTGAGTGCCATATGACAGAGGCAGTTTTACAGATTATTCAGACAACTTCTGCAAAAAACACTCAATAAATAATCACTGCAAAGTGCATCAAATCATGTAGTATCATGGCCAAACATAAAGGTCAACAGCTTCACATTCCATGATATTTGTTTTGTACAATTGTTCATGTGCACAGATGATTATCTATAAAATACTAATTGGAAATCAAACATTTGCTGTTAAACTTGTGCATTTGGAATAGGACTAGAACACATTGGTACCATCTGCATGTAAATCGAGCTGGAATAGTTCATTGAATGGTCAGTTGTTGTTTTTTTAAATCATCTGCATAAATGTACAGTACATGTACTTTGCGAACACTTTCCGCATTTTAACCCGTTCAGGACAAGTCCCGAGTATACTTGGGCAGGTGTCTATGGGAAATGCTTGTAATAGCAAGATCAGTCCATCAATGGGTTAAAAAAGCTGATATCAAAATGTGCTGTGGAGAAAGCCTGTTATGCATCAAATTCTAGCTGTCCTTTAACTACAGAGTGCTGATCAAGGCATTGAAAGATGTGTTGCACAATTAGTACAAAATCTAGGGGAAGCCATTCATCTTTATAGAAAGTTTTTTTTTTTTGTAATGTAATTCACAAAGTTTTTTGTGAAGGAAAAACAATACAATAACATTCAATAGATTTTCATTCATGTGCAGTTTGCTAATAATCAACACAATTGGTCCACAGCACTGTACAACTGTACATACATTGTACAATGTATGTCTTCAGAGCTCATCTGAATGCATACAATGTAGACTTTCTCTTTTACTCCAAATGGTGTCTGATTACAGACTCTTTTATCTGTCCATCTACTAGGCTGTATAATTTGTTTGTTTAATTTATTGTTGAGCTTCAGTAAAGCTTCCAGAGCATGCATTCCAGGGTCTGCTTGCAAGTGAGAGTTACATTTAACTCCCACCATGAGTTTCCCATGTTTCCTTCCTTGTTGCTAAGTAACAGTTAGCAAGACCACTATTGTATGGCTACACTGTACTCACAAACTTCACTGAAGTCACACGGCCCGGGTTTTTGTCTTGAATCTTGCGCCCATCTCAGATGGCATTACTGTACAGTGATATAATATACTACATGGCTTCTGTCTGTGACACTTAGTGGCAGCTGAATTCCAAGCAGCTCTATGGCAACTGTATGCCAAATATATGTTTCATCCACAGGCTCTTTCTCACTTCTCTTTCTGATTCTCTGGTAATGAATGCAGTTGCATTATCTCGAAAATTGCTGACGATTTGTTGTCAAACTTCTGTGTCTGTCTCTCCTTGGCAGTTGTTTCGGGTTTACAGTATGTTATTCCAAAGGGTTGTTACTCCGAAGGTCCGTTATCCCTGAGATATCCAAAAATGAAATTAAGTTCATTATTCCATAGGTACAGGTACATGTCCATTATTCTGGACGTTTGTTATTTTGCAGGTTCAGTAATCAAAAAATAAATTGGCGTTTATCATTATAAAGGTACATGTTTGTTATTCCAAAGGTTTGTTTTAAAATCCAAAAATGAAATAAGGTTTTTTTTTTAAGCTTCATTTAATAATCCAAAAGTGAAATAGGTTTGTACAAGATTTTGTAATTCTGAAAGTTCCTTTATTACACACCTTATGTTCGCTTTCAGATTAACAATCCTTATTTCATTTTTGGATTAATGAACCTTTGAAATATTGAACCTTATTTCATTTTTGGATTACATTGTAGTCAACTAATCTCTGGAATAAGGAATCTTATTTCATTTTCAGATCAAGGAACCTTCAGAATAATGCTACAAATGGTGGGATTAATGAACCTTATTTCATTTTTTATTTATGAAGGAATACAATCATATGCATGTACATGTACAACAACTGTAGATAGAAGGGATTTATGTGTGTCAAAATAATGAACATTCGGAATAACGAACCATATTTCATTTTTGGAATAACCTTTGTGAGCAACTGACAGTTCTGTGCATTGTACATAATGGCTTATTGTTCCCTAAAAGGTATAGTGATATTACTCTCATTTTGACAACTTTCAAAATTATGTAAAATAGCTCACTGCATGTTTATTTTATCTATAGGTTATGTTTATTTAAAAGCCTCTTAGACTTTACCAAAAGACTAGTGTGTCACACACATAATTCAGACATACCTTTGTTGACCTTTGACCTCTGTCAAATAAAACAATAAAAATGGTAAAGCGTAAAACTGATTTTTGAAAATGTGGACAGGCAATTTTGGGCATTTTAGGGAGTAAATAAGGTGGGTGGTTTCAGGCGGGTCAGTGACTAATTTTAATAATGAACCTTTAGAATATTGAACATCGCCTGTTGTTTTCTCAATGCTTGTATACATTTATACCTAGAGTACTGTAAGAGTGGACATTTTTGCACATTTCATGCAACCGGAAACTAGCACAAAAATAAAAGTATACAAATATTTGTGCATGCCATATGTTCCAGGAGTAGATGTCTTGATTCTACAAAATTAAAAACATGCGAAAGTTGTCTTACATCTACCCCGTTTATTGCTTCAAACATACCTTTTAAAGAGTATATAGAATTATTGCTCTTACAATGTATTTGATTGCTTAAAAGAAGAACCTTATAAAAATTACAGAGACAAATTGTTATCTTCATTTGTTGATCACTCAGATATCGTGTTTTATGAAAAGTTGTTGAAAAAAAATAATATTGCATGGCTACTGTAGCTTAACAAAGGTTCGTTATCTGAGAAATGCATCGAATGTATGCTGCTCCATTCCTCTAGAGGGGTGCCATTTTGAAAGGAGAATATGCCTGGTAAAAGATACTATAGATGGAAATTCCCATTAAATTATTGAGCAAAATTGGAGAGAGTATAAAAAAACCGGTGACTTAATGGTTATCTGCTATCCCACCATGTAAAAAGTTTTCCTGTGTTGTGGCTCTAGAAATATGTCTGTGAGTTCTAATGTGTGAGCAAGAAACATTTTCATTGACATACAATGTATGAAGCATTTCTATTATTTTCATACCTATCATCTGTTTTTACAAACATTGAATGAAACATATAGAAATGCAGGTTATTATACAATTGCCATAAATTTGCATGCAGTCAGGCAAATTTTACGTGGATGATTTACAAGCACAAGTTGTACTCCCGAGTGCACTCTACTGTAGGCCTTTTCATCAGTGCACGGAAGATGGAAACCCATATTGAGCAGAGCACTGGGGAGTGATGGGAGAGAAGGAGAGAAAGAAAGAGAGTGTGAGGAAGAGAGGACAAGGCATAGGTTTCTGTATGCACAGCCATAATGAAATTCTTATTCATGGAGTCGGCTGCATAATTACTGCACCAGAGCCTTGTGCTTGTAGCAGGACTACTACTCATTATAATGGGGGAATGCATGATCTGTTCCTAGACAATGATGACTGTTTACCCAGTACAATTAAAAGGAATGACAATTATAACCAGGAAATATTTCCCCGATAAGCTAAACTCATGGTATTCAATTGGATAAATCTTGTGTTTTTTTGTCTGTTTCATTTTTTTTTTTTTTGGGGGGGGGGGAGGGGAATCTTCTAAAAGCACTCGTACCAAGGAAGAGCATACATGTACATTGATGAATAATCATCTGAATGAAAAGTACATTTAATGCAATTTTGAGGATATTTGATTAACATTGTATTACTGGGTAATAACTGAATAGATACAAACTCTATTGTGGCTGAGAAAGATCCAGTTTGCTTTTTGATTTTGTGTGTAATGTCAGAATGTAAAGCTACATGTATGTCTCATGGAATCAAAATATTCCACTCCAATGACTTGACCTTCGGTAGAAATGTATTACAGCTACAAGTGTACGTGCAGCATATGATTCAAATATGAAATGAAATAAGGTATGTTCTCTGATATTATGCATTTCACCATTTTATGGAACTGACTGAGGTACGTTGTACAAGATGAATTTTTTTTTTTTCATTTGTGTGTGTGAGTGTGTGCCGAGTGTATGTGTTACATTTAGCTTTGTGTGGGTCTCTACATTGCCGCAATGTGTACATACCTCTTGACAAAGCATACATACACAAGTTGTAGCTCAAATATGAGCTACAACTACATACCTATTGAACTACAGACATATGTCGACATATGTTTGTAGCGCAAACATACAAGATGCTGACATTGAAAATGTGTTATGTCATTGAACAAGAACTCTTTTAGTGGATCATTTTTGTATAAGCATGCATTTCTGCATTTATTGGACATATATATGCATTATTAGATAATTTAATTGCATCTCTAACTCTTTCCACATGTATTTTTTTTCTTGTACCTTTAACAGCCTGAAGAATATTTGTGCTATGCAGAGGCAGCACCTTACAGAGATTCCTACATTGGTGAGTGTTATTCAAGTGACCAGGTTACAAATGTAGTCAAATGCGGGAATTTTGTTTTAGTACAAGTACAACCTGTACTGAATGATGAGAAATATTTACCATACTTATTTCCTTCTTACAAGTGATTATACTTTCATGTGTATGCACATCATGTAACCAGTATGCTCAGCATACGTCAATTACTGACTGTGTTTGACAAGTCTTACTAGGCAACTATTTCTTCCTGTTACCTTGGTTATCTTCAGTAAAATGTAGTATTTACTTTCCTGTTGGAGTCCAAGATATGCTGTTACTAATATTGTGAAATGACTGGAATTGCATTCTACATTGTACATCAGCAAAGTGACATTTACCTTGAAATCTCTCATCTGAGTATTTTGAAAGAAGAAAATATGGTACATTGCAGTATTTGCAGTTATACACATTGGCATTTCTTATATCTAAAGAAAGAAAATTATTAGTGAAACGCCAATGACATTATCATAATTCAGTGTACTGCAGTAGACCTTGAATTTTATATGTGTCTACCCACGAATTCATGATGTATTATTTATGAGAACATAAACTAGTGAACTTTTACAGGCAGGCAGAGAAGAGAAGTTGAACATTCAGTTTTGATTGAGTCAGATAGTGCAATGATATCAATCATTTTCAGGTATGGTTAGAGCCAGTAATGAATAATTTAGTCACCTCTAATGCAAGCATACTGATCTTGTATGTCAAATACTGTATCCAGCTTGCTCTGTCTACTGTATAAGCTGTTATTTTCGTGTACAGATATTTTCACAAATGAGGAGGTCTCGAGACATTTTTGTGAGATGTTGTTTTCGTGAATTGAAATCGAGGCTATCGTAAGTGTACTATTACCCTTACACACGGTAACATTTTCGCGTGTTGTTAAATTCGCAGTCCAACAGTGATTTGCTAATTTTGTGAAAATAACAGCCTACGCAGTGTATAATGTTATACAGTTGGAAACCTATAATGTCATTGAAATATCAGTGTGTTCTTTTGTAGCAAATACATGTACTTCAATTGATTTGTCTAGCTACAGCCAATATAAATATTAAAAATTCTGTTCTTGCTACCACAGTAAATTTTGAGCCGAGAGCATCCATGAAGACCATCCACCATATGCTTGTCTACGGGTGTAGGGAGCTGCGGGATGATAGGCAAAGTGTTGTGTGAGTACCGGTCCATTTGCTATAAAAATGATATCAAACATGCAGAGGTTCATGCACTGATAGCCTCCTGTTGGTGAACTACATGTAGTTCTCTCATTTGATGTGAGGGCCATGTAGGGTGTCAGATGGAACTGCAATGTAGCATGAAGTGATAGCAGTACTTTGTGTCTTTTTTTTTTTAAGTTATTTTTTTTTTAATGAAAGCAGTATTTGCGGTAATGTGTAATTTAAGTCATATCAAAATATTCCTTTCTTCCTCTTTTTCCTCTTTTGTATTTTCTACTTAAGATTCCTCTCTCCCCCTTGTCCTCTGTATTTTTCCTTTTAACTCTTTTTTTTTTTTTTGGATAACGAAGACATACTTGCTTCATTTATAGTGTTTCTTTGTTATTGCAGTGGTTTAAGTGTATAAAAGTTGCACTCGTCACAGAAATGTAGGATCTTGATCAAAATTTCTCTAGTACAACAGTGGCAGATCCAGAAGGGGCACACCGGGCGCTTGCCCCCTCTTTATTTTTTGTCCAAAAAAAAAAAGAAAAAAGGGGGGGGAGGTGTGTGCACCCCCTTTGATTTTGTAAAGGCGCCTCCCCCTTACGGAATTCCTGGATCCGCCCCTGAGTACATTATCAATGCCTACATAATATGGTGGTATCCTGTTAGTATTACAATGTTTGTTTGTGATCATAAATCTGCCATCAGGAGAAAGAAATCTGCTGCAACACCTTACCATACATTGTGTATAGTACAGTATGGTTGTGCCTGATAGAAAATGAGGTGTACTTTGACATTGCATATTACTAGTCCCAAAGGCAACTTTGTATCAGTATCAGAAGTAGAAGAATTGTTGGTGGTATACTGTACCCTGGCTGCCTGCTAACAATCCTTTTGCATAAAGGGGAAAAGGGCAGTGTTTACTTTGTGTTTCACTGAATAGAGTGAATAGTGTAAACTAAAAATTGGATGATGGAGTGATACACAACTGCTCATCGTAGTCCATTCCTAACCTTTCAACTACATGTACTGTAGTTGGTTGTCAGTGTTATTGTCAAGTTTACTGTGATTGTGTGATGATTATCCAAGTGTGTCCCAGCTTCACAAAACCCATGAAAAGTTTCCAAGGTTGGTAGATATTTTGGTCAACGCAGCCAATTTTCTTCTTTGTGTTTTCTGACTCTAAGGTCAAAGTTTAAAAGCATGAAATAAAACACATATTATAAATTTTTGTAGAATTTTATTTTCTGTCATCTCTTTTAGATGGCTCAGTGCACTTGAAAATATCCTTAACTTTTAACACCTTTTCTCATAAGTATAGTAGCATTCCTGCTTGTTTATGTTTCTTTGATCATATATTTTCATGCGTTTTGAACGTCCAACCTTCGTGATTTACATCATTTTAAAGACAAATATTTCCTCATTTAGAATTGGACCTTACATGTAACTTTACACCAATCTTGGGACTTTTCATAATCTTTGAAGTGCATACAACTTGTAGTCACATATATGATATGATATAAAATGCATTGAATGTAACTTTCATTACCATATAGATGATCACTAATTCAATCCATTTTTCCTCTTGTTGAATGAATATATTTTACAGGCAGTGTAGTGGAAGCCCCTGCAAAGGCAATAGCAACATTTTGTTTGGCTGGGCCAGGGATGCACCCTCTCCAAATATACCAAGAGGTATGAAAGGACATGTCCTCATTTGTGTGCCCCTCTCAATGCCCCCCCCCCCCCCCCCACCCTTGCCCATTATGTTGCACACATGTATGTACACTCACTCATACCTTGTGTTCACACTAGGTCCCACATGTCACAGAAAGTCCTGGGCTGCAGGACTTTCCCCGCTATAAAGCCATGTTATGGATGCTTACCGGGACTTCTTCCAGTGTTCATGTGAAACCTTGTCAGGTCTGAGGACAAAATTTGGAGGGTAGAGTTTACCTTGGGGCGCAGTTGATAGTGCCAAGCTGTATTTATCAGATGCGTGCATTTGTAAACTCTTGGCCCTGTTTTATGAAGAATTATAATTGATTATATTACTTGATTTCTATCATAAGTCTATGGCAGCCTGTGTGGTAAGGAAATTTGTAATCGATTACTTGGTATATAAAACGGGGCCCTGTTGTTGAATGGCAGGGCTTGTGCTAAACCCCAATTGCCTCTGCAGCTTGGGGACAGTAAAAATTTGATAGGTGGGGATGGTCAGTTGTAAAAAAAGATCAGATCTCTCCCGACTGTCCCCACGTCGTAGGGACCCAATGTGAATGGAGTGTGAGCAGGTGTAGCGTAGTCAGGGCGTTACCTTTCACACCCAATGTCTGTAATTAATCAGCCACTAGAACTATCAGAAAGTCTTCTGGAATTGAAATTGTCTTTACCCCATTCATGTAAGTAGCTACCCCACCACTAACCTATACCTTAGAGAACTGTAATCCCAACTAGAACCAATGGAATTGTTATCAAAAAAAAAACTGCCAGATTTGAGGATTTTTTTCCCCTCAGCATTATCATACCCATAAATGTCATATTCTCTTTTATGACCTCTTTCAGTACATTTGTGTGTCAGTCACACTTTACTGAACATAGAATGATTTATGCACACAAGGACATCCTTGGGTTATCATGTGTGACTGCACACATACTATGCTGGAGAGGTTTTTTCACACTTGGAAGCCTGCACATACAACATTGTCCAAACTTAAGCAGTTTATTATGCAAATGAAGTGCAGATGTTATGTGCTTCTGATGTGTGTAGCAAAGGTCTAGACATACAAGTAGGCTCTTTGTCGTCAGATATGCAAGGAAACTGATTTACTAACAAACTGTAAGCTCCAATCCAGCTAATGGGTGACATTTTCTGCATGAAAAGTTTCATGATGTACATGTTGTATGTGCATCATGGAACTGCCAAACTATGTTTGATATCAGGTAATTGCAAGTGGAAATTTGCTTAATATCAGGCATACTGACACTACAATGACATTGAGGTCCATTTTTACACAGGGCCACCACAATGAGATGAATGAAAAATTACCCCCATCCCCCTTCCCTCACTCCCCCTGGTGCAGTGACTCAAAACTGTCTATCAATAATGCAGGCAAGCCCAGACATTCAGCAGAGCAGCTCTATATATGCATGCTGGATAATGTCTACTGCCCACGGGCAATTACCAATACCACAAATCAGTCCTTGTTTTAAAGGGTTTGATCAAGCAGCATTCTGTGTGGAGATTGTGGTTGTGGGAGGGAGGTGACACACATGATGTTCAATCTTAAGGGTATCAAATGCTATTCTAACTCTTTTAGGACAAACTTATTTTGCGATAGCACGCATTTCCCATAGACCCCTACATTTACCTGAGTATACTTAGGGCTAGTCTTCAACGGGTTTAAGGACCTGTATAACCTCCCTAAAAATATTTTTTCAAACCTTGAGGTTAGAACATATGAAGGAGTGTTCTGTGTTTCTCCAGCAATAAAAGCCGCCATCTATCTAATGTGTGTTAAAGTCAGAGTACATTGTATGTACTAACTTTTAAAATGCAGGCCTGGACTTTCATCTTTTATTTTCTGTGATAGTCACTTTTGCAACATCACCACCAGAACAGCCCAGCTTTTGCACTCAGAATATCCAGTACCCACTGTAATTACCCACTGTTTTTGTGTGTTATTCTCAATATTCAGCAAAGGTGATATTTGATGAATTGATCTTTCATGTTGTCACATTGTACATAGTGCAAATAATTGGTCACTCAGATTTTTTTTTTATCATTGTATGGAATAGTAGATATATTTCATCATCATTCTATCATCTGATATTGATGGTTACTTCTTTATAAATGTGAAAATGTTCTTTCATAGGAGAACATAAAAAAATTGTGCCAATGGGCAAATGTATACAGTCAAACCTGTCTATAGCAGCCATCCAAGAGAGATGGAAAAAAAGGGGGGGGCTGCTACAGACAGGGGCTTTAACACGCCTTTCAGGGGGGGGGGGGGGGGCACCGTGTATATGGCAGGTGGCTACTCTAGACAGGTGGCCCCTATTAAAGGCAGGTTTGACTGTTTTCTAATACCACATGGTCATGTTTTTCAGTTACTTAGACAAACCCAAAGAGTATCCGAGATTACGGTATGTGTAGCATGCCACGCTGATACCTCTTTCCATTGAGTGCCAAGTTCATACACCAAATTCAGAGGAGTGCCTCGTTCATAGAACACATTGAGATGTAATACTTAGTAATAGATTGCTCTGTCAACATAGTTTATTTCATGCTGCAGCAAGCAGTAGTTATGTAATGTTTTGTTCATGCTGTTGATTGGACATATAGCATGCAGGTTTAGAATACACGATGCATTAGAACAACCCTATTGTTTACATGTTTCTCTCACTTACTTTAGATAGACTGAGGGAAGAATTCTGGTGCTACAGATGAATTCTTTTGAATATGTGTCAATCATTACTGATACTGAATTGAATCTTCATAGCATACATACAGACATGTATAATGTGCACAGCTTGGTGTTTATACATGTATGTATTTTTATCATGTATGTTTACTTGATGTATGTTGATTATATGTTTGTGTTTCCATGACACAAATAAGGATGTACCAGTATTAAAATTATTCTTTTCCATCTGTGTACATCAAATTTTGGTCTTTCATCAAGAACTTAAAACAGTTACCATACTCTATTTGATGGCTGGATGCTGTGATACATTACAAACAGTATTTCATGTTCCCTCAGATACTACTGTCTTTTTTCGCTGACATAGCTCAGCCTCTGAGATTGAGGTCAAAAAGCCTGACTTGAACTATTTTAATAGGGGTTCTTTTTTGGCTAAACATGTGCCACTTTAACAGGAATCCATCTGTTGGTGGAATAATGTATTACAATGTATTTCATTTCTGGTTCATCTTCATCTGACTTTGATAAAGTGTCTCGGAAAAAAAAAATGCTTTGAATTTGTATTCTAAAGAAGAGTAATGAGATTCAAATACATGCCGTGGCTTTGCACGTTTGCATACGGAGTATAAATATCATAAACTGTGTTATGTGTAATTCTGTTTTGTAAATGGCTCTTTGTCTTCTTTCTTATGTCTTGAACAGGTGTTGGTTTCCATGTTGGAGGCTCCAGTGGAATCAATTATCTGATGATCCAGCTACACTATGGAGATAATCTGGATCACTTGAAAGGTAATGCAGTACTATAAACCTCTCAGTTACACCAGACGGATCTATCATTGATGTGACAAAGTACGGTAGGGATCCTGAATGGTGATCAGTCTTGTGGCATTAAACTCTTGTGTGTGTTGAGATGGCAGTCCTCAAAGCTATCATGCTCCACTTATTTCCTGGTTTGTCACAGCCAGCTAAATGGCCCATCTAGTTCATACTTACTGTCCTTGTGAAACCTCCCAGATTTTTTCGCTCTTTTCATCTGCTTGAATTCTGATTTGTCTGCCACCTGCTTTTGTGACCAACATCCCGAGTAATCAATGTTCTATTTTTTTTTGGCTAGCTTGTAATACCACCAATGCCTTTTCTATTTGACATTGATTAATAGAGCATACTCTCTGTTTTCTTATAACAATTATAAAACTTAATAATTCTTTGCCTAGCATTCTAAATGGATGGCGATATTATCCTCAATTTCTTTGCCGCTAGTACATACTGGTAACATACAATAAGCACAGGACCAGACATTTGAATTTAATCCAAAAAAAAAAAGGAGAAATGATGAACCTTTGTGCTATCTGCAGCCGCATTGATTCTTGAGCATTTATTGAGCACAGATTTAAGGGAGAGTCACAGCTGTCTGTATGTGTGAAGTGCTCAATGTATTTGCCTGGTGTTTAGCCAAATAGCTGGAGGGAGTGTCACACACAGCTGTATTTTTTTGGATGAGAGCCACAGCTGTGGCACAAAAACAAGCAGTGAACAGGAGAACAGCAGGTGCCATAAAGCTGGTATTGATCCCCCATTCGTTGAATATGTGAATTTGCGTCATTTTTGGGGCCAACTTGATCATGGCATTGTAGGCAGTAGGCCATTTTGCTACTGTATTCAAATTATTGATTTTTTCACGTAAGGGTCGAGTAAACCTCCTGTTCCTTCCACCTGTATATATAAGATGCATTTCATTACTTGGAATGTACTTCCTTAGTTGTTGCTATATCAGGCAAGCCTTAGGCAAACTTTCTGGTTCCAAGAAAAGTCTTTGTTATAGATGGAAGTATGAAATTTTTATGCTTGTAAACTGATCTGTTCTGCTTTTTGTGTGAAAGTCAGCCATGGTTTTTTGTTTTGTTTTTAGTTTTACATGAAAACATTAGTAAAGCGGAAACGTTTTAGTTATTACAACGTCTTCATGCATATCAAATATTTCTGTTTAAGCCATGAATGCCATCATGAACTTTAAGGCTGTGAGCATATTTGGCTTGGTGTTGAGTAGGTACTTACAAGTAGCACATCAAAGCATACTTCAGAGTTTATGCCATGATAATATGCAAAACAAGAAACTTGGGTGGGTATCATAATTGTGAATTTTCCTGCACATGTGATGATGCCATCACCCTCCCACTGGTTTGCACACACAAATATTATTTTGAAAAAAAAAAAATCTTTGTGTTTTGGGGGATTATTTAGCAGCAAAACTTTCACCCCCATTATGAATCATCCTATTAATAGTAAAAGTACATATACACATTTTTTTTTTATAATGTCACAACTTTTTGATAGAGAAATTGACTGCTGTCTGTACTATACAGTCCACTGAGATGCCTCCTCATCTCAAGCAATCACTACATTGTACTGTTCATGTACATGTGTACATGACCCTTCATTTACACTTCTTTCAAGTTTTAAGAACTTGACCACTGACCAAGGAGTAACAGTTAACCCTTTTTGTGCCAGGGCCTTTTATAGTTTATACAATGCTACAGGGGTTTCTATGCTAATCGGCACTCGAGCTCAAAAAGGGTTACTGTATATGCTGTTATTTTCACATACAGATATTTTTGCAAATGAGGAGGTCATAGACATTTTTGCAAGATGTTAGTTTTGTGAATTGATGCCACCGCTAACTACTGCAGTTGTTAATGCACTATTACACCTAGCGCATGGAGACATTTTCGCATGTTGTTAAATTTGTGATCCAACTGTTATACACAAAATTTGTTAAAATGAAACTCTGCAAAAATAACATTTTATTCCTCTGCAGAAAGGAAGTAATTTCAAATTTAACATCGTTATTGGGATTTTTAAATGGGATCACTGGCCAGAAAATATGAATTTATTCATGTTATGTTTTTGTTTTGTTTTGTTTTTTTGCTTTTTTTTCACTTTCCCACCAGATAATGTTACCAAGGAAAGATATTTCTACATGAAGCTCTGACTGGAAATGAGACTAAGTTGTAATAATCAAAGTGCACTGACCTTTGACCTTCTGCAGTCCCATACTGAACATGCAGCTACCTTCATGTTTATTTATTTCTACCTTGTCCACCAACTTACTTCACCAATTGGACATTACAAACACAGGAGTTCCTTGTTTGAAACATTCGTAATCACTCACAAAAGGGGTAGGGAAAAATGAAGGCAGTTCTAATGTCACATATTGTAACTACATGAGTGTGTTCATTCCCTTCAATGCCTTTCTCTGTTTTATCACGTATAGTGCAGTGCAGTTGTGTGGGTTTACCATGGTTGAATTATGCCTGCTGTATAGAAAAAAAGAATAACAACAACCAATAATACATCAAAACGCGATTATGGTGGATGAATATCTAATGACACTGGCATTTCCAGAGAACTCATCTGGGGAATCTCATGTTGCCTTGAGGCAACATACAGCCATTGCTTATTGCAGCATTCCATGAATATACTTTTTGTTTTTGTTTTTGTTTTTTGCATGCATTGGATAAAAGTACTTGTATACATAACAGGTCAGAAAATGTCAGAAAATGTTCCCATCAATGGTATTTTGACTACTATAGTAAGAGAGAGAGAGAATGAGAGACGTGTGTATTCTGTACATGAGTTAAACATTTTCCATCATGTTTGACTTGTTGGGAACATGCAATGCAAAGCTGTATCAAAGTCAGGTTTTATGTCTTCTTGAGAGAGGCAATATTGCATGTCTCAAAAAGCAGACGAAGTGAAAAAAAAAATCAAAACAAATATTAAACTGTAATGTCAATGATTGTAAACATATGCAGTTTTGTTTGTTCAGATGGATGTTGTCTCCAAAGAAACAAACATGGTATTAGTGGCTCTGTTGAAGGAAACATTGGTATCAATATGCAAAAATTGCAGTAGGAATGAAATGTAAGAAATTGTATGTAACAGTGATGAATAAAAGGAATAGTAGTTATTGGTTTATAGCAGACATACTGTTAAGCAATATGACAAAATTAACATCTTTTTTCCTAAGGAGTACACGTATAATCTCCCATTAGACTATTTTTGGAATACAGCTACTGTTGCCAATGTATGTGAAAGAAGAGGACACAGAAGTACATCAAGAAGTTCTTTTTGTCTGGTATTTTAATAATGCTTCTTATCAAACCCCAATTTGGGACCAGATCTGAGATGGTTGGATTCCCGGTTTTTCCTGGGAGCCATCATGCAAAACGGAAAAAAACAAACCAAACCAAAACAAAACAAAACAAGAAACATGCATACAAAAAAGAAAGATCAAAATCATCACAAGTTTTACTCGTGATCTCTTAACCAAAGAACAACAACAACAAAAAAAATGGTGTTTCTTAGTGGAAGACCTGTGTGAGGTTATGACATTAGCTTTACCTACTTTAAATTCTACATGTGTGGTTGCTGGTAATATTGCACTGTGTGAAAACATTTGACACTACAAAGTTCCAGAACCTTTTTAGTTTATGTTTCCCTTTGATGAAACCCCCTACCACTCTGTTTACATGACTCTTTTTTTTTCTCTACTACTAGTACTAGTCAAAGTCATCTTGAACATGGTGTTTCGTGGAATCACACCTGAACTTGTCCGTATTGAGCCAGATATGGGATATCCTGTAGTTACATGTAGTGCAAACCTCCACAGAGGCCACACACAGGATATCTCTTAATACAGCTGTAGATGAAAAAGAAGCAGTTCAGCTGTTTGTTAGAACTTTTCTGAATGCCATAATCAATGAATTAGCAAATAAATGGAATGCCAGTCATTATGTAGATAAAGACAATTTTCTCCCCTATAGAATGATACATGACTTGCCCATGTTTCATTTTTTGTTTGCCAGTATAGAGGAGTTGTCGATGTGAGCTGTTGGTGTGAATGCACTTACAATGTAATTATGGAAATGTGACTGGCCTCTCCAGGTGTTTTTCAACTACACACATGTGGCCTATTCTCATTCCCTCTTGTTCTGCTGCACCAGATCCTCAAGGATGGGGGTGATGTACCATGAAGGGTTTTGAACATTCAAAAGCACTTATTTGTAATTATGTTTTAGAAAACACATTACAATTACTGTTTAATGTCACAGAGCATTCGGAGCCTGTGAAATGATTATCCTTGCAAACCACTATAAACTGCAAATGACATTTTATTTATTTAAAAAAGCTATGTCACAAGTTGCATAGCCTGTCAATCAATCATGCAGCCTTGGACTGATTTTACAATGTGTTATTGTGAAGGTTCGTTATTCCAAAGGGTCGTTCATCCGAAAAATGAAATAAGGGTTAGTAATCTGAAAATGAAAACAGGTGTGTACTAAACCTTGAGAATTACGAACGTTATTTCGTTTTTGGAATTAAAAACCTTTTTGATTACATTTTTGGTTGATGAACCTTTGAAATAATATCATGTATGCTCTTATTACCAAACCCTATTTCACTTTCAGATTAAACATCCACACATGTCATGTAGGTGTATGGAATTTGTGTATTTTGCAATAATGAACATAACCCACTTTGGACATGCTTTTAGGAGAGAGCAGTATGTCTCCTTGTACAGTACATATTTAAAAGAACCTTCCTGAATCCTGTGGTGTCATCTCCTAGATAGCATTAGTAATATCAATGGCAAACAGTTCTCATTTTGACATTATGTTACCGGGGAGAATGGTTTGTAAATCTATTTCACATGTAACTTTTAAGTGCCGACTACCATTCATATGAATAGGCTTCATCTCCTTGGATAGGATCTTCAGATGAAAGTAAAGCTAGTTATGATCACTTTGCAGATTATGTTTTAAAAAACGAGTCTGGAGCGTTATGCTACACTAGGCATATTCCTATGCGGAATCTCGTAGGATTATTTCAAGCGTGGGCCATTCCCCACTCCCGAGTTCCTTGTCAGACAGGCAGTGCCGGCAGTGTGTGCAAATGATGGCTCACTGCCATGGTCGCCCTTGTCTCCTCATAACTTAGGGTCATTTCCTTCCTCCCGTGCCGATTCACTCTTTCCCAGTAATGCACAGGAATAAAGGCAAGCACTGCCAACGACCAAAAAGCTGCTTGCCAGTCTTCATGATGTCAACCAGCAGGGGGCAACAATAAATCGCTTGCTACCCAGTAAACTGTCCTGATCTTGGTGCTCATATATAGGAAACCATTTTGTCTAAGGACAGCAGATTCTAGGAAGCAACATTCCAACAGCAAGCCTGATTTTATACCTAGAAGGAAAATTGAACTCCCCCTGTTCACAGAAAAGTTAGTCTTAAAGGGATCATACAGTTCTGGTTGAGACCTAATATCAGGTTTCTAACATTTTTAGGTGAGATAATGAGAAATCTCATATGAAATATGAAAGAGCATGCAGTTCTATGAGGAATTCATTGTTTATTTGATAAAAATTGGTTTTGAAATGGCCAAGATATCCAAAAAAGAGCAATTCTAGTAAAGTGTGGGACCCACACTTTGTAACGATTGCTTTGTTTTACTTTGTTTTTGGATGTTTCAGTTATTCCAAACCCGGTTTTCATCAAATAAACTTTGAATTCCTCTTAAAATGCTATGCTCTGTACTATATCATAAGTGTTTTCTTGGTATCTTGCAAAAATGTAAAAGCCCAATATTCATCTCAACCAATACTGTACTATCCCTTTAACCCATTGAGGACGAGTCCCGGGTATACTCGGGCAGGGGTCTATGGGAAATGCGTGTTGTAGAAAAATTAGCCCGTCTTTAATGGATTAAAAGGGAAGAGATGAGTGTGGATGTGATAGTTAATTTGCCTTCTGTCACGTAAATGCAACCTTGATCTGATCCTCTCTTGACTTCCTTTTTGGATAATTTATGTCTGATTTTGATTTTACCATTCTGTTGGTTTGATTTCTGCCTTTCTAACAAAGTCAATTCAAATATGTGGGACCATGACATTTGAAGGTTCAATAGGGACACAGTTTGCATGGGAGAGAACAAGATGCATGAAAGGGTTGGGATGGTTCATTGCAGTCGATCATCCTCCAGTATTTGTGACCCTTGACAGATAGTGGTCGTGTACATAACGTGTTGACTGCACGTCGCTAGCCTGTGGTTGTAATCAAGGAGTACATTATGATGGCACACTGCGGCGGCACTGGGGATAAACCCAAGCCGAATTCTGGTTTGCCAGCTGAGTCGACAGGTCATTTCCCCATCAGAGGACAAACAAAACCACAATCAAAATACAACGTATGGAGATGAGAAATAATGTCATTTCCATGTGGGTCTTGTGAACATGAGCTGTGTTGCTGTGTTACCCCACATCTATTCATCCCTAACCTGTCATGTCCATTATAACATCCCCAGTGCTATTTTCACAGCCGTGTATACTCCAATATTGAGCTAGCTAATTACCCATTCTCTACCAAGATATATTACCTTTTAGCTTGTGGCACTGAGGCACTAATATAGTGAATCAATATTGCCTTGCTGGTCCATACAAATTGTCACTGGTGTTAATCACAGTCATCAATAAAGATCTTGGTTCAAAGTTGCTCCAACGAGACCTAATTCATCCCTTGAGTATTTTCGCATATTTCACAAGTAACTTTAAACCACCCAAAGAAGACCGACAATTTCAAAGATTAAACGACTTCCATTGCAGATGCTTTCTATGATTGCTGTTAAAGTGACAGCAGTCCATCACAAAATGAGTTCTTTAAGCATATTTTAAAGAAAATTTTAATTCATCAATTACATGCTACCTTATATGTAAAAGAATACATATCTTCAGTGTTATATAGCATTGTATTTGCCTGTCTAGGATATATTTATTTCTGTGTGCTCTTGTGTTTATGATAAGGCTTGTCCTTTCTCATGCATACTTCCCCTTGATTTTATCATGTATTATCTTCAATTAGGTCAATGATTTTGTATTATATATGTTGTGTTTTTTTTGTTTAGTCGTTTCTATTTCTTACACTTAATTATTTGATGTTTCATCAGCTATGGCAGCATTTTCTGTGCATTCATAGTCATACATCATTTTGGTCCTTTTACTGTGTTCTTTATTGTTTTCACTGACAGGTACTGAAGGGGATCATTCAGGCATTACTCTCAGAATGACTCACACCCCGTAAGTATTCTTTCCTGCAGATTTAGGGAAAAGAGTATCGTTTTTGACTAGTCTAGAGAGTATGAGCCTGCCCAATGTATCATCTGGACACGATACACTAGCACTTTGTTTTCTGCACTCCATCACTGTGTGATTTTACAATGGTCTTTCTCTTCCGTGGGCAGTCCTTAAACTTTCCACTGTGTTTCTCCTTTCTTTTTCACACCCTACACTGTAACTTTAGTCATATCTTTCACATTACTGTCTGTGCTATTGAATACAGTACTGTAAAAGTGGAAATTTTTGCGGTGTGTAAAATTTTCACGCATTTCGCGCAACCAGAAACTAGCGCGAAAATAAAAGCATACAAATAATTTTGCTTGCCATATGTTCCTGAGCACGATGTCTTCATTCCGCGGAATTAAAAACACACAAAACTCTTCTTACACGGCCAAGCGTGAAAAATTAGTCGCGCGAAAATATCCACTTTTACAGTACTTGTCATTTCTACTGGATCTACCCATTATGCAGAACTCTGAAATTCAGTTGTTTTGTAGTATTATCTACTGCAGGACTTGTCTATCATAAAACTTGTAATGAGGTTTGCGTGTTGGGCGTAATTTCCTGTCATTGATGCTTTCGTTGATTGTATGGTGCATCATGAGTGAGCTCCAGGGAAAGCCCACAAGATGTTTGTCTTTTTCTGGTTGATTTTCAGGCAGCCGTTCATAGGAGGGATCTACTTGTTGTGGTCAAGCAATATCAACGTACCACCTCATAGCACAAGTAAGTTGATTTTTTTTTCTTCAAAACTTCAAGGGCATTGTAAAACAGTGTTTACAGTTTTTCATCATCTTCATCTTCATTCATTTAAACATTATAATATGGCCCTGTCAGCAATTTTTTGGCAATTTTTAAAATGAATCCTCACACAGTTGAATTCTGTTTTTAATTTCTTTCCTATGTGTACCTCTGTAGATCCTATTGTCAAGTGCTACTATATTTGGTGTCATAACAAGCAGTCTAGAAGAATAGCTAGATAAGGAGCATTTTTTTTTTAATTGTTCCCCCAACCCTTGTTCAAGTTACTCCTCAGGCCAGTGCTGCTGCTACACAACCGGTGATGCCACAGTTTTAGGCAAAGCACATCATACTTAAGACCACTTAGCCTTTATTCAAGGCCCTCACTCTATGAACGCCAGCACTTTTTATAAAGTGAAGACAGCCAAAGCAGAGCATGTCAGTGTGAGGGCCAGCAGGGATCTATGAATGTGATTATCATTCATGGGCTAGTATAAAGCCTAACCCATGTACCACCCTACTAGATAATTCATTAGTTACTTTGACCGATAGGATATGCTAGATATCGTATCCATCAGCCCTCAGTGCAAAGTGTATTATGCATGGACTTCTTCAAACAGAGCTTTGCTGATTATGTGTGAATTTTGTGGCTCAGTGTCACAAAAGCGTTCAAGGCTAAGAGATTTGGATGAGTCTTGGAAGGCTCCCTCACTGGGGCTTACCTCCTACTGGTGGTTCAACTCTGTCTCACATACCAACCCTCTGCTCACTTCTCTTGCAATTACTGTAGCAAGAGGGCCTTTGACAGAGACTAGAGTGCAGCATACATCAAAGTGTATCTCCCCTCAAGACATGTACAGAGCAACATTTTGACCATTGGTATCTAGGCACTGCGTAATATTGACCATTCACAATCAAAACCGGTCACAAAGACTTATGAATGCATTATGCAGAGCTGCCAATTACCCCTAATAAGTGCCTGAACTGTATCTAGTATGTTGTCTCTTTGTCAAAAATTAGACTAATATTTTTAACCTTTTTTGTACGGGAACCTGGTGGCCTGGGTATTAAGTCTGTGGGCATTTCAGAATTCAGTGTGGGATGGGTTAAATGTGAAGCATGCAGAGCATATGCAATTTTCTAATTTTTAACATATATAATATGTTAAATATTATATGATATAATTCCCCTGCCTTCTGAGGAAGGTAAGTCATGTGCCTTTTAATTATGCCAGAAAAGTGTCGATGTAAGGAACAAATCACCTTGTCTTTTTATTATTCCACTATTGTGACATAACAAATTGTTGAAGCTTGTGAAATAAGTTCACAAGGATGTGTGATGAATATAAATATTGAGCTCCGTAAACACTTCCAAGTGTGTCATAAACTGACACCGCAAATGTCACCGCAAATCTTTCTCCCTCATTTACTTCACCATGCAAACCTTCAAGCAACACTTCCAATTGTTTTAACTGTCATTGAAATTGTCGCAGCACAGGTAAATACAACAATCAGAATATGTGTTTAGAGAACTAAATATCTATATCTACATTGTTGCAGCCTTTTATCCAGTACATAGTGTCACACTGAATAAACTAAACTATTGAAGATTCCTAATTTTTTTTTTTTTTTTACAAGATTGAGTTTCCTCAAATTTTGATGGTGTGTTCTAGCATTTCTGTGTTTACTGAAGCCACATTTTACATTTGCAATTTATTTTCCTTTTAAACACTCTGTTGTGCAATGTCTAATCTGCTGCCACAGAGATTCCCCATAGCATGATTATATGGCCAACCCATTTCCTAAAGCAGGGATCTGATGCACCTATGTAGCAATCATTCAGTGTCTGTAGTTAAGCCGGTTGTGATGTGAGGTACTCCTGTAAAAGAGGGGAAGGTATTCAATTTAGTGCATGGCAGTGAAGCGGTTTTAATTTGTTTTTCCAAGGTACTGCTTTTTATTGAACATCAGCATCCATAACCAGTATGACCATGCCCCGCCCCGAGGAGTGCCAGAGGCATAATTTTTTTAATCTGCTGTGCTAGTCCGGGTATTAAGAGACATGAATAATGTTTTGCTGCATCGTGACTGGTCTTGTTATCTTTTTTTGTCAATATGTGAAGAAATGTAGTTGATTTGAATAGCAAGTGAAAATCAATTCAGGAGTATAAATACATTGAAGTAGACTGGGCAAACAAAAGAAAAAGAAAACTTTTTGTCTGTTTAAACAGAGATGCCACATTTCCGGAAATTTCCGGAATTCCGGATTTTTCCAAAAAGAGGGAAGCTTTCCGGAATTTCAGGCAAGATGGCAAAAAATCTGTATTTCTAGATTCTCCGGGAATGCGTGAATAACTACTGAGATAATGCGCCTATTCGCTCTCTCCGTCTCTCTCGGTGACCTCCGTATGCAATACATGCAGCATGAAAGCAACGATGTTTTTCTTTCAAAGCATTTGCCAATTTGATGAGTGTCATCATTGCATTGATTACTGTAATAATGCGTATTACGAGCGCTAGTACCGACGATCGGTATTATCCTGTTCAAATATACGGTCTTCAAATTGGCTTGTAGTACCGAAAGTAATCGCTTATTTCAGTTAACTTGAAAGAACAGAGATTTTTTCCCATAGAAAAGCATGTGAATCGCGCACCGCACACCGCGAAGCAGCTAGAGCTAGACAGGCGACCATAGTGCCCGGCGGCCTTCCGCGAGGAGGAGCCGCATGCGGCGTACGTTTCCCTGCATTCTTCTAGCCGGCTCCAATCAGGCTAAGATCACCGGGAGTCACTGATGGAAGCAAAATGAATTGATCTCGCCGTGACAGGCAAGGTTTTCCAAATAAATCGCTTCGACTAGCCGAATGCATTTTCAGCAAACTTTGTCTCAAATGAAAGGTTAGAATCTTACTTTTAATGTGATATGTGTTTCATTAATGTTCCATAACAGCGAAATCAATTAATGTTCCATAACAGCAAAATCAAGAATTCTGATCAAACAATTCTTATGTGAATGCTTGGTAGGCGCCATGCACAACGCTGCATAGTTAAGGCGTATTGCGTTATGCACGCACGTGTCGCAGTTTTTGAATGGTGAAATTGGGCAATGGAAATTCATGAAAAATAGTAATACATGTTTTTCAATAAAATTACAAAAAAAACAACCAA
Organism: Diadema antillarum; assembly: GCF_040938485.1. Lineage (NCBI taxonomy): Eukaryota > Metazoa > Echinodermata > Echinoidea > Diadematoida > Diadematidae > Diadema > Diadema antillarum. The sequence goes on from NW_027271543.1 coordinate 855,890, forward strand.
CAAAACAACAGTCTTCTATGCTGCATATAACTGATCATCTTAACGTAGGTATTTACATATTGCTGTACAGAAATATCAGTAATTCAGTATGTGAATTAGAAGTATCAGTAATTTCAATTCAGTCTGTGAATGAGAAGTGATGACAAGTATGAGTATGAGAAATATCAGTAATTCAGTTTGTGAATTATTATACAGTATACTAATTCACATACTGATAGGTGTCAGCACTGGAATCAGTTACATGTAATTAGATGTAGCTTTACTGTGCCATGTTTATTTTAGAAGCACGTGTGTAGTTGATTACAACTGGCTGATTACAACATGGCTAAAGTACCAATTATTTAAGCACAGAAATAGTGAAAATCCCCTCTTAGATATGCACCAGAACCCATAATTCTACTCCGAAAATAACAAAAATTCCTTACCGTGCCCACACTCACCCCCCCCCCCCCCTCCGTCGCTTCGCTCCCTCGCATGTGATTTTCAGGAAATTTGGACAGCTCCCTGTGGCATCTCTGTTTAAAGCAAATAAATCATGAGAATGTTTGGGGTTTTTTTTCTTCAGGTTCCAAACAGCATGGTTTTTGTTTTGAAGTAAAAAGTTGAAGGAAGAGTACAAAAACATGCAAATATAACTGTAAAACTTGCATATTTATAGCAGATGGATTGTATAACTGCAAAACTTGCATAAATGATGCATAGCATGAAAATGCTTGAAGACCTTCTGAAAATGTCCATAGTGATAATCATACTCATTTTCCATATATCTTGAGTTATGTTGCAAATTTTTGAATTCATCCACTTTAACCCATTGATTTTAAGACCCTTCTCCAAAGGGTACCAGAAGTACCGTTTAATGACAGTAGCATTTTTACAGTTTATGCAACTGTGACAGACCTTGTTTGGGGGTTTGTTACAATTTGATTTGTTTTGCTTTGTTTTTGTTTTTGTTTTTTTTTTGGGGGGGGGTTTCTTGTTTTTTTAATGGAATATTCATAAATAGGCCACAGTCAGTCGTAGAGAAGGTACGGCTTGCCCAGTCCTGATACAATACAATAGATCTATAGGATACAGTCATCAGGCAAATGAAATATGTCATCATAGTTTGTAGTATTGCAGATAAGACTTGGTACACACTCTTTCAGCAGCGTTAATAAATCTGAGTACTGTCTTAACCCATTGGATGTGAGCAATTACAAATGATCACACCAGAATACAGTATACATTTGTCTCCTTGTCACTGTAATGACAAGCTGTTTAATTATGTTAACTCTGAAAAAAGAAGCAGTAATTAAGTTTGCTCTAAAAAAATATTTCCAATGCCCTTGGCCACCTGACAATCTCTTAGTTCAAACCATGGATTGTTGAAGTTACTGCTACACTTTTATCAAGTATAAAAGTAGAAGTCATCATTTTGAGTGAAATCTGGATTTTTTTTTTCTCTCATATGAAATAATGAAGTAGATATATCAACTTTTAATAACCACTATGGGACAATGTTGCCTGTCGATAAGAGTCACAAGAGTAAGAATTACTTGCCAAAGTGAACTGCTCCCATAATTAAGTTGAATTAGAAATTAAATGCTATAAACTTGAGTTATGGTACCTAATGTAGGATATCTTGAATGCATTATCCAAATTGCTAGCTAGCATGTTTTATGATATCTCACATTATTTTTTTTCTTTAAAAAAATAATAACATACAATTTTTAAGTGGCAGATTTGCATTTTTGTCTGAAATATGAGTTCACCTGATTACTAAGGGATATTTTCGTGATATTTTGTGACATCATCGAAGTTGAATGGATAATCTGTAATTAAGCTGGTTTGTACAAATGCAGACATTACAAGAGGAATATGAAATTTATAGATATAGTGACATACATATATGTACTTTACTTGCGTGCTGATTGAATAGATTGATGAAGAAAACAAGATTTTTTTTCTTGTAGTGGTATGAAAACATGGTATGGGGTAGTACAAGTATCTGTTTCATAACTAAGGAAATGAAACTGAGGCTTATACAGCGCCAATAATTGAATTGCTAGGTCTTTTGCTGAACAGCACTGTCTTTTCAAGCTCTCAGCAAACTAACTGTAAATCACTGGCGGATTGTGATCAAAAGGTCAACATTTACTGCTCTTCAGATGTGGAATCAATTATTGCTCTGAATGGCGTACCTGTGAACTTCATAGTGATTATAGATTTTATGGAAATATGACACTCTATACCCCCTTTTTCAAACCATTGTTTTCCCCAAGTGTTTCTTTCCAAGTTCTTTTATGCATTGGAATTATCAATTAGTGTATCTACTGTACATGTAACAAGAGGTCATACAAATGTACTCAAGAGATATACAGTAAGTGCAGTGATATGGACCAAAACATCCAATTCTTCTTTTTTTTTCTGTGCATTTTGGTACAGCACAGTGCCACCTTTATACCTATGTCTGGTCATTTCAGACTTATTGTAAAATGTATCCCCATTTTCATCTTGTCAGTATCACACTGTCAGCTACAGAGAGGAATTATATGGAATTAAGAGTTCTCAATCTATGCCAAGTGCACCTTAATATACCCACATTCACGTTCTCAGTGAAGAGATTCTCCCCCTTTCTTCATTCAAATTGTCAGGTCAGTTTTTTTGGTATGCAGTTTCCATTTCATTAAACCTGCCTATTCCAATGCAGGAAGGATGGTATTGTGCTTCTCTAGTGTCTACTAGCTTTGTTATTGTGCCAGATATTCTTTTATGATTGTTCATTCAATGGTATCAAGATTTGATCCCTTCATTGGTACTTGTGAGTGGTAAAGACCCATAATATACACACTGTACACATGCTGAGATCAGTATATGACAACCCACTTTGATATGACATGAATGAAAATCCTCAAAATCTTCCATTGACTTTCAAGTATTAGTAATTAGTAAAGGATGAAAAAGAATTTGCATGGTCATAGTGCACACATATACTGACCAAAGACCATAAATGGCAGAATGCTTCAAGTGAAAAAGGCAGAGGAAAAGTGCATTGTGGATCACAAGTTTGATTTTTTTTTTGTGTGTGTGTGTGTGCAAATATGTACTCATCTCTTAATTAAGCCTAAATGTTAAGCCTGAATGTTTAAATAGATACATGTTAAAGCTCTGTTGTTGTGGCACAAATTGTCACCCCTGCACAAATTGTCGCCCCCTTCAACGGGCGACAAATTGTGCAGGGAGCCGACAGCACAAATTGTTGCCCCTACACAATTTGTTGCTTGGCGACAATTTGTGGAGAGGGCTGACGGCACAAATTGTCGCCTGCCCTCAAAGCACATTTAAGGGGTAATATCATTCTTGACATAGGCGTTGGAATACCAACACATAAACTTACATGGCTACATCCATGCAAAGAAGTCTGTGTGTGTGTATGTGTGTGTGTGTATGTGTGGGGTGCTCGTTAAGAGGAGAGGAGTGGATGGATGGGGTGTGGGTTAGAGGGACGGTTGTGAATGTGTGTGTGTGTGTGTGTGTGTAGTGGGTGGATGACTGGTGAGTGTAAGGGAAATGGGTGTGTGTATGTGTTTACATTGTATGTGTGTGGGTTCGCGCGCATGTGTGTGCGTGAGGGATGTCTGTATGTGTATGTGTGTGTGTGTGTATGTGTATGGTGTTATGAGTCATAATAGAAACGTGCCATTAAAAACTTAACATTGACCCCTGCCTGGGACCTTTGACCTTGAGGTGACTCCATGTTTGGTAAAATGTGAAACATGGTAAAATGTGAAACATTGTAAAACCACCTTTCCCTCCAAGTTTGATTGAAATTGAAGCCTTCGGTACAGAGTTATTCAAGTTTTTGTAGTGTTACAGACAGACGACGGACAGCCGGACGACGGACGGACAGACGTCACAGGTGATCCCACACACACACACGTACACTTCAGATTACCAGTCATACCGACCCAACCCAACACAGGAACACCCAACCAAACTACACAATTCGAAGTGCATATCTGAGCATTATCTTCTGCATCTCATAGACAACGACTGACGACAATTTGTGCCGCTGCGTTTCATTTTACCTGCACAAATGAACTGCATGAGCAGCACAATTTGTCGCCAGGCGACAGATTATGCAGAGGTGACAATTTGTGCTATCACTCCCTGCACGAACTGTCGCCCTGTGCCGGAGGCGACAATTTGTGCCGCAACATCTCTTCATTCCTAGTAGTGTGATTGTGTGATGATAGGGATATCAAGTATAAACACAGGAGATTAATGTAGGTCAAAGTTGACGTTTTGCGCTATAATTCTATAACGCAAGAAGGGTTTGTCATGGGGCTTCTTGACTTTCCTAGTTCAAGTCTCGCACAACTTTTGAGACCAAATTTGCAACATCCACACATACTTCTGTGCGCATACTTTTGCGAAGCCATGCCCATTTTCTAACTGCATGTCACTTGTAAATGGCACAATTTTGTGATTTTTTGTACATTTCCTGTCCATCTGTCGTCCGTCTGTCCGTCGTCCGTCCGTAACACTACAAAAACTTGAATAACTCTCTACTGAGGACTTTAATTTCAATCAAACTTGGAGAGAAGAGTGGCTGTACAAAGTTACACATTTTACCAAACATGAAGGTCACCTCAAGGTCAAAGGTCACGACAGGGGTCAATGAACTTTAGGGCCCAATGTTAAGTTTTTACGGCGTGTTTCGATTATGGCTCATAACTTTTGATGTATATGTTCGTTTGTGACCAAACTTGGATGGTAGATGTCCTTTGGGGAGTTGAAGGTCACCACAAGGTCAAAGGTCACAGCCAGGGGTCAACAAACTTTTAGGGCCCAATGTTAACCCGTTCCTTCCGCAATTCTCTAAGTGCCTTTAATGCCCCCAAACGAGATTCTTTTCGCCCGTCGACAGAGAGGCACACAGGTTGGTAATCCAGCTGTGTGAAGGCAGTCAAGCGGTTCATTGTGTCCCCCTTTCTACGGTCAACTACATGTGCCCATGGACAATGGAAATATCGATCGGGTGCGAGGTATGAATAGAGCGTGCGCTGATGAGCTCTCAGAATCTGTTGTTCTACACAAAACAAGGTACCTGAATGAGGTAACTGGGGTCAGCGAACCCGCATTTCTAACTGATCTCAGCCTTGATCATTATGTACATGTTCGTACGAGTTTACAGCAGAACAAGCAAAAAACTAAATCAGGAAAAGGTACATAATACTGTAAAACCCCCTTTTTTTAAACAGCAGGAGAACAAATCCTGATAGAATAAACTCTGATCTTTTTATCAAACCCACTTTTCTGAGCATTTTAACACAAAGAAACATGAATTTAGGCCACTGAAGCAGGCACCCTTGTCTTCATTTTGGGAACCTGGTAAACCAGGTTCCCGTATATCAGTTGCTCCCACGGGAACCTGGTAAACCAGGTTCCCGTAAGGAACGGGTTAAGTTTTTACAGCGCATTGTGATTATGGCTCAAAACTTTTGATTCATATGTCTGTTTGTGACCAAACTTGGATGGTAGATGGCCCTTGGGGAGTTGAAGGTCACCACAAGGTCAAAGGATACAGACAGGGGTCAACAAACTTTTAGGGCCCAATGTCAAGTTTTTACGATGCGTTTTGATTATGGCTCATAACTTTTGATCCATATGTCTGTTTGTGACCAAACTTGGCTGGTAAATGTCCCTTGGGGAGCTGAAGCTCACCACAAGGTCAAAGGTCATAGGCGGGGTCAATGAACTTCCGGGAGTTAGAAAAACATTAATTTCTTCTGCCCGAATGGGCGAGACACATTTTGGCACTTGCCTTGTTTTTGTTATTGTATGTAACAACAACTTTTTTTTTCTTTTCTTTTCTTTTTTGTTGCTGTTTGTTTGTTTGTTTGTTTTTTTTTGGGGGGGGGGTTGTTTTATTGTTTTGATATTGCCAAATACCAGGCTTGCTGTCAGGTGGATGTGCTTGCAAGCACCATTTTACACAAGGATCACATGAATAACCTTGACATCACAAATGCTTATCTCAGTAAATTAACAAAACAAAATGCCTGTTGGTATAAATGACCTTTTTCTGTTCATGCGCAAAGTGGAATATTTACAAACTGGTCTGTTGCATGCTTGCATTGATAGATGTCCACTCAGACATCGCCTGCATGTACGACTCTTCCGCCAACATCCACCCGTTTGCCTTCCGCACACACGCCCATTCCCTTGGAAAGGTCATCACCGGCTACCTCATCCGTGATGGAGAATGGACAGTCATTGCCCAGGGTGATCCACAGTGGCCACAGGTAATAGCCAACCAGGAAATAAACCCCACCCCTAAACACATCTAATGGAAATGAAATCCACGTATATCATTCTGTCATATCAATGTCAATAATGATATCAACCTTGTCAACCAAATCAGCTATCAAGTTTTGCTAATTCTGTACCAGTCCTTTTTATTGCTAAGTTTGCTTTTCGCATTTGTCAGTTTTGTTTTTTTCTCTTTTTTTCAGTGTAGGTAATGGTTTACCAGTCTGAGTTATTCATTTATAAGTGTAATGTCTTTAAATCCCATCAGTGTGCAGTTTTTGCGACTGACATTGTACAACAGTTCAGTGAAATGAGGATCTTCAAAGTGTTTCAGTGTTCACTTTGCCACAAATTTATGAGTGTTGCACCCTTGTATTTTCTTGCTGGTCCTGCTTCTCAAACCAAACAGGCATTTTACCCATCGCTAAATGACTACACAGTACGACCAGGAGACATATTAGCAGCCAGGTGCACATATGATTCCAACAGGGATGTCGCTGTTCATGTGGGGTAAGAGTGTTTTCAACTTCATTGCCATCAAACTTGCTCTAGTGACTACTTGTCTATGGTGACCACCTGCCCATAGTGACCACACGGAAATCCCCTGAAAAGAAAACGTGTACATGTAGTTGAGAACCTGTGGATAATGCCCACCTGCCCAATGTGAGCAGTTCCCCATATATTTGGTATTTGGACTAGAAAAAGTGTGCACAATGTATACTTAGCAGCAGAGTGACCAGCTAATAGAGCTAGGTTACATGTAGTTGTTGCATCAAATGATGCAGCTTAAACTTGTTTCCAGCTAAGGCACACAGTGATCATTTGAAGGGCCAGGATGAGCAGTTGCTGTAAACACAATGACTGTATAGATGTTCAATACATAACTGTAGTATCATGTACATGGTAGTTTGTGTTATTTTTAAGGACACAAAAAATATGTATAAGGTATCTCAGTGTGTTATTCTTCGTGTATTCTAATTCAGAATTGTAATGGAAATAGGCACTTGGTATGCTTGAAGTATTGAATGAAATCCATACCTGCTCATGTATCTGTCAATTATTCATCGCTATGATTCATGGATTAATCATCTGTGCATGAAACTAAACATATCTTCATAGACACATACCTTCATTTTTTTTTCCATTTTTTGTTGTTGTTGTCAGATGCTATCAATGCATGGCAAGATTGTAGATTTTCAACTTTCAAACCTATCATTCTTCACCTCAGTGGTACACACAATGATGAGATGTGTAACCTCTACCTCATGTACTACACCGACTCCATACATGGCAAGCCCTTCCAAGAGTGTGGTCAGTCTCCCCGTCCCCACTTTTTTGACGCGGCACCCAGCGGCTACGACAGCCGCCCTTCCCACCCAAAGTACTCCACAGCCCAGGAGGTACACTCCAGACTCCGCCCACCGGTCGACAACATCTGGGATCCTTTCTATAACTACGACAACAGAGGGGAGTATTACACCGGTGGTGAGCAGAGCTACTTGAGGGAAGGCAGCAACAATGATTACCTGAATCCCCTGCAGGAGGGCGATGAGGACACCATGGGGGGTGCAAGTCTTGGAGGAGGAGGAAGAGAGGAGGAGGAGGAGATGGATGGAGGCGGCAGGCAGGGAGTGACCGAAGGACCTGATAAGACCATTGACGAGACTGGTAGCCTAGTCACAGCTGGCCAGGAGCTCAGGGTCGGAGAAGGGGAAGCAACACCCAGTGGTCAAGCCGCGGAGACAGGATCGGGTACCAGCTCACCCATAGCAGAGGACAAGACAATTCCATCACTAAGTAAGAGTGCAGAGATTCAAATTAAATCATCACGGGCAAGTCAGGGCGATGTGCAGGCATTTAACACTATCAGGAGAGAAATCCTTTGTGTAAATTTTGGATGTGATGAAGCTATAAATGATCTCCTTGTTGCTTCACTAAACGAAAGTCATATTGACACTTTGTCATTATCAAAATAAGTACCTCTTTACAATATTTCACTCCCCACCCCACCCCTACCCCCCCCCCCAAAAAAAAAAGGTGGGGGGGGGGGAGAGATCACTTAAAACTAGATCAGAAGCTCTGGACTGAACTCCTCATTTGATCATGTCATGTATATATCTGTTCTAGATATTTGTAGAAATAATTAGGAGATATTCTCCCAACACACACACACACACACACATATACACACACATACCTATCATCTGCTCTATTCAAATACATACTGGCCATGCTCTTGCTATTTGTATTAATTACCATTGTTTGCAGTACCCTGGTTTCCTCGCCCTTGATGATAATAGATGATGATATAGAAGTATGTTGAGGCTGGACAGGTATATGTAGAAGGTCCTAAACAGCATGTCAATCACTGAATACAAGTTGATCTAACAGAGACATACAGGTTCTGTCTATTTCCAGTAATTACAAACTGTGTCTAAAATTACTCGCTTTTCATATTTTATGTGTGCAAGCACAGGCATGTGTTTGTTAGCCATGTAAAATAATTACTAGGTTATTGTGCTCTTCTGTGTAGGCCTACATGCAAGTGATGGAAAAGTGGACAATTCAGGAAGTATAGTGGGCCTTGTTTTAGATTCATGTGAATGTCTTTTAACTGTGGGCTGTCATGCTTTCCTGGAATGTGCAAAAAAAAAAATGTCATTCTGACTGTTTAGCTTGAGTTCTGAAGCCATGTTTTCCACAAACTATGTTCTGAAAATCAAATAGTATATATTTCAGACATAAAATGTAACGATTAAGAAGAAGCATTTACTTTACGTATTGTGGTATTACCAACATGTTCCCGTCCACACCTGAAAGTTTCATAGGTGAATTTAAAACATTATAACACCTTTACCTCTCCTGCCCAGCTGTTACTGATGTTGCGGGATGGCCGTCTGAAAACAGTGACGTGACTCTAGGCCAAGTGTCAGGAGTCGCCGTAGACTCTCATGGCAATGTCCATGTCTTCCATCGGGCATCAAGACCATGGGATCTGGAGTAAGTCCTACAACCGATTCTCCTCGTCGCATACAGGGGACTCCCGATATAATGAAGTCCTCGGGACCGGCATCTTTCTTTCATTATGTCGAAATTTCATTATAACTGAACGAATAAACAATGAAAAAGCACTCATTTATTTTTTCCTTAGCCACCACTTAAATCATAATATCAATTAAATCAATATCATCAACCACATATTGTAAGATCTTAAGGGAAACTTTGCAGAGGAATATTCCTGAATAGAGAGAAACCTTCAGCACAGAGAATGGATTTCATGTCCAGATTTCTTCTGCATTGATACTTGTAGGTGCATTGTTTCTTGTCAATACACACAAAACTGATTTATGGTATGAAGATATTAAGATTTTGATGACGATGAGTTGTAAAGGATTATATTTACGGAGATATACCATGCGTTCAGACATAAGCTCATCCTCATTGCTATCACGTGAACTCTACTCAGCAATACCCAATACTTTCTTTTTTTCCATCAGGTCCAATGGTACCAAAGGCAGTCATGATTTCTATGCTTGTATCCCACATGTTATTTTTGTACTTTTTTTCAGCTCATTTGATGAGGACCATTTCCTGCAAGCCAGCAAAGGGCCGATCAGCGAGAACACTCTGGTGAAATATGACTCCACTACTGGTCAGGTCATCAGCCAGTGGGGAGCTAATCAGTGAGTAGAACTAGTCATGTCACCCTGCATTGCAGATTTCACAAAAAGTCGCTTGAGTGGAAATTCGAACAGACCTGAAAATGTGAATTTGGGGTCAACTTGGCCAATTTGGACTTTAATGTAGAAGAGTCCTTTAGATACAGAGTTAACCTTTTGTTTTGTTTGGATGATAAGCTTGGAAGCATGAAAATATTGTCAGTGTTTGTTTTGTTGTTGTTGTTGTTGTTTTTTTTTGTTTTTTTTAATTTTTTAAGAGCTATCCATCTACCATCTTGAGCTGGTTTTCTCAATTTTCCCATGAAGCATAATAAGCATGTCCTGAGTGCAGGTGTGAATTGGAATAGCGAATTGAGAATGATCTCATGTCAATGTTCCATTCACTGTCCACTTTCCACAGTTGCCATTGATTGGGTATATCCTAGAATAGAATAAGACATGAAACAAAAATCAAGAATCAAAATAGAATTCTCCATAGTGTTTGGAAAGATAAGTTTAGTAAGTAAAGTTCATCACAAGCTTTTACCCCCCCCCCCCATATCACCTCTGAATCCAGCCTAATGTTTTTGATGTTGAGTACTGTAAAAGTGGATATTTTCGCGCGACTAATTTTTCGCGCTTAGCCGGGTCAGAAGAGTTTCGCGTGTTTTTAATTCCGCGGAATCAAGACATCACGCACAGGAACATATGGCAAGCAAAATTATTGGCATGCTTTTAATTTCGCGCTAGTTTTTGGTTGCGCGAAATGCGCGAAAATTTCAACACCGCGAAATTTTCCACTTATACAGTATTCACAGTCTCTGATTGCACTGGTGATATTTGTATCTATAACCCTGCCATGATTACTGCAAATGTTTTTATTGCATACTTTCAGTTTCCACAGTCTGTGGTTCCCCCGTTGATACATGATGATTAGACCTTTACACACGCTATTAACTCATTAAAGACTAGTCCCTAGTATACTCAGGCAGCTGTCTATGGGAAACATATGTTAAAGCAAAGCCAGCATGTCCTCAATGGGTTAAAAGACAGTGTCAAGTAATCACACCCCCTCCCCTTCCTCACATATTTAAACTCCAAGAAAATGAACAAGTGAAAATAAACTAAGAAAAACTTAGTCATATTGAGGTTGAACTGTAATATATCAGATTGAATTTGACATAGCACAAACTGCTTATAGACTGTAGTCTAAACCAGTCCTAAACAGATTATGTACACCAATTTTGAGAGCATTGACCATTGTGGAGGAGGGGGGGGGGGGGGACAATAATTTCTGAAAGAGTAACCCTTTTTCCATGTTAGTCTGAAGCTTAGAAGCATGACATTATGTGTAACAACTATATTTCTTCTTGTTACTTTTGATGTACAGCCGTGTATGGTACAGTTTGTATTTTGCTGCTGTGAGCTTTTTATTTCTTGTAAATACTCGTAGCAGGTGGGAGTTTTTATGAAACCCTGCAGAAACTTCAGGACAAGTTGGCAATATCATGGATATTGAAATTATCATGAATAGAATGTGCTTAATGGCAATGCCAATTTTCATGTCAATCCAATAATCCCTTTGTAGCAGTTACTCTTGTGTGTAAATTCTGTTGCTGTCTTGTGTGTGTGTGTGTGGGTGTGTGTGTGTGTGTGAATGTGTGCTTTGGACAACTTTAACTGGAAAGCCCTTTTTTCTCAAGAGTGACATTCCTACAGGGTGGATTTTTCTATCATTTAGTTCCATAGGTCTCCAGCTTTGATGATTAATGTTAATTCAAAGCTGTAAATCTCTTTCTTCAAGATTCGAATGGATAAACACGAAAAAAAGAAATCTTATCCAGTGACATACCCGGTCACATTTTGTGTTTCATTCTGCCTTGGTTTAGGTTCTACCTTCCCCACGGTCTAACCATTGACCACGAGGACAATGTGTGGCTGACTGACGTGGCAATGCACCAGGTCTTCAAGTATCCTGCCGGTGGTGGAAACAGCTCCCTCCTCACTCTCGGGATAAAGCTGGAGCCGGGCAAGGACCGGAATCACTTCTGCAAGCCGTCGGACGTCACCGTGGACCCAAAGACGGGCAACTTCTTTGTCTCTGATGGTTACTGCAATGCCAGGATTGTGAAGTTCTCACCAACAGGAGAGTTTCTCACAGAATGGGGACACCTTGTTAAAGGTATGACAGGATTTATGATAATACAGTGGACTCCCGTTACAACGAAGTCCTCTGGACGGGCAGTTTTCTTTCGTTATATCGAAATTTTGTTATAACCAAACAAATAAACAATAAGAAAAAATAGGGAGGATAATGTTGTGGCCTGAATTTTTATTTCATTGTAACCAGAATTTCGTTATAACTGTATTCATTATAATGGGAGCGCACTATAAGTAGAATTTAGTGTGTGTGTGTGTGTGTGTGTGTGTTGCTCCCCTGAGATCCACTGTTTGGTCTGTATTTTTTGCTGTGCCAAAACAAACATACTGAACTGGCTTCAGCTGTGTTGGAAGTGCCAATACTCTTTACAGTGGACCACAGGGCTGAGGAAGACTCTTGTTTATATTTGTTTGCTTTATTAAAGATACATTAAAAAAAAAATACTGTCTGTATCATGACTATGATTTCCATGAAGAGAAAACCAAGAAAAAATTCATGGCTGAATTTCTTAAGCATATAAATTCCATGCACGACTTCCATCTGTTTGTGCATTTAATCATGAGCATGTGTTCATTGCTTTCCCCTTTCCGCTTTCCAATTATTGGGTCCCATGTATATATCGATAATAGGAAAGCACAGACTGCACTAATGCATATACAGTAGGTATGGACCAACTATATTATCATGCATGCACGTGACAGAGTGTATACCACTCTGTTACATCCATTGCATCGAGTGATGTATCATAACAGAGCATCAAATGGGCAAATGATTACAAAAATATTGTCCTTAGGTAGAGTCTTTTAGGTGAAAAATAGTAGTGTTATATATTTATGAGTGGTGTATCTGTCATGTAGGAGAAACAAAGTTCTTGTCTGGTACCTTGGTACCCTTCAAGCAACTGTTGATGTATCAAATCCCAGGCCTGCTCCTTTTTTTTGTTTGTTTTTTACTTGGTCTGTGATGTTAGAATCATACGCAGTGGTCTTTACAAATAGCAAAAACAATACTCATCTGTTTAAGTTTACACATTCTCTTTGCTAAAATAAGTTCTATGCTCAGGTTTTTATGTGTCTGATGGCATGATCTTTCAACAACAACAAGAAAAAGCAAAAAAATAGTAATAATACTAATAATAGTACCAGAAGTTTTGTCTTTCAAGCCAGGTTGAGGAAGACAGAAATTTACGTGCATCATACTTAGCATTTATCACTATGCAAAAAAGAAAAAAAAAAACATGCTCATTTTTGTGATCAAAATTGGGACAAAAATGGGTGACTTCAAGTAGATAGTTGTTTCTGTTTGGTTGGTAATTATTTTACAGTTTTTGTAGCTGTCACTGTGGAGGTGGTTGCTTAAGACAGCATTAATTAAGGAAGGGAGAAATTATGAAGGTTTCCTCTTTTTCACAAAAAAAAAATATATATATTTATGATTGACTTCACCATCTTCCTAAACAGCTTCCGCCCTGAATCCTCCTGTGGGCCAATTCAACATCCCCCACAGCATCACCATGGTGACAGACAAGGACCATGTATGTGTAGCAGACAGAGAGGTGGGCAGGATTCAGTGCTTTGAGTCCGGCAGTGGGGACTTTGTCAAGCAGTTCAATCTGCCAGAGTTTGGAGGCAGGCTCTACGCCGTGGTGTACACAAGTGCAAGCGGTAAGTGGTTCTGTGTCTCCGACTTATACATCTCTATAGATATAGGCAAGAGCAGCATAGAGCCACATTCTGTGTGAACAATCGCTCTCAATGCTTATGGTAATTTTACACTGTAGGTACCCGGTGGCCACAGCAATTCTGTTTTAGGCTCATAGACAAAATTGGATGGACTTGAAACTACGCAGGGGGATGGGATGGGCAAGCCTGACAGGCTGTGATTGCCATGGATGCTGTGTCAGATTTTTAACTGTCTAAAAATTTGCCACCGCAGTCACGATGCTAATGAGAAACCCAAGTTAGATTTAACATGTAGGTCATAATAAAACGGGTTGAACGCAGCAAAATGTGACAGTGAGTAATAGGACGTAACATAACCTGTAGGCAGTTGGTAGTGGGACACGGAATATGTGCTGTCTAGCCTGAGCAGACGCTGTGAGAATGGTTTCTGAAGCCTAAATATTCTCTGGAGCAGAAACTGGAATGAGCAGGACTAGAATATGGAAGAGCAAAAATAGAATACCTCACCTGCCCATGGCGCACTACGTTTCGGGTGAACAAGGGTGCCATGGTCGCTGGGAACATGGTGTAAATGTTGCATAATATGACTATGTAGTCTCGCACAACTAGACGAGATATTTGTGCTGGATTGCTTGATACTCAAGCAGCGTTGTTTTCCTATCACTGATTTTGTGAGACTCTATCTCAGTAATTGTAACTTTGTGTCATACAGCCTGCCAGTTTGACTGGTAGTTCGCTTTACAGAGAACTTGCCCATTATTTTATAGTTGTCAATGATTTCATGATTTGATTCAGAATCACTGGTATTTCACTCATGTAGCATTTTGCTGGTGTATTAGCTGGACCCCCCAGTTGTACCATTTAAAGAAAGAGACAAAAACCAAAACAGCAACTATTAAATTATGCTTTTTCATTGATACTCTGACATCGACCATTGTATCTGTGAACTGTTTGAATCATGCAATATTTGAAGCTTACAGTAATTGCAGTCACCATTGTAACAATTAGGCAGTGGCTATGCTTCATGTTTTTTTATGTGTTGATTGCAATTGTTGTGAGTAACGATCACTGTATAGAGAGTAATGAAATGAGCCCCTGAATGTTTCTTTGTCCAGACTTTAACCCTAAAAAGGCCAGGGGGGGTTGAATCAACCCCTACCCCCCCCCCCTCGACATTTTTCACGACTATTCTGCCGCGCGAAATCTTTTTACTGCGCCATTCGCTGACTTTTTACTTTCAAGTCTTGCACATCTTTTGACACCATTTTCGCAAAAATCGCGCATACCGCTACATGCCCGTCAGACCGAAAATGGCTCAAAAACGTGATTTTGTGTATAAAGTCTATGCCAACGGAGTTTTCTCACCTTATTCATAAAGACATGATTATTTTCACTTTCATATGCTGAAATCAATTAATCTTAGCATAATTATGCTTGAAATAGGTTCTGTAATAAATTTTTTGAAAAAAAATGATAAAACAAAAGGTCGAAAAACAAGGAAATACATAAGAAATTCATAAAACAATAAAATACATAAGAAATTAATTTTGATACCAGATTTTTTTTTGGAGTACACTGTTAGAAATGCTACAAAGAATGCTATCACCAAAAATTAGGATTCTAGGAGCTTTACTTTTTCATTTATATAGCAAAATGTATGATTTTATGCATATATTAGCATGATTAATTAATATAATGAAAATTATCATTTCTTTTTGTATAGTTTGGTAGATTACGCCACAGGTAATGCATGTGCCAATTTTCATGGCGATTGCACGATCGACGGCCAAGATCTCGGGGGTGGGGGAGTTTGAATCAACCCTCCCCAGGCCACAGAACACCCCAAAAAGCCCGGCCTGGTTAGGGTTAAAGTCATTACAAATGCATGAAGAAGGAAATAAAGCTGTGCAAATGCAAGGCAAAAGTGCTCTACTTATACCAAGCTTCCTGCATGCAAAAACTGCTGGGTTTTTGTATGCCCTGTATTTTCAACTGTATGACCTAAATCACTAGAGGGCAGCATACCATCTATCAAATCCTGTGTGATCTTCCGCCATTGCTCATGTAACCAGGCACTTTACTGGTAGTTGAATGTGAGATCATTACCATGATCATGGTACAACATATCTAGTAAGATAGCCTGTGATTACGTGAATCATCGTCAATAAGTATTCAGTAATACCAAATGTGGTCTTTCCCTCTCCTGACTGTAAATCAATTAATCAGTGACTCCTTTTATTCATGTCGTTTCATTATTCATTTCCAATTGTTTTCCCATCAAATTAATGGGAGTGATCCAAAAATTGCACCGTGCCTACCAGCCGAAGCCAGAGGTGGTGCTTTACGTGTTGATATTTGGTGTTAGCAAAATCATCCTCACTATACGTTCATTGAATGATCGTGCTTCCCCAAGATAAGGACTGTCAAATTATCTGTGTGGAGTGTGTAGACATATGTACAATCGTATTTAATTTTAAGCCATGGTTACTGAATGTGATAAGGTTATTATTTTTAGAGTTTTATGGGAATTCATGGATACTAGTTTGATAGAGTGAAGAGTTTAGGCAGTGAGCATGAAAAGTCAATGAGTTTTCATGCTGTTAGATTAATTATTTTCAGGAATTCTGATGTAACAGCCAGGAAACCCTATACACTGGCAGCTTTGCCTATTAATGAATATTCATGAGTTGTGAATTCTTGTAGTCTAGCTTCTTGTACAGCATGGAATCAGTCACTATGTGTTGAATGATTTAGGGATGAAACTTGTAGTGCTATATGAGAGGAGAACAGCAAGATATATAATTTCTTTTCCTCATATCGGATATTCGGGTCAGTGACTACTAATTTGCATATGAATAAAATATCATTTCAGTTCAAAAGATTCCAGTTTTTTTTTTGTTTTGTTTTGTTTTTTACTTTTCCACAGCTTAATGTTTGAAAAGTGATACAGGCTATCTGTTTTAGTATCTGTTTATCACATGCAATTCCAGAATCATACACCTAAGCAGTTGGTGTCTTTGTACCTGCATGTTATGTGCCTTTTGACTATCTCATGAATATTAAGTTTTTGGTTATGAATATTCATATTCCCAGTCTATGAGCTGGTGAATGCTTGGTTTCCCCACAGAGGGACACTATTTTCTGCTCAGTTTATTGTTCCTTTTCAAGTGGGGGAGGGGGGATTTCTTTATTGAACTTTTTCTGCAATGTGTACACTTTTTTTTTTCCTTTTTTTTTTGTCGCAATTCTACATATGATTTGTATACATAATAGAATGAATAGTTCTAGTCTATAATTTAGTCTTGAATTCCAGTTTTATTTTGTTGAACTTTGTAGCTGATGTTATCAATTGACAGTTCAGCTTCACATTTGAAATGTTATGGATCGCACTACTCTCAGTTTTAAAGCAATTCACATGAAATTGGGCACATGTGATCAATGTAACATGTAGTTGTTCAAGACTATGTTTTATGAGCGTCAAGAAATGGGTTGCCATGGCAACAGCAGCTTTCTTACAAATCATACAAAATTGTGTGGATTGAATTACTCATTCAGTTTTTGAGCGTTTCAGTTGAAATTTGGGATGTGTGATCACCATAATATGTTGTCATGCAAGACACCTGTTTTGTAAGTGTCAAGATATGTGTTGCCATGGCAACAGCATTTTTTAATACAAAGCATACAAACATATGTGGATTAAATTAACTCCCTGAGTTTTTTCGAGCATTTGACATGAAATGTGGCAAATGTGAACACTGTTGTATGTAAATGTGCAAGCTTCATCTTTTTTCAGTGAAAAAAATGTGTTGCCATGGTAACAGCAATTCTTTAATAAAACATTTAAAAGCATTGCAGATTTAGCTCAATCCATCAGTTTTTGAGCATTTGACTTATGATGTGGTACATGTGACCATTGTAAGATTTAGATGTGCAAAACATGTCTTCTGTCAGTGTTCAACAGTGTGATGCCATGGTAACATTTTTTTTTAAAGAAAAGCATACAAAATATTGTGGATTGAGCTACCTCCCTCAGTTTCTGAGAGTTTTACATGAAATTTTGCACATGTGACTGCTGTATTATGTAGATGTGCAAATTTTATTTCTCGTCAGTATCAAACAATGCATTGCTGTGGTAACAGCATTTTTTCAATAAAGTGCATGCAAAAATATTATCATTTGAGCTAAATCCCTTAGGTTTTGAACATTTGATTTTAGAGTTAGCACATGTGACCAATTTCATCTTTTCGATACATGTATGTACAAAACACATCTTTTATCAATATTGAACAATGTGTTGTCATGGTAGCAGCACTTTTAAATCAAAAAGGGGTACAAAAATATTGTGGATTGAGCTACCTCAGTTTTTGATGGGGGTGTAATCAATTCAATGAAAATTCTAGTTTTTATTAGTCTTTGTTTCAGACCCTCATTTCTGAACAAAGTGACCATTTTTTGTTCTGTTTTTACTTGTACACTGCAAAGGAGAGTTTGTATTGGTGAGCAATTTACATTAGATACTTCTTTCTTAAATAGTATGAGACTTGATGTATGATGTGTTGTTATGACTTTGGATAAATTTTACTAGTCTAGGATTCAGACCAAATTATTCATGTTCATGGAATGTCTAGCATTGTGCAATATTTGTTTCTTTTTTTTATGCCACCATCCCCAAAGGGTGCCAGAGGCATGATGTTTTCATGCAGTCTGTCCATCCAGCCATAGATTCTGCTTCATGAGGTGAACATGTGCTGATTGCCTTTTGGGCAAAATCCCTCGAGATCAAAGTGAAAAATCACTGAATTTTGGCTGACAATTAATTTTTTTTTTTTTAATGGCCTCATCTAGGCAAGTCCAGTGGTAATGTGATAAGTATTAACCCGTTGAGGACAAGCTGATTTTGCTTCAACACACATTTCCCATAGACACCTGCCCAAGTATACTCGAGACTCATTCTCATCAGGTTAAAGGAAGTTAAAAGTAGGTCATTACCTCCGCCAAGGAAGGAGGTTATGTTTTCATTACCGTTGGTTTGTTTGTTTGTTTGTTTGTTTGACTAAAAAATAAATAAAATAAAAATAACTCAAAAAGTTGAGCACAGATTTGAATGAAACTTGCAAGAAAGGTTGAGAATGGCACAAGGAACAGGTGATTAGATTTTGGTAGTGATCCAAAAATGTTTATGAATTTTATGAAGGACTTTTGATATTTTGGGAGGTAGGGTCAATGAACTTGGGAGTCCAAGCTGCGCATTTTTGAGGTTTTCATACGCGCACTAAAGTGCGTGCTCTAGTTTCTGCCAGAGCGAGGTGCGCCGTGCAGCTGAGGGTTTATTACGTAACAAAGGCTTCTATATTGGGAAATCGGGCAATTTTTCAGCAAGCATACGTATGAGTGGAAATTACTGATCTCTATGGAAGAGCAAGATCATCTGTGGATAGTAGCTGCTTGGCGGAGGTCTGTGCTCTCAGAGTGCTTTTCTAGTTTGCCTTAAATGATAGTGGTGAATAGTCAAATATCAAGGGCAGAAGTCTTTGTAATTTTACTTTTAAAAAAAATGCATATTCTAAGGTTTACTTCAGCTAGGAATGTCCAATGATGGTATACATGTAAGTTGGTAACTTTGCAAACTTATGAATTTTGTTAAGTGAACATTGTAATGTGCCGTATGCACTCAATTTTTTTAAACAGCAAATTATTATGTCTTTCTGTTAGAAATGGAAAAATAATGAATGATTGAATGAATGATTGAATGAATTCATGAATCCATTAGAAGTTTTACATTCTGAATAGTGCATAATTTGTACTCTGTGTTCTTCTCGTACAACACAGGTGGCTTGCTGTATGCAGTCAATGGACCATCATATGGAAACAATCCTGTCAGGGGCTTTGCCTTGAATTATACCAGTGGAGAAATCCTAACCAAGTGGTCACCCACACACCAGGTGAGACCACATATCCAGAGATGAAAACTATTGTTTCTTCTTTTTTTGCCAACAATACTGCAGGTTTCATGGAAAATACTATTTTTCCCTAATTGTATTACTTCACATGTTTATTGCAGGAAAAGTAAAGAAGATACTGTTTCCCCTCCCCCCCCCAAAAAAAAAAAAAAAAAAATGCCTTTTCAGCCCTGAGAATATTTCAAAGTTGTTTGCAAGGTTGGCATCCCTGAATATTGTACTGTTTTATGCTACACACTACTGTGCAAAATTCTATATCTGCTTCCCTTAGTCTTTGTCATGTCCATTTTCCATATTTGGTTGTTGATACAATTTAGCATCCTTTTCCTTCATGCGATGAATCCTTGCTATAGTTGTTACAATCATCTTAAGTAAATGATAGTTGATCACTCTTTGTGCTATATTGAAAGGTGAGAATTGAAGCAGCATTATTTTATTTTTATTTTTTTTAAGCATAGCTTGTGTTTTTTGTCCAGCAGTATAATAGTTTTCAAAAATGGAAGGTAAATTCCCAACCTGTTCACAAAGTGCAGTTTACGAAGCTGATTATAGTTTGCCCCGCAAATCAAACTTTCAATTAAGTTCAATGATGTTAAATTTTCTCCTCTGTTCTTTTTTATGCCTCCGCCACGAAGTGGTGCCGGAGGCATTATGTTTTCGGGTTGTCCGTCCGTCCGTCCGTCCTTCCGTCCGTCCGTCCGTCCGTCCGTCCTTCCGTCCGTCCGTCCGTCTTTCCGTCCGTCCGTAATGAATTTTGTGGACAAGGTAACTATCAAAAGCTGTTGAGGTATCCTGATGAAACTTGGCATGTATGTGTATTAGGGGGTGAAGTTGTGCCTATCAACTTTTGGGTGCATGTGCTCAAGGTCAAAGGTCAAAAGGTCAAGGTCAAATACATAAAATTTCACTATTTCCACCATATCTATGCAATGCCAGAAGATATTTTCTTGAAACTTAGTGTATACATGTATTACCCAATTTAGATTCTCTGGTGAAAGTTTGGGTCATGAGGTCAAAGGTCAAAGGTCAAAAGGTCGAGTAAAAGTATTAAAACTTCTTTTTTTTCTCTGTAAATTGGAAAATTGTTCAAGGTATCTTCATGGAACATAGTATATATACATGTACTGACTGGCAGTGATTATCTAGAGAATGTAGGGTTCATGGGGTCAAAGGTCAGGGGTCAAAGGTCAAGTGCAACACTTCAAAATTTTACTATTTCCCTCATGTTCATGCAATGCCAGCAGGATTAGTATTTTTTTTTTTTACACTT
Organism: Diadema antillarum; assembly: GCF_040938485.1. Taxonomy (NCBI): domain Eukaryota; kingdom Metazoa; phylum Echinodermata; class Echinoidea; order Diadematoida; family Diadematidae; genus Diadema; species Diadema antillarum. Next base: position 876,916 of record NW_027271543.1, read on the forward strand.
GGTGTATGCATGTGTAACCTAATAGAAATTCTCTGGAGAGTTTTTTTTCTTTTTCTTTTTTTAATTGCCTCAAAGGTCAAAAGGTCAAAGATCAAGTGAAAGTGCTGAACTAACTTTTTCCTCCATATCTCGGAAGTGGCTCAATTTATCGTGAAACCTACTGCATATCTATGCATGTTCTACCTGAAAGTGATTATCTTATGAATTTTAGGGTCTAAGGCCAGATGAACATGGTAACAATTTACTATTCAGTACAGAAATTGCACTTTTTCTCCATACCAGTACCATGAAAATTACTCAATGCATAAATGTATGAATGGGTCAAAGTCAAGTTAAAGTCCTTAAATCCCCAAATACATGCTCTCCTATTCATCCAATTAAACCAAGTTCAAGGAAGGTGAACATTTAACACATTTCTGGCAAACTTGTCATTTCAATATTTTGCCAGTTTTGTGAAAATGTAATCACACATTGTCCACATGGACTATCTAGACCTATTAGGAGAATCATGCATTATGGCGGAGGCATACCAGTCGCCATAGCGACATTTCTAGTTTTTTTTTGTACTGTGTGTATGTCAGCCATGTAACATGGATTGATATTTTGTTCTTTGTTTTACAAAAAGGACTTAATGGTACATTGTTATTTCATTATAACATAACTCCAGGGAGTCTAAAATCTTATTATATTTTTACACAAAATGTGTCAATTGTGCTTCATTTTTGTGGGGTTTTTTTTGTGTGTATGCAGGAGTTTGAAAAGCCCCATGACATTACCTGTACACCTGATGGAAAACTTGTTTACGTTGCTGAAATTGGTCCAAATAAAGTCTGGAAATTTGTTACCAATGCAGGTAGGTACCAACCAAAGCAAAATGCATTGTGTGGACTTCAAAGTTGATATTTTATTAGCATGGTATAGAGTGTAAATGTTGTGTTAGCTTGTGTGGTAAAACAGATGTTTACTGTTTCTCTATATTCTTCTTTGTTAATTGATTTCTTTGTATTTTCCCTTTGCAATACTAAAATGTGACCTATCACTGTGTTACCTTAATAAACTTGCCATCATGCAATCAATCTGTTGAAAAAAAAAAGTTGATTTGACTCAAAAAATTAAGAAATAAACACTTCTTGAATAATTGAAAATTCTTGACTCCCACCTGTCTAAATTGTAAAGTCAAAGAGTGCTGATTTTTTTTTTTTTGTCCTTTACATAACACGTTATTTTGACATTTTAGTCTCATCAGTTATACCTGCATTTGAATGCCTGATGTCTGCTTGTCTCCACCTATTGCCATAGCTTGAAATTCATGTTCATCTAGTCATAGGCTCTGTTACCATTTTTTTTTTTTTGTAGTTTATAAATAGAATTTTGAAGTAGCAAACTCACAAAGTTGATGTTTGGCGAGTGTATCAGGCATTTGTTGTGAAAGGACACATATAGTGTATTTTTTTTTTTTTTTGTTGTTGGCTTGTTGGTTTGTTTACATTTCTATGATTAATTTGCCTTCTTCAGATTTGCTGTGTATTTCATTTAATCAGCACAAACGTAACATTTTTTTTTTCTCATATGCATGATTGTGACTGTAAATAATTGTGTTTTTCTCTTAGAGATAGTTTATGATGCATGTATTTAAAACAATCAGAAATCACTTCAAGAGAAACAACTTTGCATGGCGGCACATTCCCAGGCAACTTCAAAAGAGATGACAAACATTTTCGACGTAAAAGTGTTGTGTATCCTAGAGTGAAAATTTGCAGGCAACTTTGATTGTCATTGAATGCCATTGTCCACACTTTTGAAATTATGCATAAAACAAGACAGTGAAGCACAAACAGATGAACACCCATCCTACTGGTACCCACAGAAGACATTTGTATGTTTTCAAAATTAAGAAGAAATGTAAGGCACATGGCACAGACTTACTTTTTGAGCATTTGTGACGCAGTGGTGGACAGGAAATTCCATGCTGCTGAGCACATCAATTAGCACATCATTTCAAATCTAGAAATACCTCTCGTAGGTAAGACTGAAAGCACTCAAGTACCAGATGGCTCTTCTGGTTGCTTTTCAGTTCTACAGAAGTGATGCCTGAAGGGACTGTATAGTTTTGGTTGAGACGTAATTCCAGGTTTCTAACATTTTTTGTTTAGATGATGAGAAACCTCTAATGAAAAATGAAAGAGCGTGTAATTCTATGGGGAATCGAACCTTATTTGATGAAAATTGGTTTAAAAATGACTGAGATATCCAAAAAGGAGCAATTCTAATAAAGTGTGGGACCCACACTTTACTACAATCGCTTTGTTTTACTTTATTTTTTAATGTTTCAGTTATTCCAAACCTGATTTTCATCAAATAAACTTTGAATTCCTCTTAAAATGGTATGTTCTGTGATATATCATTGATGTTTTCTTGGTGTCTGTCAAAATGTTAAAAGCCCAATTCTCATCTCTACCAATACAGTACCATCCCTTTAATGTTGATCATCCGCACTTTATTCTTGAATGTAAAAAAAAAAAAAAAAAACTTTAACACCTTCCTCCTTCTCTTTGGCTGCACAGCAAATGAATCTCATACACAAATCTTTTTATTCAGTGTTGTCCACAAAGTGGATTGGATGGGGATGCTAGTACATGTATTTGACAGGCATTTTCCAATCTTACAGCTTGATACATGCTCTTTTGTAATAGATCCCTGCTAATGCCACAGAATGGCTGCACAAGCTATATTCTACTTTTTATTTATAGTTTTTATTTTTTGCAAGGGAGGTAGGAAATTACAAGTCATATCACTGCAATTATTGATTTAGTGATTTGCTACATTTCTGCCAATCCAGCTCTGAATTGTTATCCAGTTATTTCAAGACACCACTTGGATTATTATTTTGTGTGTTACTAAGCAGCAGTTATTTTTTGATGAGTGATATTGACTTGTTTCACTGTGTGTGTCATTTTTTTTTTTTTTTTTTTTTGCTGTGGAATTGTAATGCACATGATCTTTTGTGTTGTCTTGTTCTGTGGTTACATTTTGTCTTTTGTTCACTTGTTGTTTGCTCACTATTGTATCAGAGTTCTTTGACAGTGTAGCCTTGTCCAAAGCTTTCGAGACTCAGTCTGTAACTCCAGAAATATCTCAAGCTCAGACTGTATCTGAGGCTAGTACTCCATCAACACTAAGGAACCTATCTCAACCTGTCCCTGTGAGCCCCTCAGCCCACAGTATTCCAACAGTAGAAGTTGATAATATGACACAAAGTGTAACAGGTGAGAATGTGATGATGCCCTTTAACAAGTTTATAGAATAAGATACTAACACTGATATTCAAATTCTGTGTATAAAACAAAGACTTTCCCATCAACCAGAAAGCTTGTTTGAGGTTTGCCAAACATTGCAACAACTAATGCATACAAAGGGCATTTTAAGTAATGAAATTTTAAGTAATGAGCATGTACTGGTAACAGCTTGTTTGTTGTCGTTGTTGTTGTTGGTTTTTGTTTTGTTTTTTTACTAATTGAATGGAATTGACGGTCCATTTCCACATTCATTTATATAAACGTTACACAAAATGAACACATAGAAGTTTGGAACACAAGTAGTAATGATTTACATAATGATTATAGTACTGATTTAAACAAGATAGAAAATGGAGATTACCTTTTTTTTTCAATTAAGCAAATACAATTTATCAGATGATACTGTATTATGTGACATAATGTGGAAAGGAAACTGTTCCAGAAATTAAAGTTTCTATGTAATTAACAGTCTCACCAATTTTAGCCTGAGAAACCTATTTAAAAGCTAATGAGCTTGTATGAAATAAACCCCTCCGAAGGAGAGAGAAAATAGAGGTACACCAAGAGAAACATGAAAATAGAACATGGAAACATACAAACAGGGCAGCTTGTTGTGGGTCTTTAGGTGCAAAATATCCATGTAACTTTAGATACATTATTTGTGAACTGGCCTATTGTCTGTCCTTCTGATCAGTTTTGCACACTTGTATTCAAACTGCATGGTCAAGACAGATACATTGTATTCATGTAGAATGCATTCAGCCAGCTGATGTAATGCCTGTTGTGATTCACTCTGCACAGTTAGCATGCAACTTGTAGCTTGAATTTAGTTCTGTTTTGTAGCATTTTTGTTTATTCAATTCTTTTGCTTTGTTCTGTGTTTTGTCCAAGCAATGAACTTACAGGACGATATACATTAATGGCGAAATAGCAGTAGGGTATCTTGAAGAAATTGTCTGATTGATCCCTTTTTTTCATCCAGAAAACCTCAAAAGTAAAACCACTGTCTAGACATTGCATTCAGCATTATGAAAGGAATTTTGCAATGGCTTAATTAGTATGTAATGTAGAACATCAGTTCCCCTTGAACAAATTACTGACTCTACACTGTTAATGGGCAAATCATGGTTGTCATTTGAAATTCAGATCAAAGGTATGACAGGATTTGATGGCAATGAAGTATTGGAATTATGTAGTATATTCAACATCACAGGTTATATGCTGATATGAATGGTCAGTGCTTTGTTTGCAATGTGTTTCTGTCATGAATTTTTTTTTTTCTGTATGGTATTGTTGTAAAGCTGTTAGGTCAGAGTACTTAAATTCAGCTTTCCCTTATTAAAAAAAAAAAAAATCACTATAGCATACATAATGGCCAAGTGCTGTAGGACAGATTGTCAGCATGTTGCAGAAATGTTTGACTCGAAGAATGCGAGACGTAATGAGACAATAGTGTAAATTTCAACTTGTGATATGATCATAGATCTCACATGGTGTATTGTACTCTTCACAGTTTATGGTGTTTTACTCCTGCATGGATTCTTTACAGTCATTCTCAAAGTTATGCAATTTCTTTTGTTATTTATCATTATTCAACTATCCTCCATTTTTCTTCAGGCAATAGCTCAACATTCAGGCCCAGCTCCTATAGTGGTCTACAGAGCAATGCAAGTGGACTCGGCGACCGGCTGAACAGTTCGCCCGGCGACGCCAACATGGGGACGACCACCATCATTGTTGCCGTCTTCGCCGTTCCCATCCTCCTCATGCTGCTCGTCACCGTGGCGATACGGATGCATGCACAGGGCCACTTCAGGCTGAACAAGAAGAGGCGGAATTACAAGGTGAGCTCCATGAACACATGATCTAGTGGGTTGCTTCATTTGAAATACTATGATAATGTCCAAAATATAATGATTACTCAGATTAGATTGTGATATCATTGATGGTATCAGTGGTGATTGTGATTCTGATTATTTCACCAGGGAGAAAGAAATGAATGAGAATATTTCATGAGAAATTCATACTTTTCCAAGAAACATAGTGACAGCACATCAACATTCATGCTTTGATTTACAACCAGAACAAAATTCCTACCCTGTATGTATGGAACATTGATTGGTGATTTTCTCTCTCTTTCCACATTGCCAAGTGAATGCAAAAGAGTCTTTCATGTAAAAAGTAGATAATAATTGATTAATTAGTTAATATGAAATCAGAGTCATTAAAAAGCCTTTTGTCCCAAACTATGTATACATGACATGCCTGTACATAGGATATGTGAGATTAGTTGTTCCATGTGGTAATTATCAGGGTTATAATTCTCATTATTCTCATGCTGATTATGATGATGATGATTCTAGCTCCATTCCAAAGGCCCCAAGGAATATTATTTTTAGGTTGTCCATTCAGCCATATGTTCTTCCAATGTATTATGTAAATTATGATAACTCAAAAAGTGTGATTCAGATTGTCATTTTTTTTTTCAGGATGAAGTATGACATTGCAAGTAACCAAGTGATAATGAATGAAAATTTGTGTGAGGTTTAGGGATAATGTTTCAAGGGAAAATCCACCATGTGGTCAATCTGACTGTAGCAGATAGTGGACACTCAAAATCATTCAGTTGTCATTTGACAAAGCAATGCATTTGTGAGGTATATAAGGAATGAAGTGTGGAGCAGTTCAAGGTCAAGTTCAAATTGCATAATGAGTACAATTACACCTGAAGTATGCTATGTCAAACTTGGTACATGATATAATACCAAAAGACAGTTAGTGAATGAGACAGGGTAACAGCTGATGAAGTGTGAGTGTCAACAAGACTAGGATCATAATATTGTAACTATTTTTACACTGCTCAAGGCTGTAAAACTCAGGGTTTGAACTCAAATGGCCACATTTGACATGGTGTGTTGAGTGCAACCATGTTGAATTTGTGAATGAATAATTTGTACTAGGTGTCGGCTGGGGACAAGTTCAGCCTGGGCAGTCTGCTTCACAAGAGGAACGGCTTCAGTCAGGTGGCCACGGAGGATAGTGACCACGACGGCGGTCAGTGGAGCGAGGAGTCAGACATTGAGGAGTACAGCATACTCAACAACTTCAAGAGGACTCAGAACCTGTGAGGTTCACTCTCTTCTTTATTTTGTTTTATGTGTGTCTGTGTGTGTGTGTGTGGGTGGGTGTGCGTGTGCATGTGTATGTTTTCTTGATGAAATGATAAGTTGTTTCCAGCATAACTATCAATAGATGTACAACAACCAGAGTATGTGAAATGATTTCATTCCATTTTCTGAGGTACATATCAACAATTCCACTGAATACATTCTCACTCTGACCGAGGTCATAATCATTATTTTTATGTGTGTCTGTGATTACAATCATTTTGAGGGTTGTTTATGCTAATAGCACTACATATACTTTGGGTTGGTGATTGAGTTTTAAATATGCATGAAGTGTTTTAAGGTCAACACAGAAAAGGTTGTCATAGCTGCTTATGGTCATTACTATGAGTATACAAAAATATTATTTTTCATGCTTGAAGAGGAGAACGGGTCTTCATGTAATTTGGTATGCAATTTCTTCTTCTTTTTCCCTCCCTGTCATAGTTCCACTTTCAGAAAATATCCTCAGGCTACTGCAAGGGAAATATGCATATCTATGCACCTCTAAGATATGGCATAATGTTTATTATTTATAGATTTTTAATTCTCACAAGCTATGGAGGGTCAGTACTCTGACTTATGGTAATGGTGTATATCATATGTGGCCAACAGATGTTTAAATATTTAATAGCTGTAGGCACATTGTGTTTTCCATAATGATACATTATGTATTCATGAATTTTGCACTGCCTCTGTGAAGGGAGAAATGATGTATAACTCCTCTTCATGGCTGGGGAGAGAGAATAAGACAGTATATATTTTTGGATGAAGCATATTGCATTATCATCGGTCTTTAGAACACATCCACTGACTGTATCTAGTACTTAATTGAGAGTTTCATGAAAACTCGGTAAGGCTCTGATAATTTTGATTTGTTTCAAGGAAGAGCTAATATCATAGCCTGATTTCTTCCCTGCAATGTGCAATCATAGCTCAAAGACTGTGGCCTCTGGTGAGAAAGACTGACTGTAGGTTTTGACTACTGGTAGATCTACAACTGCAGCAACTAAACAACACAACAGCTAAAAGCCTGAAACTGAAGCTTTGGATGTGACAATCTCAGTGACTGCTAAATTGCATTACTCTTGTGCGATTAAAGCCTTTCACCTACCTGTATGATATGAATTTAACAGTAACTATTCACCGATATTTTTGCAGTATTTGGTAACACACATAAGATGTACTTCCCTCTCTCTCTCTCTCTCTCTCTCTCTCTCTCTCTCTCTCCTCTAACTTTTACCTGTCTGTCTGTCTGTCCTTCTATCTGTCTATCTATCCATTCATCGATCTATCTATCTATCAATCTGTCAGATGGGATTAAAGTTCATCTGTGAGAGTACATAATGTTAAAATGTGAAAAAGGCTAGTGATAGCTGCAAACCAACAGTACAAGTACTATGACATGAATTTTCGTCAGAGTATGTTTAGCCATTGGGGTGTTTGAATATCTGCAAATCTAAGAAAGATGGATGCTCCCAGAAGTCAGATAAAGTGAGATGTTCAAACCTGGTAAGAAAAAAAAAATAAGTAACTGTTTCATTTACAACAACAAAAAAAGGAATATAGAGAATATTCATGACTACAGTTGACTACATGGTGATTATTTTTATAATTATCTTGTTCCAAAATATACAATAGTTCAGACACAGGTTCAACATCAGAGAGCTTCTTCTGTTAAAGGCAAAAGAAGTAAATCTCCCCCTCCCATTACTGATTGTGTAATACATTTGATTCATTTGTACAATTTAAGTCATCTGTGCTCACAGAGTAAAACCATGTCCCAAACAAAGTTTGAGTATACATGATAGAGTCACTTATTCATGCCACACTGCATTCCTAAGACAATGATACTGTGAGGATCCAATTGTTTGCCTCTCGGTTGTATCTCACACTTGTACTTAAGTTTGATTCTTTCTTTCTTTTTTTGACGCTAGATTTGGTGATCTCCCATCATATTAATGACATAATTGTATCTGATCAAGAACTAAGGTGACTAAATGTATGTTGACATGAAGCCATCACTTCCATTCAGCTGAAATTACCAGACTACCAAGCTGTGATCCAAGTGAGATGCTAGGCAGTATCATACATCATCCAAAAATAGTCTAGCTATCCAATTAGTCAATTGCTCATCACGCGACATGCAGATAAAAGTACCGTTGCACAGTGTTCCTGTTGAGCTGTGCAGCTGTTGTCAAGCAATTTTGGATATTGCGTGCTGATATTACCTATTTACATTGACTCTTGTGTTAATTAGGCTCATAATTAATTCAGTTTTTGCACCATTGCGTGTCTCTGACATCACAATATACATACCTGTGCAGCGCATTCAGTCATTTATTTTATTGTTGGCAACTTCAACCGATTGCTTTCACGTATGACTGACTGTACTGTGCCACACTACAATATACAACCATTCGCCTTTCATGAAAATGGTTGCTATTTCTGTACTTTATTCAAGAGTCAATGTGGACCACATATTGATGTGCAAGGTGTTTTATAAAACAAATAGTGTACGGTCTTTACTTGTGCAATGGGACACGATTTCACACTTGCAACCCTTCACCATTTGTATATCTTTTGAACATTGTCAAGCAACAAATGCTTAAAGACATGTATAAAAAGAAAAGTATGTGAATACCAAGTAAAAATTTTTGTGTTCATGAATCGAAAAGAATGGAAGAAGAGTAAGCAATACCCAGCCCAGTTTGACCCAATTTGCTTATGGTCACTCAGTGTGTTTTATGTTTAATAAGATAGAAGCATCTCAGTCAATCTTTTTATTTTTCATCTTCACTATTTCTTCACCCACTTAAATATATGTCATGAAAAGTCTGTCTGTTTTTTATGTACACATCTATTTTTATTTTCATTTCTTTCACAGAGAATTGAAATTAATTCCATCTTTTAAATTGTTGGTGTGTATGGAGTGTATATACTTCCTGTACAGATGAAATAATGCAATGAAACATATTTTTTTCAACTAAAAAAGGAAATAATAACCTGTAGTCTTAAAGAGGAGGAGTGTTGGTGCTGTGTGGTAGAATGGCTGTACACAAATGCTGTGTTATTTATGTTGCTGAAGCATTATCTATTGTCGGTGTGTTGTAGAAAAGCACCTGGTGTGGTGGATTTATAGAGCTGACTTTCATATATTTTGTGATGCAATCAAATCCAGATTGGAAAGTACTAGGTTTTTAGGGACAAGAATATTTACTATGCCCATCCAAACCAATGCAGGTATTCAGTATTTTGAAGGGAAAAACTGTAGATATAAAAAAGAGGCAGGCCTTGCATTTTATGTTGCCAGTGTTAAAGGCTTGTGTTAGCAAGAAGGAAGACTATGTATAGACCTGCTGTGCATGAGGCATCAACTGTCTGCACAATATATGAAGGAAATGGGGAAGTATCTTATCCATGCAGATGCGCACGCCCCTTTTAGTATCAGTCATTAAACCAATTTGGTATAAGAGAAAGTGATAAAATGGCATGTTGCCATGGAAATACGAAGCACTGAGCAACACAAGAGTGATGTGTGGAACCTTTTTGTTGTTTTTTTTGTTGTTAATTTTTCTTCACTCTTTGTTTCTTGGGTTTCCAGGTGCAGCGAGTACGCCCTGATTTTTGCCTAGAAAGTTATGGTAATCTAGACAAAAGTATGACAGTATAAAGATAATCTTACAAATGTATTATAGTATAAAGACATGTACATAATTACAAATTATCCCGCCACCTCCAAAGGTGCTGAAGGCAAAATTTTACATCTTATTTCCCAATTCATTCTGCTAGTAGATGTAGCATTTTCTTCTTCTTTTTTTGGTATTGTTTAGGAATACATGTGGTCAGTGATCATGTTAAGTCTATGTGTTCATAGATTTTGATTCCATTTCTTTGAGTTAATGGTTCATAGAAGGCCACATTATCTCCGAAGTGAAAATAATAGAATTGTTTGGAATCTGTCGTACAAGATGCCATTCCTTATGGTGTGAAATGGTCCGTACCCTAGAAGGGGGGCAAGTAAACATGTGCCCATCTCGCTGTTAAAAATCCACTTCATACCCACACCGTCACATACTCATGTTCACACACACATACGCTCATTCCAGTGTACTCACATACTCCGTATTTTAATTCACAGAAGAAATGAAATCCTTTTTTTTTTCATTACTATAGTGTATCGAGGAAAAAGTGTGCGGAGCAAAGCTCATCACCTCATAAAAATGTTCAAACTGTCAATACCAGAATACGCCACAGTGAGAGGTTACCTGTACGTTTGTATCTAAAGAAGCAATGTTCTGAAAACCCCGATTCTTTGGCAAATGTAAACTCACATCTGAATTATTGTAATATATATTTAGGATTTATGGCATACCACTACTGAAAATGCATATTTATTTTTTGTGTTCTAGGTGACATTAGCAGATGTGTATATCTTGACTTAATGCTTGCCACATCAGTTTAGTGAGTACTTGTGTATTATTTATATTATGCGCTATTGCTTTACAATTGTTAAGTGCATCTACATGTAATGTTGTCACAGTTTTATTTTTTGGTATGTGATGTTTATAGACTTGGAATATGTGTTCACAGAATATATTGAGAGATACCTGTGTTTAGTATACAATGTGTCTTTGTCTTGTTATTTTTGTGTGATCCAGAGATGTGGCTTAATTCATTGAGAGGTGATTTTGATGGTGTGACATTTGATTTTAAAGGAAATCCAAACCCAAAGAGAAATGTGGATTGAGTGAAAGCAGCAACATTAGTAGAACATATCAGTAAAAGTTTGAGAAAAATCGGACAATCAATGCAAAAGTTACAAATTTTTAAAGTTTTGGTGTTGGAACTGTTGGATGAGGAGACTACCGGAGGTTGTGATGTCAAATGTGGACAAAAATATATAGAAAATATAAAGGCAATTGCACAAAAATTTACTTTTTTGGCATAATGAAAGAGCACTTGACTAACCACTTTCAGAAAGCAGGGGAAATAATTGCTACTCTTAACATATGTCAGTATGAATTTAATGGAATGTGTAATTTTCTTGAAAAATTAATTTTTGTGGAATTCCCTTTACATTCTTTTTATATTGTTGTCCACACATACGTCACAACCTCTACTAGTCTCCTCATCCAGCAGTTCCAACACCAAAACTTTAAAAATTCTCAACTTTTGCATAGATTGTCCGATTTTCGTCAAACTTTCACTGATGCGTTCTACTAATGTTGCTGTTTTCACTCAATCCACATTTCTTTCTGGGTTTGGGTTTTCTTCAAGGAAAGGGCGTACAAATGTATCAGAGTATTTGTAATAACCTTGCATCACAAAACCCACAAAAGGTCATGCAGAATGATTTCCCTGTTGGCCTATGTGTGTGTTTGTGTGTTCGCACACATACACGTAAATATGTATATTATCATATATAAGTATGTATATATATATATATATATATATATATATATATACTCAGCAAAAAAAGAAAGTAAACACTTTTTCAAGGTCATATTTTTCATAGATTTTTATGAAAATCAATGTGTTATATACCATATTAAAGGTAATTTAATTGGCTATTAAGCTCATAGGTTAATTAAAAAGAAAACTTTACGCATGAGTGAGCACATTCGTTTTTGTCCTCCAAGGCACAAGATTAAAAATTTCAAAAATTGACATGTTCTCTTTCATTTGCAAATGCCCTTCACGATAACATTGACAACAAAAGACCAGTTTAACACAATGAGAGACCTGAATGAAATGGGAAAACTAAGTTTTTGTTTTCTTTATCTCTTTATTACCTCTAAGGAAAGCAAAGTGGGAAACTAAAGGGGAAAAAATTCTTTATTTATTTCTTTTAAACTAGTGATTTAAAATCCATGTGACAATTTCAAGAACCAAACACTATTTACAATTTCCTAATTTGAAAAAAAAACCCTCAAATTTATACAGTGTACCATTTTTGTTAATTATTCCTTCTCTTATTTCATTTGAATTTAGATTTGACATAAGATGCTTTATTTTCCTTCATTACTTTTAGCCTTCATTGGTCTTTTGGGCTTTAAAGATATCATAGAGATCAAAGGTTTGTTTTTGCAACTTAATTCATGTTTCTTTTTGTGTGAAATTTGTTGTTTGTTCTTATTGTTCTATGGAAGAGCACATACGCATGAATGACAACTTGTTCAGTTTTGCAATTTTTACTTTTGTGCCCTGGAAGAGAAAAAAACAAAGGTGTTCACTCATGCGTAAGTTTCCCTTTTTGTTGACCTACCAGGTTGATAGCCAATCAAATTACCTTTCAATATATTATAATACATTAGCTTTCAGCCAAATATTCTATGAGAAATCTAAACTTGAAAAAGCGTTTACTTTCTTTTTTTGCTGGGGAGCAAATAAAGGAAGCAGTCCTTTTACCTCTTCCATTATTACCATTACCATTGGCGGATCCAGAGGGGGGCATACTAGTAACCGGCGCACGCCCCCTGTTGCGACACAAGTAAACCCCTGAAACAGGCGACAATTTGTGCATGGAGCTGAACGGCACAAATTGTCGCCCCAGCACAAATTGTCGTCTAGCGACAATTTGTGCTAACGGCTGATGGCACACATTGTCGCCCGCCCTCGAAGCACATTTGGGGGGGTAATATCATTTTTGAAATACCGGTAGTCATTGAAATACCAACGCATAACTTACATGGCTACATCCATGCAAACAAGCCATGTAAAAAGTCGTGGTGAGGTTTTGAGGAAGTGTGTGCTTGTATGTGGGCGTGCACATGATGATTGAGTGTCCGTTCGTGCGTGCGTGTGTGTGTGTGTGTGTGTGTGTTATTGTATATTATGGAAGAATGTGTGTTGAGGTGGCTTATATGCATTATGAGGATTTGTTTGAGTGTTCGTTGGTGTTTGTTTAAATACATATGTATTTGCGGTGCGCATATGGCAGTTCGTTTGTGCTAAAATCAACTAACGATTGAGAAATTATCTCCGGCGTGTCGAAATTATTCGCTCATGCATAAAGCATGCAAAACTTATTCTGGGACAAAGAATAGTGATATGGAAGTTGAAGTTAAGACTGATGGAAGAAAATGAATGCATTGGAAAAACAATGAGCAAAGACAGATAACATTTAGGGAGGGTACTTATGCCTTTTCTCTCGGTCTCTCTCTCCTAGCCCGCCTCACCGCTGAAATTGACACACTAAAAGCATACTATTTTTAAATCAACGCCGCTGTGAACTCTATAAACACGTGCCCATACACGTTGAAGGCATTTTCATTGCCACAGTAGTGCCTGTGTGGCAATGAAAATGCTGCCTGTTTGAGTCATTTTGTGTCGCCAAGTTTTTAGTATATACTTTTGGGGTTTTTTTCTGTTTCCAATCGGAATTGGATCAGTGTGAAGTAAGTTAAGATCTTCATCTGATGAGAAGGAAAAGAAAAAAAAATACTTCATCTGTACCTATAAAACTGCAGTCCATCTATAATGTATATAACACAATGATTATTATTATTGGTATTGCACTGCTTTCATTGGATGACGTCTCGCAAATATTAAATGAATCTGTCGTACACTACAACATATGAGTTTGAAAGTATGAGCATGTCATTTTCTCTGATTCAGCATAAACTATTTTGGATAGAATAAATATCATACACTTACCACACTCTGTCATTGCAGCGTGTTTTTGCTTTTGTTGCGTCTTTCTTTATTTTACACTTTTTGTCAGGGTGGAAGCGTTTGTTAAAAGGCATAAATTACACATTGCTTGCACTATAGCTGTGAAACAACAAACAGGAAGGTATGAAAACACATATAAACATAATTTTGAAGAACGCCTACAGGTACAACCCTTTTGAGCACACTTTGAAATATACATCAACATAAACACACAGAGAAGAATTAACTTTATTACAACTGCCTTTCATATTCCTTTGGATACGATTATTGTACATGTATTATCTAATAGTGACTCAAGTACGTGTAAACATTTTTTTCCCGCTTAGACGCAATTATAGCCAAGATCTCAATGTAATGACGGTCACTTTTATTAAACTGAAAGAGTATATCAATGCCTAAATATGCTGTGAAATATACTGTTTATATTCATGAGTCGTGGAAAAAGATACTCACAAATAAGGCAAATAAACTGGATAGGATAAGGTACTGTACTCGTGTTAAAGTCCTGCCATTTTGTTCATCTTTTATGTCTTAACACAACAAGCAGACAGAAGTCATGATTTAGACAGTTTTAACAACGAGTGCTGAGGATTTAAAGTAGACTTAGGATATAGTAATCGGGTTTAGGCTGATTTTTTTTTCTTTCTTTAAGTGAATGTCTTATTCAAGAATAACAGTATATTAGATTAATGTAAAATACTGCCACACGAAATCAGATCAGAAGATCGGAAACGCTGATGAATTAATTCATAAAGTATTTTTGTGCAGTGAAATTCGCTTAACATAAACCTCAGACATGCAGTACAATAGTTAAAAAGGACCCCCTCCCTCTCAGAAAGAGAAACAAAGCAAATAGACAAAACCAACTATCAAGTCAGTTATTAGATTGTCCGGTATTGGAATGGAGTGATTTTTTTTTTTTCGATATACCCCCACCCTTACACACACACGCATACACATCATACACATACATTATACACCCGTATACATAGTTGTATGCGTGTATAGATGTGTAAACAAAATAATTATATCCATGTATTACCCTCCCTCTCTCTCTCTCTCTCTCTCTCTCTCTCTCTCTCTTTCTCTCTGTCTCCGAAAATTTTACGATACCGTTCAACATTATTCTCAGTCGAGTGAATTAATTAAAAACATAGCCTTTACCGTACTGTTTGATTCAGATTCCCAGTGTTTTTGTAGTGAGAATTGAGATGGTAATTCAAAGTGATCCCGCAGATATACTTCTCATTCCTTACACACTTTTCCTTTATGCTATAAATAAAATTCACATCGGTCCTATTTGGAAAAACGAACAAGACTTTAAATTCCCACGACTATATTCTTTTCACAATTTCATTCGAGTCTTTAATGTCATTGTTTGGAGAGATCAAGGGAATAGGTGATGAAACAATAATCAATACTGGATGACTTGATAAGATCTGGGCAATGTTCAAGTTGATCAGTGTATAAAAGTCGGGCACGAACACGGAAACGAAAGCAAAGCAATACACGTAAGAGATAAGCAATGCACTTATAAATTATATAGAAGTTAGACTGCTCAAACAATATCGCCGTTACCTGGACGCTGTTTGCAAACTGGGTCGTTACTATGGCAGAGTAATATCAACAAATACTTCGACCGTAGGTAGCGTGGTAAGCATGCACGGAGACTGGTACACAATTTAAAGTTCATTACATTGCAGTTCACTTGAACATGAACGGCTGCGAAGCTGGTACTCCAGCAGCATCCTCTAC
The DNA here is from genome assembly GCF_040938485.1 of Diadema antillarum. Lineage (NCBI taxonomy): Eukaryota > Metazoa > Echinodermata > Echinoidea > Diadematoida > Diadematidae > Diadema > Diadema antillarum. The sequence continues at coordinate 892,808 of NW_027271543.1, forward strand.
TCACACATCTAATCGACTATTCTTGTGCGTGCCGCAGTCATTAGGCAAGGGTGACCCGAGCAACAGCGTGTCTTAATGTGTGTGTGTCTGTGTGTCTGTGTGTGTATCTCATGATTAGCATTTGCCGGGAGAGTGCTACCGAGTATTGAAGAAAGGATGCACCTTTCTCGCATTGAACAATGCAGGAAACCTAACTGATCTGTATTATGCATATATTTCTTGTATCTATTAAAAATCTGACAGCGCAGCTAGTGCCAAAAGAAATCAGTGGCAAATAATTTATAGATACAGGATTTCTTGATTTTGCTGCCATTACAAGAGACTGAAATCATGGCGACACACACACTCCGCATAGTGAACGCGAATACATCTGAGGTCACCACGCATCCTTCTAAATCTGGTGGCCGCACTTGCGGCGGATCCCGGCAGACGACGACGGCAAGTCAAAATGGCGCGAAGACTATGTCGTCCAAGAAGTTCAGCGGCAATGTATCGGGTACGGCCATCGTAGCTTCTCCATTCTCCCCGCTGTCCAGGAGAGAAAATGCCATTGTGAAGCCTCCCCCAAAGGCAGGGGCGTACCAGGAGAAGCCATCCCAACCTTCTGATTTCAGCTATTTCTACGAGAGGGGAGACTTTCCCATAATGGTTGAACACGACACAAGTCATAACAAGATTGCATGGAAGGTGAGTGCGTCAGACGAGGCGAAAATAAACTTACATCTAATGAAGATTTGTAATTCATGATATCAATATCGGTTTCCATACACTACGTACAATTGAAATGACAATTAACCTTCGATGAAACTTGTCACTACATTGAGCTCTGATAGAATAAAATCCAACATGTTTGTTCTGCCTCTCTAACGGTACTTGAAATTAACCCCCCCCCCCTTTACAAGAGAAATTTCCCAATTCATATTCTTTTGTATAAGTCTTCATTCACAGTATGACAAATAAACCGTAAGTTGATGCCGACTTAAGAAATGAAAGCAGATAGAGCATAATGGAAATATCAGTTTTCATCAAAAGTTACTGGCTTTCTAAAGGCTTGTTGATGCATGGAAACCACAAAGCATACTTTTCCTTTGAACCGAGAAAGGTAGGTATCGCATCTTCTCCTCTCCGTTCTTCTCTTCCACATGTATTTCATGTATCTCCGAGGATTTGTATTCAGTTTGATATCCGCCATCATGGGCACATAACTCGATCACTGCATGGTTGGGTTGATGAGGCGCATATAACACGGGAAGTAAATTGAGCATGTATGTTGTTTGTTACTGAAGGTCAGTTTAACAATGTGGAGAAATTACAGAGAAATGAGATCGTGTTTTCAGCCAGTCGAGTGGCATTATGTCGACGGGGGGCACATTCTGCAGTCAACGAATCTAAATGGCCGTTTCACTGTCACTTCATGTCGATGTCATGACATTGTGAAAAGAATGTGAATTCTGTAGGACGAGGCAAGAACTGTTCAATTGATTTTCCCCTGCTTGAGTGGTAACGACAAAGGTCATGTTATTCCCTGTATAAATGTGTATAAATTATGAATACATACATAATACATAATCTCTCTCTCTCTCTCTCTTTCTCCCTCTCCTATTATAATAGATAGATAGAGAGAGAGAGAGAGGGAGGGAGTGATATATATATGTGCACTTTCAAAGATGTTGTGATTACATATTTCGAGTTACTTTCAGTCTGCTGTGATAATATGCCAGTAGCCTTTTAACTGATAAATAAAGGTTCCATGAAATATATGTCGTCACCTCCTTAATATTCGATTCTCTTTTTTTACCGTACAAGGCGCTGATCACGACTAATACAACTATTACTATTGCACTATCAATACTGTCATCATCATGGCCGCCACTTCTGTCTCTGTGAAGCACAAGTTACTCGTATCACAATACACACCTAATCATATACCAAGCAAAATACGGACATGTAACAAAATTAACAATAACATACTTTGATTAAACATTTTGTCAAGTGCTGAACAATTTAAAAAAAAAATAGGTTCGGATCAAACATCCCCGCTAATTGCAATGTAACACACACACGCTCCTATTACATGAACCTCAAATTAAGTGTAGGGTCTTTAGACCCGCCAGAAAAAAAAAATAGAGAGAGAGAAAAGAAACGTCGATGCTATCTGATTTTTATCGATGGACATTCATTGTTTGTGTCACGCTCTTTGGAGTATTTTGTTGTTGCCATGTGACAGAGGAGAAGTGACCATGAAAGCAGATTTAGGGTGAAATTTGATTAGGAATGCTAAATGCTGTCGGCATGAAGTGTAACCACGGGCTTCTATATAGGCCTCAGGAAAAAAAAAAGACATTCAAACAACGAGAATTGCTTCGGTATACCCTAATTTTTTTATCCACCTACTTATTTATAATAGTGTAACCTATTTATTTTTTTCTGTCTATCCATTTGTTCGTTTAGCTATAACTCTGAATTGATGATTTGCATGCATCCAGTAATGCATATAGGCGTGAGCACTGTGGTTATGTTCGTGATATACGCAACATGATTATACGCTTGATTTCAGGAGAAAGAATTGTTAATCATGCGCAGCAAAGCGAGTCGGTATGCGCTCATTTTCCCTTTTCAATAATAAGACAGATTCCAGCTTCGTTTGCATCAAACCTTCATACCAATAACGCTTTACACGAATACGGATTTTTATTATAGCAGCGATATCAATACATTCTTTCTAATGACCTGCAAATAGATCTTCATGATACTGTTCCCCTTGCTTGGCTCATAGATGCGTAACTCTGGTATTCAGAAATCCTGTTTTACCTGAGGGAGGAAAAAACGATCACTCCTCCTCATGAAATAAGACGGCACCGAGAGGGAAACTTGCTGCTTATCGCCTGCCAAACGACCTTACCTCTGTTGTCAAGACAACGAAATGCAGCTGAATTTCCAGCTCTCTTAATAAACATAATTATGTTCGTGCGTGTATATCGCGCTGCCTATATCTTCAATACGTGGATATATACCATTGTGTAGTAGGAGAGCTGTACTGGAAATTAATGTTTTAAATGCCTTGCAGTCAATTCCAGTGGCTGCTGTCTGTGCCAGGGGTAAGCTTATTACGTGACGATATCCAATGCAATATCTCATCTAAATGATTAGGACCAACTTCCTTGTCTTTTCATGATATTGTATGAACATGTGTATATGTAAGCCTATTATCATATTCATTTATTAATCTATTTATATTTATGTACTATGTATATGTGCTGTGAGTGTGTGTTTATTAATATGTGATAGACAAAATGAACGTTGGTATGTGTATTCACACACACACACACGCACACATGATTATGATATATATATATATATATATATATATATATATATATATACGTTTTATTTAATACGTTTATACAGAAACATTCTGAAACAGCACGACGCCGTTGCTATCCAAGATGGTGCTGCTCTTTAGGTTATTCGTCAGTTTGTAGCTTCTGTTGTCAGTAGAGGACATTAGATGTATACGCTATTTTTAAAACTCAGTGATGAAAACATATCATTTGTCGGATATACAATGCGTATCGAGAGTGTGTATATGAATATAGGCCTACATGCATAGATACACAGACACGCACATGTCACACACACACGCATAATATTATTATCGTGGCTGGATGTGTGTGCGTGCGCTTGCCTCGAAGAGTGGTATTATTAAGACATGACAGATATGCATCAAAATTACATAAAATTTACGTGAAGAATAAATCCTCCAACAATCATACAACTCGGAGTGGATAATTGTGTTGGCTCATTGCATTCGAAGAGGAAGCTCTTTAAGATTCAAGATGCTAATGCTCATCAACAGAGAAGAGGTTGTGCGATTTATTTGGAAACGAAATAACTCCAGGGCCCTGTTGCATAAAACCCTTACCGCTGGACTTACCGCTCCTTTCTAGCGGTAAGTCTTCAAATTAGCGGTAAATTTTATAATCCTTGATGCTGATTGGCTGTGATGCCTAATTTTGATGGTAGTTACCATTGAAATTCAATGGTAAGTTTTATGCAACGGGCCACAGAATTTTATTATCAACACTGCTAAGCGACTCTGTGCGCAGTCTCTAAGTCTGTACGCCACAGCAACATAACGAAAATAAGTCGTCATTACCTCGAGAAAATTAGCATAATGCGTTTTGTGGTTTCCACCTGCACCTATTAAGCCTGTCTATATCATGATTTTCCCGAGAAGAAGAAGAAAGAAAATAAAATAAAGATGTAATGCGTACTTAGGAGAAAGTCTTATTTGCTTTCAATTTTGACAGCTTGTTTGTTTTAACTAAGCAATCACAATGGACCGTGGTTAAGATAGCACTCAAATGCATGCATGCATTACATGAACAGTCGTCGCCTTAATTTGCAAATTACCGAAGACACTTTTTTGTTGGACATTACTATCACAGCAGACATTTACCAGTTCATTAGATGGTTAAGTGACCGCTAAGCCCTAAAATACAACTGTACCTCATAGTGGCTTTCAAGCGCTCTGCTGTCCAGCCTTATACATTACAATGTACTTCCGCACAGGATGAGCGCGCGTTCCGAATTTGGAAAGGACGTTCATTAGCTTTTTGTGCGTGTTTACATGTTTACTAATAATGGGCAAGAAGCATAGCACAATATCTGTCCAGCGTATTGATTTCTTTTTTCTTTTTCTCTTTTTTATTCATTGAAAATCCAAAATCCAAAATTTAAGATTGATGTTAAAGATTGACTAATCGTATCAATGTACACATCTAATTTACCAGTGCTTGTTTTGTTCTTTGTGCGTGTGTGTGTGCGGTCTTGGATTTACGATCTGAAGTCCCTGACGAATGTGTATTCTACTTCTTGTTGATCTTCTTGCCCAAATAGGTGGAGATAGAGAAACTCGACTTTCACCATTACCTCCCCCTGTTCTTCGACGGACTGTCAGAAACGCGTCACCCATATAAGTTCTTCGCTCGCCAGGGCGTGCACGACATGCTGACCCATGGTGGTCACAAAGTCTTCCCCGTCATTCCACAACTCATTCTCCCCATCAAGAAGGCTCTCCAGGTATTTATTACACGTCATACTTATTTCACTGCTCATAATCATCATACAAAATGAGAGGAAAGACTTTTTTTCGATGTCTTTTGAGAAAATACTTCCTCTGATGTGCATTACTATTTCATGACATCATCGAATTATAGGCATATACTCGTCAGGGATTGGATTAATTGCAATCACGTGACGGTGACCCATTATTATTTTGTTATGTTCGTAAGGATGAACATAACAAAATATTGTGGGCCACCATGTTATATATAACACTTAACATTTCTGCAGGAGTTATATTTTTCCTCAGAGATTATGTTTTCCTGAAGCTCACAAGAATTAAGGGAAATGACTTCCGAGGGACTGCCCAGTGTTTTACTACAACAATAGACGGGCAATTTCATTATAATGGTCGACATGAATTCTTTTTTATTTTCATTTCCAAACAATGTACATGAATATCACAAATGAAAAAATGATAGTACATTTCATGTATGATTATATAGTTATATTTCATAGTAACGCGTCTTGTTTCAAGACTCGAAATGAAAATGCACATCAGTTCATTCTAAACCCAGTCAAATTTTGAGTTACAATGTATTATTATCTGATGACATGATGTCAATGCACGTAATGACAGTATGAGCAGTGACCTCCAGTATTTGGGTAGACCATTAATATTCAAAACCAATATTCCACCATGCAGAAACATTATCGTGTATAAACAACTGGCAAACAATACTTAACGGTAGACCGGAGACCAGAGTTCTTTTGTATAAAAGTCGACAGAAATATCTTTTTATTAAAAAAAAGATAATGTACAGTGTTAGAAAAACTGAGCAACTGAGCAACCGGGGAAGTTTTAAGTTCCGAGATTTATAGTCTCCCTCTGTAGCGAGTAAATGCCTTGGAATAAAATATTTTGAATGTTCCCTCCCATCATGGTGACAGCAAGTACTAAATTATTTAAGATGAGGATTGAACCCAGTACCTTCCAACTCACGGGTAAACCATCAGTACATAATGTGGCAAGAGTCAATGACAGTGCCCCATTTTTCCAGTGCCGTCAGAATTAAAGTAATCAATTTACTTCTTTTTGTTATAATTTGTATTTATTCTTTCAATCTAGATGGATGCAGGAATGCAATAATTTATTATTCGGTCTTGTGATAGGTTTACATACCTTTCTAAAATCATATTTCCCATTTCAAGTCACTTTATCTATGTGCGTTACAAATATGGTGTCCCAGCTCTGGTCTGAAGAAACGATTGTGTCATTTTTTTCAGACACGAAACGTCGAAGTCGTCTGCGCTACAATGCGGCTCCTGCAGACGCTGGTACTCTGCTACGAGAACGTTGGTGAGGCCCTGGTCCCTTACTACCGCCAGATCCTGCCCGTCATGAACCTCTTCAAGAATCGGAACAAGAACCTGGGCGACGGCATCGAGTACGACCAGTGGAAAGGCGACAACATCGGCGATCTGGTCAACAAGACGCTGGAGATCTTCGAGCGATACGGCGGGCCGGACGCCTTCATCAACATCAAGTACATGGTGCCCACTTACGAATCCTGTGTGATGAATTGAGCGCTCTCAGTGCTATATTGCACGTCGGACAGTGAATGTACGTGTTGTCGGTTGGTTATCAATGTGACATTACGGCAATCTCGAGTGTAAAACAAAACAGTTTTGTTTTGTATCATTTTGTTATATTCTGCACTTGACTAATACAACGCAAGCCTCGATTTCTGTTGCTAAGGATATTTTGCCCTTGCTGACCGATAAATGATCCGTTCTCCGGCAACTGTCCGGTGAGATTCGCGGTGTCTCGGTACGTCACAGAAACGCATTTCGATTTCGTATGCGTGGTTTTGACCACTTTGGACACAATTGTATATTCATTCGTTGTATGTTGTTAGATCTATTCAAAATGCTCATCCGCTGAATATTGCAATCATTAATCTCTGCCCGTAAGGTAGAGAGAGGAAGAGAGACGCCTTCAAGGTTCAGAGGAAAAAAAAACGTAGGTGTTGACCAATTTCTTGTACATACATTGTATATCCATACTCGAAAGATTATGACTTAGAATCTGTATAATGGGAATTATTTCGTTTGTGTATAGAAATCTCTTCTATTTTTTCTTCGGTTTGTATTTTTATTCTTTTATTTAACTCGGTCAACTTCTTGGGGGAAAATGGGGCTGATGAAATGATCAGAACTAATGTTTGTAGCAATATAGTTTTATCACCGTTTAATTTGTTGTACATCACAGTAAAGATGAAAAGCAAGCATACACAAGCGAGCTTCCAATTCTGACGCGATAGAAATTGAATTAATCCTAGTCACACACCAGCAGGTCTTGGAAGTAATGACAGCCTCCTGACAACGTGACGTGTACACCACGTGACCTCATCACTGATAGCACATTCATAATGCAACTTTACTGTTTCAGGAAAAAAAATAAAAAGCATAAAGGAAGAAAGAAACCCATGGAAGGGATCTGTCCTGTTGCCAAAGCAAGCAAAGTTTGATTTCATGATGTACTGATGGCACACAATCTGCCGATATCGACTTCCCTCCGCTCTCAAAATGCATGTGAAATTTCACTTCTCTGCTCGATAACCCTGGGTTTGATGGTTGTCAAACTGATTGTGGAAAACTTCAATTATTTTGTTCGTGGTTGTGGTTGATAGCCTGTCATCAACTGGTCTCGAATGTGAATAAGACTATTTTAAAATAGATGACAAGGCGCATAATATAGTGGCAGCCTACAGTGTTGTTTGTTTGATTTTTCATACAAATTGTGAGATTTATGATCAGTGTGGTTCCAATAATTATGGTCATATAATATCCAAGATAGTCTCTTCAGTGTAATTACTATTCTCACAATCTGTCATGACATACTATTATACCCAGCTTTAGCGGATATCCATTAGTTCAACGTCTAGGTAAAGAGGTTCACAGAGCATGAAACATCCTATCCAAGGATGGTGTAAGCTTGATAGCGGGATGCGATCCCAGGATTTCCTGTTTAGGGTCCTGAACTGTATCCACAGTACCTCAGTGTTTTGAAGTCTTTTAGTCTTTCCTGATTGGATGGATGTTTCCACCATGGAAACGCACTTTACCTAAGATTCATTTTTAGGTTAGCAGTTTGCACCTACCCTGTACAAGACATCACGTTATTCGTACCTGATATTATGATTACTTCGTATTACTAAGTCATTGTGTACACTATACGTTTGCATACGATGGCGTTGGTAATGTAGCTGCGTTTCAGTACACTGATGTTTGTTCACGGCGGAGTTAAGTGTCATGGCAGTCATGGCAGTGTCATCACAAAAATGAATGTTCAAGGCTGTTCAAGCCATGTTTCGTTTGATTTTGCGTTGCTAGGTTTGAGGCATTACAGCCATATCATCATGGCACTTCGTTACCACTCCAATCATGCTAATATCAAAACATTTATAAATATTTGATAACTTGCCTCCGAGGCTGTAGGTTATAAACCCGCCGAGTTTGCTTTAAACTTCATCAAGAATAATAATAGTAATGCATTTTCGGAACCACTGTCATGGTACAAACGCGAAGTAGTCCTTGAGTCTAAGCAACGATTTCTTTAAAGGCAAATGAAAATTGCTTATGATTATCTGTCATTGCACGTTGCGAATAAAAAAGAGTATGTCTATGGTTATGAAACCCAATACATTGATTGAACCGATACAGTAGTATGAACGATCAAGGCAATACGATGAAGGAAGCTACAATGATAGGAATAACTGCAAAATCATAGCGCCCTCTTTTAGCGAATGCGTTACAGTAGTATGGGTACCACCCTGCGAGTAAGCCATTTCGACACGTCGTAATTATATTTCGTGTCATTAACTTCACATACGTCTCATCAGTTCTTCCATATTATCGGAATATTTGCTGTTGCAAAAACAGCTCTTTCTTCATTTCTTCGTAGATGCCAATGATACTTTGAGATTTACAAAGAAAAACACAACATAATACCTCAATTCTAAAGGTTGGTAGATAATACTTTTAGAAACTCTCGTTTAATTCCGCAAAATGATGTACATGTAATTTTCTAATCCTTTATGTGTCATTCGAAAGTATCTCAGTGCATGGAAGGCTTTTGTCAATTTTCATGTGGCAACAAGCACGCGATATTTGACCATACACCTGTCCACCTGTGTCTATTGACATGTGTAATGATCTCTCTCTATACATGCATCACTATGAATAACACACATTTTTTTTTCAATATGCACTATCTTCTCCTTTCTCTGTCTGTCTGTCTCCCCCCCCCCCTCTTTCCCCTCACCCCCCCCCCTCTCTCTTTTTCTGAAGCGTAGATCTGCAATTCTTAGATGTTTTCACTTTATTCCCCCTTTTTTCTCGCTCGATCAAGTGACATTTTTCCCTCTCGCTCTGTTGGTATAGAAGGGAATGTCTAGTGATGAATGAATGACGAGAAAAGGTAACATCATCCTCGATTAGAATGTAATCTGTAATGGTGCGCCAATTTTGATATGTCGGGTTCTATTAGTTTTCTCGTTGCTAAGTACAGATGGCATTTGCTCTTTTTTGCTACTCAATCAGTTGATGGTTCTAATCAATATCAACCAAAATAATTGATCATGTGTTCGTGTAGATTGATATTTTTGGCTGCAAGGACTGAAGATCTTGCATTGAGAGAGCGTTATATTTTGTCTATTTATTGACCGCGTTGCACAATGTCATCAAAAAGATGTGTTATTACGGTGATTCATGTTATATGAGATTAAATGAACCATGGTCTCAAATGCTGTGATGTTGTTTCAATTCTGTTTTTACATTGGGTATTGGGATTGTTCATATAGAACCTTCAGGGAAATATCATTCAAGGATGATGATGTCGTACGGTTTGGGAATAAGCTTTATGTAGGCACATTATGGTATTTATTCTAACAATGAGAACAGTACTATCCTATATCCCCATTGTAATATTCTTGACTAAATGATCCTCCATGTTTGTATGATGATAATTTAACAAGAATGTAATGTAATGTAACATTTAATACTTATTCCTCGACTCTTCGTACGTACAGCTGGGACACGACGTTTGCTTTTGCGACAATTACTCCGGTCGTATTTTCTCCAAGGATTTAGGGTTAAGGTTAGGGTTGTGGTTGTGATAGCGTTTCAGGTTTAGTTTAATATGAGGATTAGGACTTGGGCTTGCGTTATATTTGTGGGTAAAATACTTATGTCTTGCTTAGCGTAAGGATATTTCATGGAAGCGCAATTGTCACAGGAGCAAATGTCATGGAACCAAGTACAGCATACTTGCACGACAAACTGGTGAGTAATATGAACTATGTTAATAGGTGTACTACAAGAATTATTGTGACCTGCCCACAGGTAAAGAAACAATCAGGAATTCGATTTTGATAAAAAGGTGAGACAGACAGATTGTGCATGATGATCTGCAATTCAAAATTCTTATAGCATTAAGTGCATGGCAAGCCTAATAATATGCATTACACCGTAGACTTTGATTTTTTTGAAAGTACATTTTAGCAGTCCTCTTTTTATTACACGAACCAAGCGAAGCAGTCACGATCCGAGTTCTCCCCTTAAATTAACCACTAATTCCTGTAATCGACGCAAAATTGCTTATTTTAAATGCGAACTTCGATGTTATTATTTATGCTTAATACATGAGTTTTAACATTTTAAATATAGGATATCATTTATAATCACGTTGAAATAATTGGTAGCAATGGAGAGAAGGCACGAAAGTCACAACAGTGAATCGTGGAAGATCAGGCCTACTTGTGTGTAATTGATGAGCTCTTACGCTTTATGACAGATTTGTTTTTTCATTCTTTTAGCGATGAATTATGACCAGACTTAAATTCTATACATAGACATGCTAGCACTTTATTGTCGACAATTTGGGGGCGTAATTTATGCCTGATAAAGGAATCGTCCACACATCATTCAAGATGAGCGTAGGTGGAAACGATGGGATGAGTTAAAAGACTGGCGTTATTTTTTTTTTTTCGTTTTTATAAATGATGACAGGAAAATAGCTTGTTTTTTGTTTAATGTCACGCAAGCATTTTTTTTTTGTAGGAATTAATGTAATCCCTAACTTTAAGTTCTGGTTTCTTTAAAATGCCAGGCTCTCCAGTGGCGGCAAAACAGAGTAGTCAAATTTTCTAGCTCCTCTTTTTGTTGATATGTCATATGTTGGGATTTCATTTCAACAACAAATTACAAAGTTTCTTGCCGTTTTGTTAATATTATTTCATTGTTGTTGTTGTTTGTCTTTTAGATAATCATGTCTGTATAGATTCACATTCTGATAATGGAATAATGTCTATTTGTTGTTGCTGTTAGTGTTATTGTTGCACAGTACTGCCGCCATGTGATTGATAATGTCTTCTCTTTTTCTTTTTCTTTTTGGTTTGTTTTGTTGGCCGTGAAGTTATATCTGTTAATCTTCGATACAGCAAAGACGCCAAGTCTCACAAATTATGCAGGAGCCTTCCTCTAATGTATTTTTGTGTTCTAACAAGAAAAGGTTGTAATATAAGCTACCCGGTTTGGGAATCATTTTGGCATGGTTAGATCGTTAAAAAAAATCGTAGTGATGCTTCTTTCTTTCTTTTTTTCTTTCTTTATCCATCTATCTATTTATTTATTTATTCATTTATTTATTTATTTATCTATTTATTTATTTATTTATTTATTTATTTATTTATTTATCTATCTATCTATCTATCTATCTATCTATCTGTCTATTTATCTATCTATATATCTATTTGTTTTAATTTATTTGCTTGATGTTTATATTATCTACTTATCTATTTATTGGTTTTGTTTCAGTAGGGTAGCTCTGTCAGTGACCTAAAACGCTGTTTTTTTCAGAGGCCTTAACATACAGACTACAAGAAGAACACATAGATTGGGGAAAATCTGATGTCTTAATGTTGGCAGTGCCTGATCAGGGCTAAAAGTCGTAGGCCCCTATTCCTCTTCATAATCCGTCTAACGTTTCATCGCAGATAATTCTAGATAAAGGTCATCTTAGCATAGAAAGTATAGCATTAATGTCATTCTATAGATTCACTCCTAGCAAAACCCAATCTCATACCATATTGGTCATAACACGTGCTAGCCGCTAGAATAAATATTATGCCAAGGTTCGCAACCGTCGCTGTCCTTGTAAATCTATTGTCCGAGGGAGAAGTGACGTCACCTATTGTGTGGACTACAAAAGCTATAGTGATATCGCTGTCTCCTTACGACCTTTCCTGGTCGTATCGTCGCTCCACCCCCACCCCACTACCCCCCCCCCCCCCACAGACCCACACACACACAACACACAGACACATACACAGTCGCCTGCGTGCACACACCCACTTAATGCAAACATACACTTTTTTATTTATTTTTTATTTCCCGCCATATCATTTCCCCTTTCAGTGCATTTTCTTCTTCAGTTCTTTTCTTCCTTGTTTTCCCATGTCTTTTTGTCTGAACTTCTCATGTTCCTTTTTTTTGCTTTGGCTTCCTCATTTTCTCTCCATGTCTCTCTATCGTTCTATCTCTCTCGTTCTATCTCACTTCATAATAATGTTGTTTTTGCTTTCATTATTTCTCAAATTCTTCATCTTCCTCCTACACTCTCACTCGATCTCAACGAAAAAAAAAAAGAAAAGAAAGAAAAACCAAAGGCGTTTCCTTGGTTGTTTACTGTGTCATTGGAGCATAGACTGAAACACCGCTGCAGAGGTGGTGCGTGCTATCAAAACTGTTCGATGAGATTTCTGTCATACGGAGAGCGAGCGTGAGCGTGCAGTTCTGATGTTGCAGAATACTGTGGGATAGCAGACAGACTGGACGGGTATAGCAAGAGTGTCTGCGATACCAGTCTACGAAGCAGATGTGTTTCACACTATAAGTAGCCGCAAATAATTTCCGTGTGCCTTCTGCTGTAATAATGGTAAGTGTTTGTCAGTTCAGTGGTAAATATCCGACGGCGTTTTCTCTTTCTTTTGAGTCCGTGAGTAATCGCTACACTAAAGATTGCCCTGTATTTTAACACTTTTCTCGTAACAGTGCATGTATTTCAATTAAGGGGACGCGAAAGCAATTTAAGAGAAATTATTTCATTCTATTTTATTCCATTGTTGTTGGATTGTTACAGGGTTTTTTTAATCTTTACCACAGACGCATTATTACACACGACACATTTCATCCATTGTGAACTTGGACTTTTATACTACCACTATATACTACCACAGGAAGGGCGAGTGGTACTGTTTTTTGAGCTCTCTTGTAGCATTCATAACAAATTGTTTGGAAAGAAATTGCTGTTGATTTTTGTAGTCCTTATTCAACATTTTGAATTGTTCTTATGTGATATTTTCCGTGAAAAAAAAAATGCTTGATACAGCAGATACAAACATTTACTTTGCGTTCGTGGATTTTATCTCTCTTTTTTATTTCATATACATCAGACATATCACAACCAAGTGGCCTATACAATTACTATCAATCGTATCAATACTCCGAGTTGATTGTGCCGTGGCATGAGGCTTGGATGGTGTCTATGCGTGCTATCAAGATAAGACCAGAAGGAATTGCAATGCATATGCATGATATAAGTACAGAAGCAGTAATTAGTTGTTGACTTTCGAGACATAAAACTATTCTATAAATGAATGGTCTTGGCGGATTTGCAAAAGCAATCGTACGGATCACACAAAAGTCTCACTGTACCACCTGACCTTTCTTCTTCTCCCCCGCCCCATCCACCTCTTTTGCTTTGTTGTCGCTATTATCCATCCCATTATATTTCCATCTCAGATATGCAGCATCATATAGATTAGTTACCATAACATCCATGTATGGTATATTCCTTGAAGTCAATCTAAAAGAAAAAATGCCAGATATTATGGGTGCTAAGTTAGTCATCAACAGCATGCATGCAGAGAATTTGGATGACAGAGTCATAGCAGGGAGGTGGAAAGTAACACAGAACCGAAGTAATCATATTAAGGGAAACAAGGAATACAAATGAAGAGGATTTAGGATCTAGTAAATGGTATATTTCTAATTCTTATCATTCATTCACTCATTCTACCAACAACCAGCGTGGTTTAGCTCATCCTTGCGTTAAACCCTTAATCTCAATATTAACAATTTGTCCAAACTTGTCCATCACATAAACTTGCCTTGGGCAGAATTTAAGCGACAATACCATCAATCCATGATCAGCCCTAGACCGTATGACTCATCGTGTAATAGCAGAGGGTTAACACCTCGCTATCGCCATCTATATTTTATTGTGTAGCTCCATCGATGCCTCGAATCGTTTAAAGGTATACTGTTTACAACTGGGAGCGGTGATTTGAAATGATAATGTTCGATATATTACATATTATGATGCATTATACGTGTAGGTCAGTTGTATCACAAAACATCCTACCGTATAAAAATTTTGCAATAAAGCCTAACATACACATAAGGGGATATTAAATGAAAGAAAGATATTAGCAGTTGCGATCTTAACAAATCTAATTTGTAGAGGGAAACAAAATGAAGAAACTCGCACCTGATATAAGGAGATATCACTTGTATAGGTGGTTTAGACTAGAAACATTTTTATATAACTGTTGTTCACATTTTGTATATTTAACAATACTTAACATTGACCATAGCTGATTCAAATATTGTTACATTGGTTGTTTCTATCCCTAACTCACATTTTAGAACTATTTGGAAGCACTAAAGCTGGGTTTCCGTTTCATCTGCAATTGGTAAATAAAGCCTTTGAGGCCTTGTTGTCCCTACCACCGAAACTAATGTATACACTCTCCCAGTCCTTATAGCACATGAAGTCATCCATAATGAAGACAACTGCTGATTTCAAGGAAGTATACTGTCATTTTTGATGAACAGACGTGCATGGACACACATCGACACTTCTATTATACGCAGGTGTATACGCACACAAGCACTCACAAACAAATACGCACATACACACATACACACAGACATACACACGCACACGCACACACACACACACACACACACACACACACACACACACACACACACAAATGTTCCTGATTCGAAAAATCAGAGGTAAAACAATAGTTAAATAATATGATTTCGAATTTCATTTCACTTCAGGCGTGATCGCGATTCGCGATATGCGGCAACGCCCATTCAAAGTCATGTTAAGACCTTGTAAAAACCGAGACTATAGGCAGGTTCTAGGGGTTTGAATACTGTTTTTACTAGGAATTTTAATGAACTTACTTTGTAGTAGGCCTACGTTATCCTTCAATCACTTGGCATACCTTTAAGAGCTTGGGCGAATTAGTCAATACGTCAGAAAGCTGGGCAGCTGGTTTAGTGCTTTGTCTTGGAGATAAAACGGATACATCTCGCGGAAACACATCGACGTTTTTATGGTGCATGGCAGCCCTCATACAAAAGCTGATGGTTTGTATGGGTTTTATAAGGAAACCTCCAGAAGTGTTTATTTGAAAGTGTAAATCGTGTAACCATGGTAACCATTTCAGCATCCACTCGCAGAAGGAAATAATACTTAAACTTAAGCCCCATCCAGGTTTGAAAATCACACTAAAATATTGTATTGCAATTCCTCTTTCTTTCATAATAGTAGGAGCTACACTGACGATTATCAAAATGTGTAAGAGAGCTAAATTCAAGGCAACCAGGTATGAAAATGAGATACCATTTCCCGAGGATCAAATATAATCTCACTCACAAAATATAGTCACATGTGTCTGTAGTTCGTATAGGTATCCATTGCAACCAGGTATGAAAATTAGATACCGTTTCCCGAAGATCAAATAATAATCTCACTCACAGTCACACGTAGGGTATATAACATCACTTTAACTGTGCCCGTGCTGCCATGAGCACGAAACGATGGATCCTGCAGAATAAATAGATAAAAAGCAAATATTTTATTCGAATAGCATTTCCGTTTCTGAAATCCGACTATGTTTCAAAGATATTGATTGACGCTCTTGACATTTGCCAGGTACACATGACAGGAAGGCCAAAAAAAATGAAATGTGAGTGTGTGTCCGTGTGTTTGTCTGTGTGTCTGTGTGCAATTTTCCAGTGCGTCTACGATCAGGCCGTTTCATTGATCAGCTAAGCCTATACTCAAGCTGTATATGTCTCGGTCGCTGGAGTCATTGTCAATCGGTTTGGTAGATCATTCAGCACATATTAATGGATACCCGCGGGCGACCATAACGCATCACCATTCAAGCTGGTCATGATGATACATACTGTGGGATGGGTATTTAGAGAAACAGAGTCGTTGATTGATCCGGAGTCATAGCAACTGTGTTTGTCTCCTGTGATAGAACTATATTGGCCATAGGAGGAGATAAGATGGCTGTAAGAGACCTATTTATATGAACGAGGGATATTCGCCTGATAAATTCCAGGTAATGTCCAGATCGTTCCCCCCCCCCATCTTCCCTTCCATCTGCACACACACTCACACACACAAACAAACACACACACCGCTCATTCAGACTCAGTTTGCTTTTAAAGGTACTGTTTACCTTTGGAACCACTGATTTTAAAAATGTTCAAGTTATCACATTTTTGATGCATATGTGTAGGTCAGTTCTCACACAAAACATCCTACCATATAAGTATTTCGCAGTAAAACCTAAAGTGTGAGGAGATGTCACTATTTTTCTCAATAAACCATAACTGTAGATGGTTTATTCCAGAAACAATCTTATTATAACTATTGTTGACATTTTGTATATTTAACAATACTTAACATGAATTTTACTGATTAACATTTTTACATTGGTTGTTTCTATTCCTACCTCACTTTTTAGAACTATTTTGAAGCACTACAGCTGGGTTTTTTGTTTCATCAGCAAATGGTAAATAATACCTTTAAAGGGGTAGGTTGAAGAGATTGCAGACACCCGAATCTATGGACGAGACTGTGCCTCAAAGACGTCACGCATTAAAATTGCATCTCCACTGTAAAACTGTCCCTCGACACTCCGTTTCATTGTTACAATTCATCACATACTGCAAGACTGGTCTGTTGCAATAGTATCAGGACACGGACTATTGTATAGAGAATATTTGCCATGTTGTTGTATAGATGGTAAAATTATGGATGCTTTTTTTCTTGTATAGCGCCTGTATTTACAACATCACTCCAGTCCCTGGTATAAAATCCCGGTCACTTCAATAGATCAGGATAATAGCAATGAATAATCCAGACCATGTCAGATACAAAACACTTGAGATTGATGTGTTGACGTATTCGGGATGTAGCGCTGACTAATGCATCGCTTAGCCTATGCATCCTGCTTTCGTATAGCACTTAATCCTAGAACGAGAGGCACTCGAGACATGTACCATAGTAGCTATCAGCAGTCAACACCTGGGTCATAGTCTCAGCATCTATATTCATAGCACAATAATCTGTTCATTAAAGGTCGTAATAGTTACATAGGTCCAAAGGATCACTTCGGCAGTGTCTTCATAATCCCTTTATAGACTGTAAGCAGCCAAATGTCGCGAACCTGTCATAACGTACACGTTTATCGTATATGAATGCGTGCGTGTTAGCTGACAAGCTAAATAGCAGTGCATGGATATTGATATAGACATGATGATAATATATATATATATATATATATATATATATATATGTGTGTGTGTGTGTGTGTGTGTGTGTGTGTGTGCGTGTGTGTGTGTGTGTGTACGTGTCGACTCGGTAGTATTTATACGAAGAGGTCATTTTCATGAAATTATTAATTGTTGCTCGTTGACATTCAATTGTATTGTAATGTCCTTATAATTTCCATTAATTTGTTGCTCTGATTTTATCAATGCCATTTAGAGAATACGAAACCTGAAAGACCTATTGTTTGTTTAAAAAGATATGATATGTGTGTGTGTGTGTGTGTGTTTTATAAGACATTATTCAATAGCTGTGAAGCATAGCGAGAATAATTTCCTGGAAATATCGGTCAATAATGATGTTAAGTAATTCAAAAATTGTAGTAAACGTCATAACGTTTAATAGTTCAGACCGCCATATCAGTAAGGTAAAGACCGACTGATTTTTAAATATGATCGGGAATTTCCCAGTTGTCTATCACACACACTGTGAAGCCCTATTAAGTCTCATTGTTAATATTTAACGGACGATTGCTTCCCTATCTTTTGTTTTGCTAACGAACACCTGTACTTAACATGGACTAATGTCCTACGGTGAGATCCCTAAAGCATTTGAGCTATCATTTCAGAGAAGTTCAATTCTTTCGTTGCTATGCAACATGAATCAAAGGTCGGTGAGTGGTAGATATTACCGCACCCAATGCGTGATGTCGTCACCTTCTTCACATTGGAGAAAATAATAATAATCTTTATGTCACTTAGGCCTATAAAATGAAATGACTTCATTTGAACTACAGCACATACCTGCACATACAAATAAACAGGAAAGTATCAGGGCATGATTATGTCGCTTTACCTTGAGTAATATGTGTGAACAGTAGTGTAAAGATATAAGTAACCATGTAGAATATTTGTAAATGTATGTAGGTGGGCCCCATTCAAGTCATGCTGTACTTATGATGGGGTTTCCTGTATTATTTTCTCCCCATTTATCTCCCGTATGCGTTATCGCTACTATCTGTATATAGGTGCCTAAGTTTTGCTATTTCAGACTGTGCAGTTAGGGAATTGACAGTCCCTTTATTGCATTGTATCTTCTACTTTCCTTATATTCTTTGTCATCTCTTTTTTACTATACCTGTAGAAAGAGAAATGCAGAAATAAAACCAAACCATACCATGTTACAAATCAAATTACCCAAAGTTTACAAAATATTGGTTCCATTGGCATGGATAAAACACTTTGCAGTTGACATCCTACAAGCTTTGCTTTTTAGTGGGTTCCTCATATTACACGTCAATTATGTCGTTATACATTTGTGCATTATTGGTTAAAACTGACCATTGTGTTAAAAACATTTCTGCTTCAAATCAAATGGAATATAAAACTTGTATGAAATGTGGAATATGGAACATGAATAAAAAAAACTCTTTGCAGTTGATATTTAACTGCAACGACATAATCATAATGATATTACCATGATTATTATCATCATCATTAAAACTATCATCCCCCTCCATTCTTACATATTACCTCACAATTGACAAAATGTCCCGCCTTCCTAACCCTAATCCTAATCCTTATATCAAACTAAACTTAAAACCCTATCACAACCCTAACCCTAACCCTGCAGGTCCTTAGTCAAAATAAGAATAGTACCGGGAGCACATGTCGTGCTACCGTCGACTCGGGAATATCAACATTCATGCCTTTCATTAATGGATGTCATATAGGCGTGTACGCAAACCGAAACGCCTGACGATGCTACAGAGAAAATGTGTTTACCTACGTAGAAAATGAGGGTAAAACAATAACAAAGGTACCACCGACTTTATCGTTTATAGGCCACTTCATCGCTAATGTATTCAAAATGGTATGGATTTATGCTTTTTCCTCAGGATTTAGTTGCAAGCTATTCAATAGACCAGGTTAGTAACGTGACAAAGCGTTACGTGATGTGCCTTGTAACAACAGCTTTAAGTTTCCAACAACGAGGAGCCTTGTAACAGCTTTAAAGTTTTAAAGCTTACGAAATCCAAGTATACTGATGTCCTGTATGATTAATCTTTGTTTCCGAGACTTCGTCAAATGGGTCCTATAAAATCTAATGTTCCAATGAGTTTTCCACAGACAGCTGTCAGGTTGTCGTCAATTGACATAAGCTTGTATGATATTGATACAATAGTTCTCGGAATTAAAAAGAGACAGAAGGACTTTTACAATGCAAAGTTGTGTTAGTCAGCAAGACTCCAATGTCATTTGGGAGAGGCTTATATCGATCATTTGTTGAGTGTCCATGAACGTTTTGTCCTAATAAGAACCTATTTTGTGTAATGGATTGTGATTTTGCACAATAGGTGATCACGTCTATTGTGCGTAGCCATGTGGTGCTCAGGTGAGAAATTATACTGCACACATGACGTGAGTTTGAGGAAAGCGTAAATTTGTATGCTTGCCCACATAGTATCTGACACTAAAATTGGGGTTGAAACCAAAAGTATACAATACTGTGGACAACTGGCTGTGAAGTGGGGTTACTATATATTTATTTGTATACGTATATTATTTGGATGTGTGTGTTGGGTTGTTCGTTTGTTGTTGGTTTTTTTTGTGTGTGTGTGTGTGCATTTGCGTGTGTCTATGCCCATTGGATTTATAACAGTTCGGCGAATGATTGTAAGTATTATTGTACACACAGTGTGCACAATGTTCATTTCATATGCTTCTGAGTTTTAACGGGAACAAGGGCCGGGCTACTACCAAATTTCCAATTAGGCCTACACAAACATTGCCTTGGCAACCCTTGTTTGCTTTATCTTTCCTACCACGACTTTTGTCAGTTGACTGATGAGGAGGAGTAAATAAAGGATGATAGATCGACGTCAGATTCAGTCATCATTAAGTGACACGAACCCCGGGCACAACTTGAATGATATGATTTTATAGTCATAATTATAAACTCGTTATACTTTAATTTCATATCGTATTTTACAGAGAGGGAGAGAGAGAGAGAGAGAGAGAGATGTATAGCATGTTTTGCCCTGGGTATAAGAGCATACATTTGTCCGTGGATTACACAAATTTGTTTCCGTTCACTATATTTCCACCAATCAATATGCAAACTAAAACCTGCCGTCTTAACATTCCTATATGCTGGTCCGTTCATGTACCTTCTTTCATTCTTTCATCATAATGACGTCAGGATAAATTTGTAGACCGACTATTCCATGTCAAACAGACATTTAGAAATAAATACTTCATTCTAATCTGCAACTTGACGCACACTTTATTCTTTCAGTCGAGAAATATGAAATAAATCAGACATCGAACGCACTTACAAATATAGAATTAGCCTGTTATAAATATATCATGTGGGTACTGCAGCTAGATTTAATTCCATTCAATTCAATTGAATTTTATTTCCATCAAACAAAAAGTAATACATTATAAAGTATACATTTAACAACCCATATTGTTGAACATGAATATAATGCGAATTATTAAATTATTTTTCTTTATTGTTAATGTACCGTGTAATTTGTATTGAACAGTGTATTGTCAATATTGTGTATTCATCAAGTCTATTAATTCTTCTTCAAGAATCCTATGACTTGTACAAAAGAACAAAAACGTATCTGTATAATAACATTTGTCATGAGATTGTAGACACAAATAGAGACCAAATGAAATCAAATCAAAATATATGAACGAATGATTATTTCACAGGAAAGCAATGTACATTTTGCAATATTAAGAAAGAATAACATGATGAGAAAAGAGTGATCTATAAAAGCGAAGCTTGCTAAACGTAGATCACTCGAAAGAACAAAAATGTACCAACGACTTATTAATATAATGACCTAACCTGAGATAATTGAGTACTTACGCTACCATTAACAAAATCTGTTATCTGATATTGTGTTATGACGTCCAGATTGTCACTTGTAATGGAGTTTCAAATCATACACACACGTAGGGATATGTCCGGTCTAGTGGAGAAGATCTATAGTAGCTAGAGTTGGTGAATTAATTTCCATTCACAAGGTTCATATAAGAGGATATTATATCTAACAGAGTAGACCGTTTGATACGCCTCTGTGAAAGACCACAAGGGTGAGAGGATCGCGTGGTTCAATGTCGTATGGATTGGCAAACAATAGTCAGGTGGGCGTGGCTAGTAAGATACCATACTTTGTGATAACAATACAATTATTTCCCACACAATGAACCTTGTACGTGACGGTCCAACACACGCTATACTTATTGAGGTGTCGAATGACTCATTGTCAAATATTTACAGTTCTATCGTAGAGATCGATCTACGCCTGTGCGTGCGGGAACTTTTTTCTCTCTCCGCCCATTTTCTCTTTCTCTCTCTCTTTCTTTCTTTCTTTCTTTCTCTTTCTTTCTTTCTTTCTCTCTTCCTCTCTCTCTCTATCTATCTCTCTTGTTTTCTTTTTTTATGCATTCAATCATGAATTACATATGGATGATATTCCTATATGTACCTATTTGTATGTGAATGAAAATGAGCAAATATAATATGATCGCGATCATGGAATCTCGTTTCTCCGATCATTGTCATTCAATCATATCATATTTCTGGTCAGTTTCCCTATTATTGTGAACATCTATTATACATATACGATATCCTTATATCACAACGCAATAACTACATGTATTACATGGGTATCTGTACATTGCCATAGTACTCTTGTGCCACACTTTCCTTTCTATCGCCGTGTATAACATCAAAGTTTTTTTTCCAAATGGATAAATTTGGTGTAACGATAGAAATGACAGTAATGATATTGATGATGATAAAACTATGACTTTATGTCATTCCAATTATCACAATATTGTATTGATAACATCCACCTTCTCCATAGTACAGCTGTCTGTAAGTATTCTGAGGGATTTAAATGGAAAATATAAATCTACAAATCATACTGCTGATTACAGCCGTAAAGCCAAGTTCCTGATCTCATGGACATGCCTGGCTATTAGCCCAGCTTTGCTTGATTTTCTCGTTTTATTCACTTGCCACCAAACAAGGATGAGATTTTCTTCACACTTCATCGTAGTATACTTTCTGAAAGTTTCTAAGCATGAGCTCACTCTTCAGAAATATTCAAAAGGATAACACACTTATTTAAGATGAAAACTCCAATACAATGTATTTTCACCAATCATCTTATCATGCTCTTTTTTTCACCATTATCTTGCAGACCAAAGTGACAGAAAAACAAATATCTGGTAAGTCATCAGTCAACTTTTGTGCTTATCTTAGCCTTGGTCATCGTGGTCCAGGATTTTTTTCGCCTAATGTTTGTACAGTGTCTACACCAGCAGTTTACTCGATATGTACACCAAAGTAGTGCTGGTATATGACTGGGGCTCGTGAAAAAAAAAAAAGTCAGGTGTCGTGTGGTTATGTCACCCATTGAAGAACGGGAGTTTTAACTGCACAATAAAAATGAGCGTATGAATTCTGTCTGATGATGATAGCGTCCTGAGGTATCGTGTTTCAATTTTTTGAAGATTACGAGGTACTTATGAATCATGTTCCAAAAATACAGTTGTTTGTGCTATCATTATGCTTAAAGGATAATATTCTTTTATTCCCTTTCAGCTTCCGAGGCATGTGTTGTTGTCTGAGAATTGCAGAAATTCATTCAAACAGAATGCAAAATTTAGAAAAAAAACTTCTTTTCAGAAGGATTTTGTGGCTAATGCATGTAGATTTTAAAGAACTAAAAGTAAGATTAAAACTCCTTAGTCTGCCCACTTTCAAAACAAAAAGGCATGGGTCATGTGTTTCGCGCCAGATCAAAATGTTTCTTGTTTATCTCCTCATCATTGTTACCACTGTCATAATTCGAGGTGGCAGTTATGATATCGTTACCGTCACATTACATTCTCATCATTACTCTTGTTATCATTGTCTTATTATTCGAAGAGGTTATTCATGAATGGTACAATACAGTAGAAGTCAAGTAGAAATTGCAGCTGTTTCATCATTAATTTAGACGTTGTTAAACATGTTGCCTCTACTGGAGACAACCAAAAATGAAAGTAGCGTCATACTGGAGTAGAGTCACCACGTCCTACATAATCACCATTATCATTACCACCAACACTTGTAACTATTACGTCATCGTCACCATTACCACCGTCATCATTACCCTCATCATAACCATCACCACCACCACCACCATCATCGCCATCATCATCCTCATCATCATCAATCATCACCATCAATCATCACCATCATTATCATCATTATCATCAATCATCAACATCATTTCCATCATCATCATCATCATCCAAGTGACAGTCGCCATCACCTAACTTGTTGCCCTCTGTAGAATTTCAGGAAGCGTTCGGACTCTACGACCGTGATGGGGACGGCATTGTGTCCACCGACCTGCTGGGAGAGATGATGAGGTCACTGGGGTCATGTCCGACGGAAGCGGAAGTTGCAGAGTCCATCGCCATGGAGGACCCACATGGTGAGATAGTTTCACAGATGTAAGACCTTTAGCTATGTCTACATATTGATCGTTTTTATGTCTTTATAGCAAATTGGTCATAACAACCCGACCAAGGTTTGCCCAAACTAACGGTGCGAACAATGATGGATTCCACGTTGTGTGGTGTATCGAGTCTTATAAGGTGAATTTGAATGGCTCGTTTAAATTTTGTGCTGGGTAATCGCATTGGCACAGAAATAATATGAATGTATCGATATTCATAAATCGAACTTTGATACGTAAGAGTGGCACAAGACAAGGGTTTTATTACATTACAAAAAAACTCTGGTATTTTTCATCCAGGAAAGGGTGCCATTGACTTCAAGACTTTCACACGTATCATGGAAACGCACATGAGTCAGTCGCAAGTTGACGCCGAAGAATTCCGAGACGCGTTCCGGGTCTTCGATAAGGACGACACGGGGACTCTCAGGTCAGTTGTAGGGGTAAAGTATAACCTGCTGAGATGGGTCTAAAAGCACACTGTCATGATATAGACAGACAGATATATATACAGTCCGAACACGCAGAGAAAGGTATATAGAGATAGGTAGTTAAGTATTCCTTACAGATTTCTTTTCGAATATACGTGTATTCTTGACATGACATTGTTAGCTCGTATTTTGTAATAGAAGCTGAATGACAGCATGGAAATACTTCCTGAATGACGATTGCAGTAATCGTTTTATTTGAATGTCTTTCAACAAAATTCAACCTTTTTACACTAGTAGTGTATGAAATATGAACAATGATCATTACAGGATAAGGAACAGAAATAACATCAATAGACAGACAAATAAATAGGTAGATTTTAGTTTGATTGGATACATCATGAACATCGGGAAGATCAAAGCAGCTCAGAATTCAATTCACACACATTCAGGAAGGCGAGATAAAGAAACCGTAAGAGTTGTCTTTTTTTATAGAAATAACATGTCAAATTAACCTACTGATAATGTTTCAATGACATCGAATGTGAAGAAACGATTATATCAACGAAGTTTGGTTATATCAGACAGAAAATTGTGATGTGTAATTACTAACGAACATTTTAATGTTGACATCTGACCAATCAGCGCTGCCGAACTGCGTCACGTGATGACTAGTCTTGGTGAGAAACTTACAGACGCCGAGGTGGATGAGATGATAAGAGAGGCTGATGTTAGAAGCGACGGCAGAATTAACTACGAAGGTACTACATATTACTATCTGCTTTCGTGTTCCAGTGAAATGCCTCATAGTAAAGCTAATTTATCACTTTCTACTGCGAAAACATCGTCATAGTGCAACCAGATTATATTACATACAATTCACCATTTTGAAAAGAAAAAAAATGATTGTATGTAAAAATCTTCTTGGAAGAATGGGCCAGTTTGAAGGTTCTGTTACCTTTCTTATAACAGCAATGGTGCCCGGTGTTCCACAATTAATGGCTAATTGATTGTCTCTCTTTTTTCCCCCAACCATATATCTGTGCTTCAGCTTCAACCATGAATTTGATCGCATGTATCGACCCTGCTAATTATAGTAAACTTTTGGTCCTCTAGAATTTGGTCAACAAAATGATTCCATGGGAATGAGAAGAAAGGAGAAATTACAGTAATTACATTTGACGTTGTAATTTTCCAAACATTTCTTTTATAAGATGATAATTGCACTGCCTACATCTCATTAATCATTCTGTTGGTCCTAATCTTCACCTGTCTCAACGTTTGATTTGTGGTATAGACTGTAGAATGGTGGATGTTTGCAAAAATATTGAATGAAACCGCAGAAATAGTCGTAACAATGAATCTATTTGGTTTTAACATGTCTTCCGATCTGTCTTTGTTTTCTAACCAGAATTCGTGCAGATGGTAGCCCAGACTCAGAATATGGAGGTGTGACAATTCCCCATGGATCATAAGACTCCAAGAGATCTATCAAATACAGATTTTTATCTATCATGCTTGCACTCAGGTGTTGTGTTATGTCTATTAACAGTCGTGATGAGTAGTTCTCCAGCATGGCTTGACTTGAGTCTTGGTTGACCGTCAAGTCATTCCACCTGAATGGGAATTATGATAATGATAGTGTGTGAGACCCAGAAAGTAAAAAATACCAGGTATTGACTATATTTTGTACATATAGTTTAGACGAGTAAGATGTTACATTTGTGCATTTCTCTATCTTTCAGATGACGTGTACCATATTAAAAAAAAGTCGCACACTTTGCTTCCTTATTATAGTGCAATTTCAGCGTAAATGTTTTGAAGGGATTCATGGTTAGATAGCAAAGTGAGACGTTCAGTGCCTTTCTGTGTTCGAACTAAAGCGTAGTATCTTACAAAGTGCCAAAATACAACACAAGGGGAAATTCTCATAACGCGTCAGAGACGCCTTCTTTGTAAATTATGACCATTACCCACGATGCAATAAAATACATCATGACGTAAAGACTGTAGAGCTGATTTCTTCAAGGTGGCATCACACTATCCCTAAATTGGCATAAGATGGCAACGCGAATATGGGGTTTTAAATTTCGCACGAAGTTGGTCCCGAATTCGGTTAAAAGCCGATCAAGAGCCGAAGCGAATACATTGCCTACAGAAGGTCAGACAATGACACCAGAACCACACTAGAAGGCTACTCGAATCTGTGAATCTTTATTATAAAATGAACCTGTCTCCTGGCTATTTTTTTGGGCTTGCCAAAAGATTTTGCCATCCTTCACGAAATTGCTTCCGGAGCCCGAGAAACTCAATCGGCGTTCATACAATGGCTTAATTACTAGTTTATGGATGCTCTCACGAATGACAGGAAGTTTATACGATCAGAGCCGAATTTGAAAATGTCCTTGTCATGTCTCCATCTTTGCTCAATTTTGGGACGGTGTGAGACATGCATTAATTGGGATTGGCATGAATGGGGGTGTCATTTGCTTGCTCATGTATAGTATGATCGACAACTTTTCGCCAAAGTAGCAGGACGCCATCTTTTGACGTTGCATCTCCGTGCAATAGAAATGTTCCTCGGTATTTTACTCTTGTATATTGAAAGCATCTTGTAAAGGTTGGTGTATGTTCGAAATGTGACTCGTTGAATTATTTGTCGTATCATTGTTAATGAGCAGGGAAGAGTACAGAAAAAAGGGGGTTTCGTTTGTTTATTTGTTTGTTTTCAGATGAATATGTTTTATTGAATATAATTATAACATCATAAAGGTACATACTTCGCGAAATAATAAACATTTTCTACAAAACATATTTGGTTTTGTTATGCGTGTGCGGGTTTTTTTCGACTCCTCATAACTTCATCAAACTTACACGCATTATGTCAGTGATGGCAAACGTTAATGAGACAACTCATTAAAGGCTATGTGCCCATACGTATTTATTTGAGTAGGTTGAATCTTTGCAATATACCGTGGTAAAGCATGGTTGATTATAATAAGATAAACATCTATCATTACTGTCGTTTTATATTGTTATTGTAATCTCACAAAGGACGAAGCCCGAAAGCTCAAATAAAGGGGTTTGCAACACAGCTAGGACGTCCTCGGTGTCATTTTGTTGTCACTTATATACATAAAGTCACCTTACACTACCCCGCCATGTTTTTAACTATAAGCCCCTTGCTGCCGATATATATGTATATCTATAAATGTATAATATACTATTTATATAAGTAAATATATATCATATATATATGCATTTATATATATCATAATAAATATATATATATGTATATATATATATATCATAATAAATATATATATATGTATATATATATATATATATATATCAATCAAGTTGTATGTACATATAGATTATGCAAATATATATATTATGTACATGTATAGCACAACGATGTACATGTATATGCATTGTGATATTTGGATTATTTATATGAGACTCTCTTCTTCCCTCTTATACTCCACTCTTCTTCTTCTTCTTCCTTCTCTCTCTCTCTCTCTCTCTCTCTCCTCTCTCTCTCTCTCTCTATCACCATATTATTTACACTTGTTCAGCCCCTCTCTTTTATTCTTTACCTATCTAACAGTGTCTTTAAACCATTCTGGCTCTTATTGTCCCAACTCCACAGACCTCTAAACTTTTTTTCTCTACTTCTCAAGCTTTCTCTTTCCAGCAATCGTTCGGCTGTTGTAAGATAACACTTTTCCTCATCATACCTCACTCTCAAGAAATTTGTCTCTCCATAGCATTTCTCAACATCGGCTCGACTGTGACAAAGTAGAAAACCAAAGAACCACTCAGGGAAGCAGGTGTAAATTTTAGAAAAACGCGCGTATATACAAACTGTACGGCTTTTATTTACCCTGGATTATGTAACCAGATTTTCAGCCATTTTCTTTTTCCACCACCATGAGATTAATCTGCCATCTTATTAGCCCATTCACATTTTCAAATTTACATTGTTTGAACAAAAATCCCATAATGTTTCCAGATTCTCAGCCCTTTTCCCATAACCTTGAGGACAATTTATGCCTCAGTAATAATTTGTCATTGTTTTTATATAATGTTGTATACTTTTACATTTCCATAGGAAAAAGCGAATGGTTCTTCAGTTTCAAATTTCCCCGTTTGTTTATTTGTTTTTATACGCGACGGTTTATTATGAGGAAGACCTGAAGAGGTTGCTTTACTTTCTCGATGGATGGTTATAATTTGTTTTAAAAAGAGTGAAAGAAAAAGACATGTAAATGATAATGTGTCCTTTCTTCATATGAATTCCATTCATACCAGAGAGTACTGTCCAACCTGAAAAGAAAAGCTGAAATGTTAGCAGATAATTATTGTATGCATGAAAGCCAATTCTTAAACAGCGATTTTTTATGATGTATGTAATATCGAAATTTCATTCATAGATTCGCTAAACTCACAACTTTAATTGATCTATAAAGCCATCAACAACGATGCCAGCTTGATTTGTTGACACAAGTTTGCATAATACTCAGAATCGTTGTGGGATGTGACAAAAACTTGATGGTTTTCTTGTTTTGTTGTTATTGCTCTGTTTATACCAAGTTAACATTTCACATCTTGTTTGTGTTCCTCTCTGACATTCTAGCAGTGCCTTTCCAGTTTACTCCATAGTTTTGTTGCTTCCTTCCATTATATCCCATCGGCTACCGCGTATAGCTCTTTGAAAGAGTGTGCATATACTTGTAGTGCATCACCAGATGTGGTACTGATGTTTATTAAATTACTTGATAGACAACCGAAAATTTGCTTACCATGACTTTCTAAAATATTTTGTATGGAAAATAATGAAATGGCCTTCTACACTTGGATTATGTAAACTTTTAGTAACCATTGCACCCCCATGATTTTGTGCTTTTCAAATATTTGCAAGTGTAAAGACACTTACCTTCTCACAGACATGAAATGCTTGTCAGCCATTAGAGTGCCATAAAACTTACCTTCCGCTAGTGATCTATTTACACGGCTGTCACTGCAGCCCTCTGAATACGAAATTCATTTGCATAATACTCAGAATCCTTGTGGCATATGACAAATGAAAAATGAGTACTTTATGGTTTTCTTGTTTTGATGTTGCTGTTGTAACCAGTTAAAATAGCACATCTTGGTTGTCCTCTTTTCTCACATTTTAGCAGTGTCTTTTCTGATCACTCCATAGTTTTCTTTTGCTTTCTTGCACTGTGCCATCGGCTACTGTGTATAGCTCTGTGCATCACCAGCTATGGTATAGATGTTTGTCAGATTATTTGATAGACAACCAACAATTTGGTAACCATATTTTTTCAAGCATTTCAAAATAATGAGATGGCATTCTACGCTTGGATTATATGCACTTTCAGTGGACATTGCAGTTTTATGATTTTGCGCTTTTTAATTATTTGCAAATGTAAAAACACTTACCTTCTCGAAGACATGAAATGCTTGTCAGCCATTAGAGTGCCATAAAACTTACCTTCCGCTAGTGATCTATTTACACGGCTGTCACTGCAGCCCTCTGAATACGAAGTTCATCGAGAAAGGACTGTAGAGGCGGTCGTTTGTCGGCATCGCAGGAACAGACATAATTCCCCATATCGAGTAGGCCTTCGATCTTGATTTCTTGGCCGACGAAGCCGATCAATCTGCCCAGCTGGAACAGGTCGCTCAACTGTGATGTTGGCTGGTTTTCCAGGGCACACTCGGGTGCGTAGTGGCTGTAATTCACACCCTGCTCGTACTCAATAACGGCCTCCTCGTTCATATTCAACTTTCTGGGTCCAAATGACGACATTCCAAAGTCAATCAACTTACCGTACCATCTATCCTTCAAAACCAACAGAACGTTGTCCTCTTTTAAGTCGTTGTTGAGAATGCCTATCTCGTGCATAGCCTTCAGCCCACAGACCACGTCGATGAGGATGTCATACCAGGCAACGTTTGTAAGTTCGGGTCCTTTTCCATCGAACTTGTCGGCGATGGAATGTGCCTTTCCAGTACTGGCATCGCCGAGAAACTCCATAGCCATAGATAGCTTATCCCCTGAGCTTCGGAAGGCGCCGTAAAACTTGGGGAAATACTCCAGTCCGTCTAGGGCCATGTGAATGTCGATTTCCTTCTGGAAGTTCTTCTCGATCCGCTTTTGATAATCGATGGTAGTACTAGACGGAAGGGTGAGGATTTTGAGGGCCACAGGTGTACCAGTGACGGCATGGCGATGGAGGGAGACCACACCAAAGGCACCCTTGCCAATCTCCTGACAACTTCCCGACACATCCCACGGTACAAGATCATCCTGGCGAGCTACAGAAATATTTTTCGCTGGTGGGGAAAGATCCAAGGAGTGTGAGGCTGCACGACGTGTTGGTTGAGGCCTGTTGGCGGTCAGTTGGTCGGATGAAAGAGCCACTTTGTTACCTCCCAGTGACTGTGACTGTGACTGTCCAGGGCTAGAAATCTTGACAGTGGAGGAGGCTCGTGCCGCTTCTGGCGATCCTGACAGGTGGACAGTCTGGACGTGCTTCGTAGCGAGATGGGGAGATTTCGTGTTTGATTCCTGCTGATACTGAGGTGTCTGAGTCTCGACGTCTGAGAAGGTAGGCTTTGATGTCCTGAGATAGGCCTGTCATCAATTGAATGAGAGGGTAAAAATCTGCTGATGTAAGTGACATGAAGATGCGAATCTCACTTTGCATAAAAAATAAGTGCATCAATCAAAAATATATTGAAGATCCTAAATTCTATTCAGGTATTAGCCGTGAATTTAATCTAACTTC
Source organism: Diadema antillarum (assembly GCF_040938485.1). Lineage (NCBI taxonomy): Eukaryota > Metazoa > Echinodermata > Echinoidea > Diadematoida > Diadematidae > Diadema > Diadema antillarum. The sequence goes on from NW_027271543.1 coordinate 924,347, forward strand.
CAATAAGCTATGAGCGAGTACAAGTAACAATGAAAAGATGAATTACTGTAAAATAAGAGAATACACCCAACCTTTGACTATACTCACACTTAAAGTCTCTTCTGCCTCCTCGGCTCTCAAACGCTCCTTCTTCAACTGCCTCTCCATCTCCTGCTTCTCCTCCTTCAGCGACCACCACGCCTTCTCGATGTCTTCGACGATTCGTTCATTACTTACCTTTATCCCTAGAGTTCTGGCCAAGTTCTGTTAAAGTGACAGACAATATGTATTCTTTATCTGTTTTTTTTTCTGCGTTAAGTTGTCCTTCATTCTTTGTCGATATAATTATGCACACTTTTATTTGTTGATGAGTGGATGTGAGTGGACTTCTGTTTTTAACACCGAAACTCGTTAATGCCACAACTCTTAAAGAGAAGGAATGTTCACATGATCGAAGAAAGTCAGAACAGTTGGCTTTCTCTAGAGATGATGATGATGATGATCCACAGCATTTGTATGGCGCCATATATCTGTCACAGAAACATTCAAAGGCGCAGACTCCTCCAAGACAGTTAGCAATTAAATGTTTGGTGAAAAATGTGAGTCTTGAGTGAGGCTTTGAAGTGATCCAGTTTGTCAATTTCACGGAGGAAAGATGGGAGGGAGTTCCATAGGCGAGGAGCAATAGAGGAAAACGCCCGGTCTCCGTATCCCTTGAGATGTGTGATGGGCACCTGGAGAGTGAGGCCAGATGAACGAAGGCCAGGGCGAGGCTGTCGTCGCTCAATTAGGGAAGACAGGTATCCTGGGGCCAGACCATGAATGGCCTTAAAAGTGAGAAGTAAGATCTTGAAATCAATTCTGTTCTTGATGGGAAGCCAATGCAGCTCAGCCAGGACAGGGGTAATGTGATCATACTTCCTCAGCCCGGTGAGCAAGCGTGCTGCTGCATTCTGTACTGCTTGAAGTCTGTTCAAGGTTGCAGATGGAAGGCCAGCTAGGAGGCTGTTACAAAAATCCAGTCTTGATGTTATGAGTGAATGAGTGATGCTTTCTGCTGCTATCCTTGTAAGCAGAGGTCTAATAGCTGCGATGCTACGAAGCTGGAAGTAAGCAGTCTGGCATACCTGCGAAACATGCCTATCCATCCTCATAGACTGGTCAACATTCATTGTAAGATAATAAAAGAACATTTGCATGTCAATTTCATTTCAATTAATGAAAATTTCCCATTTACATGAACAAGATTAATTGAACGTTTTTGTGCACTTTACCTTGCATGGTCAAAACTCTTACCTCTAAATCAGACTCTATTCGATGATATCTTAGCCGACTTTCCTCCATCTTACTCGTCAGAGTCTGAAATTGAAAGAATATTGAAAAGAAATGATCTATAAGAGCGATGTTTGTTTGACATTCCGATCTGGTCTGCACATTGATTGATAGAATCAGGGCAGATTTGATATCCACTGAACAAGATAATGACAAAAAATATAGAAAAGATGCTTACGCGAATGTAATCCTCTGTGTTGTTCTGTTCCTGCTGGAGGTGCAGGATCTGGAGGAGCAAAGCACCAGACAAGTTGAGGCCCGGAGGGGAGCCGGCAGACTTGATCCGCTCTTGGCTTCGTGTGCGAATCACGAGGTCTTGCATGTTCTATTATAGGTACGGTGAAAAGTTTTGATTTCGATATGTTATGGCCACTTATGGTCTACTTTCATTGCCATAAACTCCCGGTGGCCAATGACACCGGTTTATGTCACTAATGAGCTTTTCATTGCATGAAACGCAAGGGTCTCTTTTCGTTGTTTTGTTGTTCTGATGTGCAGATATTTTTTCTACAGTAATCCCGGTCTTCCCCCATGAAATATCATATTGTAACTCCAATTCCTGAATAAATCTTATATATTTGCTATTCGTAATAACAAGTTATAATGATCACCCTTACTCTGTATTTTGATTGCCAGTAAAAAAAAAAAAATGAAATGAAATAGATAGATAAATAAATAGATAAATAAAATAATCGGCAAAATTCTAGTAATTACACGCTATATCTCTGGGAACATCTTCTTAAAATGACACCAAAAAAAAAAAAAAATATGTAACAACCATGTGGTGCCAAATTTTCGGTAGTACAAACAGCTAAGTGTCGATTGTATGTAAGTGTACTAATGTAGCGCGTACACGTGGTATTACCACGTACCTGTTCTGATCATTCTAGCTATAAGTCGTGCAACATTTCATGTCATACATGCAACGTCAGTAAAGCCGACTCACAGATGTTCGAGTCCTCGCCTTTCTGATGATCTCTTGGCTGAGAGGTTGAGATGGTGATGCACTCATCAACCAGAGAGAAAAGATTTGCAGAAATTCAAACATTCTGAAAGACAAATCCAGCAATTTAAAAATGTATGAGAGATTAAGGTCCCTAGATCATACAATTGTAGAAGGGATTATCATATTTCTAACAACTGTACTATCCTTCCAATATACACAATACTTCGGTATTGCTACTTTTGACCTTGAGGTGACTTTGAGAAAACTGAAAGCTGTGTTCGCTCTCTTATATGGCGACATTCCTGAAGGGAATCTACCTGTGTTATGATATAAATTGAAAAGAGGGTTTATGTTTACCTTGAAGCAAATTTCCTGGGCAAATAACCGAGATTCTGAGAAGAAATGAGGAAATTTCTAGAGAAATTTCTGAGAACAAGTGTACTCAAGCGAGAAGCTCAGTTATCACTGCCTTTTGTTGACACAAGCTGGAAGGGCGTCTCCAAGGAGTTCAACGCGTCATGCATGACACGCAGGTGTCTGACAGCGCTCTTGCTAAAACTCCAATCACAGGAGAGATGACAAGAAGTCAAAAAGCATTAGAGTAACTTTCAACCAATCGGGTGTATTGTTAGAAATCAGAATGTTAATGGCTGTTACGCGCAGAGGAGCGCGTACTGAAAACGGGGTCAAGACGCGAGTACACGCTGCGTATTGATCGTGTATTGTGGTAGACGTCACAATGACCTTTGTTCATTCATCTGTCATTAATTCTCTTCTTTATTACGTATGATCATTATAGGTATGGAGATTCTATTGAGTCTTTGTTGCGTTTGTAGTGTAATTTCTGTGCCCTGGGCAATGTTTCATAAAGTTGTTCGTAAAGTTACGAACGACTTACGAGCGACTGGTGATGAGTTCTTGTGGTGAATTATTGAAATTCTAGTAAGTATAGCACATCACAACTGATCACCAGTCGCTCGTAAGTTACGAACGGCTTTATGAAACACCCCCAGATTTGTGATTGTGTTTGTATTATTTCTTAGAAATGCTGAGATTCATGTTTCACCGTTGGTACATGCAATCAAAATGAACACCATTGCATTGTGCCTTATATGTTTCAAGAATTGCGTGTGTGTGTGTGTGTGTGTGTGTGTGTGTTTATATTGCATGCTTATGAAGTTCCTAGAAGCCTATATAGATGGTTTATCATCGCAGCAGTATATTTCCAGTCGTTTGTTTGCCATGCAGCAAACAGAGGCTCCGCTTTGACGCTGACTGGGAGATTTTTGTTCATGTATTTATATATTTATTTATTCATTCATTTATTTATTCATGTGTCTATTCATTTATTCAATTTATTCATTTATTCATTTATTCATTTATTCATTTATCCATTTATTCATTCGTTTATTCATCTATTTATTTATTCCATTTTGTTTTCACAGTTTAGCCCTTTTAGTAAATACAAAATAAAACAAAACAAAACAAAAGAAAATCTGATTTACACAGGGGCAATGCATAAAAACGACACGAAATTAAGATTATCTTTCTTAATAGATTGTACGCGACACATCATTCACAGAAAGGCTCGGAAAACATCCAAGGCCGAATGATATCTCCAGAAATGTTATTCATATAAAGAGAAAAACACACAGGAATATCAATTGAAATCTTAATGGCCTGTCTATCTGACGCAGCCTTTTTGAACACACTGACTTTGCAGCAGTCCTTGGTGGAAGTTATGTTGCCCTACATGACGCATACATTTCAGCCGACCCATTACACAGTCACACACACGTCAGCATGAGATCTAATGAGAGAGAGAAAGAGAGAGAGAGAGAGAGACGGTTCGAATCATAAAGATGCCAAGTAAATAGCCTAAATTATTTGTGAAAATGTTGAGAGGTTTAGGTTTTTGTTCGGGTCGTGGGTTGGGGCAAGATGAAAGGCCGAGCTATGAACATTCAAAGCACTCAACATGGATCAGAGCGAACTCGTAACCTTGCTCAAACACTGAGAGTTTTATACATGCATGTCTCCACACATAGAATATTGCAATTTACTGTCATTCTAAGCATCATGTACTTGAGAAGGAACGCCTGACGACCATTTAGGCCTATGGAATCCTCCCTCTGTATAATGTCATTTTAAAGAGACGATCAGATTCTGAATGCCAGTTTTAATGCTTCAATATTATGTTTAAATGCACGAAATGAGTGTATGTATAGATCCATGTCTAACATATCTAAAGATGCGTGTTTGATTCCTGTTTTACATCAGCGATGTCACATGTCCTTTCCTGCGATGCGAAAATAATTATGATTATGTACTTTTTTTTCTATGTTGCTGTCTACATTAATGTAGGGTTATCCTGGATTTTTTTTCATTCAATTTTTAGGTTGATATTGTAATTACGGTGGTATGACGAAGTAACATGTCACCGAACAAGTCGGAGACACATGTCGAGCTGTGTGACCTTTATCCTGTTTCGATAGTCTAACTTTTTGTAACGGGTCATGGGTGACCAAAAGTCAATTAAACTTCTTGCTATTCGATGATGATGGGTTGTCGAAGTGGATGTTCAGGTTGCCTGTAATCATAAGAGGAGTGGGTTTGTACACTCTGCAGTCAAGCATCTCAACGAAGTCGTCCAGGAATTGGGAAAATGACGAGTGATTTCCAGGTGGCCGTGCTGGAGCTGTAAGATGTAAAAGCACAAGAGAGAACCTCGAAATTTACATAATCCTCAGGGGTAGTAATGTGGGTGATTAGGCTATCTCGGAAGAGGAGACCAAATCCGCCTCCTCGTTTCGACGATCTGGGAAGGTGCTTGAACGTGAAACCATTTGGCAGGAGGTCAGCGATAACATACACCGACAATGTCTAGGCGGCGACCCAGTGTGAAGTCCTGTAATTCAGTTGATTTGTTCCTCAGTGAACGGAAACTTAGCATGCAAAAGTTGAGACAATTCCCCTGGTATAAGAAGAGCATTGTGGTTGAAGGTCAGAAGTGAATGGTTTTTGCTAGAGGACTTAAATATGTGACGATGCCGTCTGGAGCTTGACGTGCCCCAGTGTGTAGGTCGCTCACGAAGCAGGACGAGCTATTTGATTTTGAGAAAAGCATCAGGAGGCAGGGACAACTTGTCATCAATCCTGCAATGGCGATGGTCTCGATAGTCAGCATCGTAGGTCATAATTATACCCCAGTCACATAGAGATGCCGGATCACCCCGGATCTGATCCGGGGTGATCCAGGGTGATCCGGGGAGAGATCCGTTTTGACGCCTTGGGCATCCTTGGACATCCGGGAGGCCAACACGGCAACTTTTGGAGATGGCTGCTGTCACAGAATTTGCCCGATTTCCATCCTTTTATATGGAAATAAACGGAACAAAGAAATTTTCATAACCTCTGAGAACTGTTGGCAGGCTGTAACTCATACAAGATGAAACGGAGGAACCAATGTGCATTCAGTTAACTCAAATATTTTAATTGTCTATAACTGTGAATCTTGGTTTTACAGCAAGTTATAAAAAGAGAAAAAAACGAACATAAATTATTCCTGCTCAGTGGCTTTCTGGCTCTTAGGACTTTATTATGTTTAACTTAAATTGGACTTATTTCACCTCGAATGGCTGTCACGGGTGTACGCTGCGTGACGATGGCTTATGACGACGATGTATGACGATGACAATGCAGGTCGATGACGATGTCGGTCGACGACGGGGCCCCGTTACGCTGGTGCTGGTATGGACTGTCGCGTGGTCTGTCGTAGCAACTCTTCGCGATTGCCGTTCGCGTGGTCGCTCTCCCGACGGACGTCTTAGCGGTGTCTCCTCAGCATCCAGGAATGAAGTCCGGTCGACAGTCTATGCTCCCTTACTGCCTCGGAGCTGGTCGACAGTCAACGACGCCTTTATGCACCTGCCTCTTGCAGTATCAGTGGGCCCTTGACCCTTCGGGAAACCCGGAAACCCTTCAAATATTAAAATATTCAGATCACTTACAGCCAGAGCACTTGAGCACATTCATATTATCCTAATCAACGTTCAAATTACCTCATTATAAATATACAAATGTATCTCAGCTCATGCAACCATAAATAACAACCATTCTATATTCTATATCACATATTAACTTGAGCGTTTAACAATAGCCATTGTATCTACATCACATATTAACTGAAACCTTTATCACAATTCACTCTCAATTCGGATATCCGTTACAAAAACAACTTATGCCAATCAAATACATAAACACTTCAGAATTAATGCACTTACCACTATCTGTGGGTATCTCTAGTTAATACTGACTGGGGTGGCGGCCCCTGTCACCGTTACCGAGTGGCCATTCTCATACAATGGTGTCCCGGAGACAGCACCACAGCGTGATGTCCCCTTCAAGGCCTGATGTCATACTGCCGCTCCTTGCCACACATAGCACTACCGTGGCTCTACCGAGAGCGGTCTGGAATGTCTTCTATTGACATGTTAAAGAATTTGCATCAATTTACATACTTAAGTGCTTGATATTTACAAATTCCATGCAAATTGACCTCAGTGGAGGAGAGCGTCTGTCACTCCACTCGTGACAGCTGCTGAGTCTCCATGAAGTGTATAACATGCAGTATACACAGGGTTCATTCGACAATAAAAAAAAAAACAATATCGGGATCCTCTGGAAAATTTCAGAATACCTTAATGAAAACCACAAACACTCTTCAAATCCTTTACAATGCACTTATATTACCACACACCATTTCTGTAATATTGTGTGAGGGAACTATGGTATCAGCAAAACTAACTCTATAATTGTCGTTACAAAATCGTGCCGTAAGACTTATTGCTGGTTCTCACGACTAAGCACACACTGAATGTTTGTTTTATGATTTAGAATCTCTTAGAATCTCCAATGCACAATCATGCATGTAATAGTCTGTTGTTGTTGTTTTTTTTTTTTGGGGGGGGGGGTCATACTGATTTTTTTCAATACAAGTGGAGAAATAAAGCAAGCGAACAAACAAAATACCACTTTAAAATGACGAGTATATTTGCGTGGATTTACTCAATAATAATGACAAAGGGGAAAGTCTTGAGGTTGATTCTACGCCAAGAAGGAATGCAGTTGATTTCCCATTTCTAAGCTGTTAGTTAATTTCTCAAACATTTTTCTCAGCGGCCCGTTGGGGGCGTTCGATGTCTGCGCTGTTGTGACTCTTTATTTATAGCCCATCGGTTTGTCCCGCGTCTCCCAAAATACCGTTTGGGAATTAGGCTGCCAGATGAGCTAACGAGAAATGCGGTAGCATCGTCTCTGTATGGAGAAAGAGGGGAAAAAGACGAAGACACGCACACAAAATAAAAGATCCTGCAGGCAAGATTGACGCAATTTATTGCTGTTTGCAAAAGGAAGGAGAAAATTGTAGATTGCGGGCTGCTCATCGATCAAATTTATTTGACGGGAATGGGTTCAGCATTCACTGCAGTTGGATTCTGAGTACACAAGTACAACTGAAACCCTGTGTTTTTGGTTGGATTTTTTTATTATTATTGTTGTTTTTTGCATGTGTCTGAGTTTACAGGTATTCGTTTTTATTTTTGTTTTCGTTTTTGTTTTGTTTTGTTTTGTTTTGTTTTGTTTTGTTTTGTTTTGTTTTGTTTTTTGGTTAACAAGTGGGGGAAGTGGTGATATGACATTTGCTCCTGCGACAATTATTGCTCCGGTCTTATTTTCTCCAAGGACTTAGGATTACAGTTTTGATAGGGATTTAGGTTTAGTTTGATGTAAGGCTTAGGTTTAGGGTTAAGGTTTTGTTTGTGGGTAGGTTCTATGTTTGACCTAGGGTGCAGATATTTTATGGGAGCATACAGTCGCACGAACAAATTTTTAATGTCATGGAACCGGGTAAAATATCAAAGCGCGCGCCATAGTATATCAAGTTTTACACATCATGCCGATATGCTTTGGAATGCGCTTGCATGTTTTCACACTCTTTAAAAACAAGTGAATATGTCCATTCCTGTTAGTATTGATAAGTGCCATTTGTCTCTGTGTCTTTTTGTCTGGACACACATGTTGTGGGAATCCATTGTATTTCGTTAGGTCCGAAGAAGTTGTTTAGATGCAGAAGAATTACAACCTTCATAACCGTCGCTCAGAAAAGAAAGTAAAAGCACCGCTGGCAGTCATTAGTTGATGAAGTATAGGAAGCAGAGAAGGGAAATGGAGATGTGAATGCCAAGGTAAAGAAGCAAATAGGATTGGCCAAGGTTTGCTTTTTTCCCACCTTAGAATTTTCTCGCCTAATGTAGCCTGATGCACGTGCAATGGAGCATTAGGTGCAAGTCCTGCGTCAACAGGAAAAAACAAAAACGACAACAGAGACGAAGATAAAGCTAGCTCTCTCTTTATATGATCACTGGTGTCAATATTATAGCCGCCCACCATATCTCCTCCTCCCCCCCCCACCCCCCCTTCTCCGTCACCTGTTTTGACTCCGTCGGTATCATTAGGGACTGGAAATCGATTAGCACCACAATATCGATAGTCCCATTACGGGGTTGCACGTAAGCAAAATGTCATTTAAACAGCAGACGCATCCAGTATGCAATGAGACGGGCGCCTCTTTTGCGAGATAATCTCGTCTGTTGATATCAAATACATCTCGATAATTCTGTAATGATCATATTTTTAAAGAGGGTTGAGTGTTTTTATTTTATTCCTTCTTCTTAGAGATATCCTATACTCTTTCCGTCTCAGAGTCAAATCGTCGTCCGCAAAATGATAATACTAATGATAATAATAATAATAATAATAATAATAATAATAATAATAATAATAATAATAATAATGATAATAATAATAATAATAATAATGATAATAATAATAATAATGTGATGAGAGTTGATTTGGAAAGCATCGTATTGACATATTGCTAGAATCCACAAGTGCACTACTTTTTTTCTCTCTATAGCTTCTTCAATGTCAAGTTCTGGTAAAACTGATTCTCAGTTCGTGCGTATGCCTAAAGTGCAGTTCAAATCAAGACGACAAAACGGCTTAAATTGTCAGTGCTTCTTCCTACAGTGAAGACTTAATTGCACAACTCTCCCAGGAAATTGTCAAAGGTACTTCGTTGCCTAGCGACCATATGTGACGGCATCGGATTTAGGTCCTGATTATAATCGCAGGAGCAGCGAGCGTCTAGTCAGAGTCGACGCCAGGGCTGTCTGCTGTTCTTTAGGATCTTTTTTTCTTCAGAGGAAGGAAGCAAAAAGAGAAAGGTGTTAATGGTAAATCAGAGAAGGCTTATGACACGTGGTCAAGTGCAGATGAGCTGGGCGTGGCAGCATCGCTACTTATAAAACCTGTCTCAGTAGCTAGCCATGATTGATAGCATCCCTCTACAAAACCATGACACTCTATGAGTGCTATGGTCAGTGGAGGCAATACCATGTCCATCATGCAGCAACTTCAGACGATATCTTGTGGACATCAAACATCACTTTAAGCATGATAGTTAACGCTGTATTTGGCTCTATTTAGATAAGCCCATATCTATCATTAATGGTAATGGTAATGGTTTATCTAAAAATTCATTTGCAGCCATGGAGATGGCTGAATTGCAGAATTTTGTACGGTATCATATTTCATTTTATTTTATTCATAGCAACGAGGGTATTGCACTCATAGAAAGCGAAAGCGTTAACAAAACCAGACATTTTCCCTTTGCGCATCCCCTTTCCACTTGATATTCACAGAGGCAAAGCAGAAAGCCTCAAGCCTTTCATGCAAGACCGGGATCTGGTCGAACGACAAAGTTAATGGTCCATTTTTTAAATTCTTTAAGTCAACAGTGTATCGTCATTACGACAGTATAAAGACTGATAATTCTTCTGTTTTGATGGTCAGACATGATTGTGAAATATGACTGTAAGATGTGTGAATACAGGAGGTCCTTATCCTTCTCAACAGATGCATTGATAGAAGCTGAAAGGAAGACGTTTAATATATTTATTCATGAAAGTAGGAGCAAAATTAGTCTCCAAACAAACCTAGATCCTATTGAAAATGTCATTGCTGCATTATAGCTGACATTTTTTGCTCAGTTCAGCAGTGTTTTGTATTGAAAGATTATTTGCTATCAGGTATCTTTATTTCTATCTAGATTATGCTTTTTATGCATGTCATAACTATGTGGCTTGAATGATAATTGATTTTAACTCCTTCGATAGGCGGAGTATTCTGGAGCGGGGGCTGGTAGTTAATACCCCCTGCCTTTCGTAAAATGTCAGAAAAGGTGACGGCTGGTGTTCATGGATGACGGCACAACGGAAGTCATGATGTTGGTTCTGAGTGGGTGGTTGAAACACATGGGGGGGGATGTAATATCATTAAAGACTTCACCACAAGCAACCCATACTACGCCACTTAAGTGAAATGTTTGCAGGCACAATGTCTTGTTGAGGTGATTACTCACAAAACAGTGGTTTTCTCTTAACCAACAAGATTGTTCGGACTTTTTGATGAGTAATAATAAAAATCGATTTGAAATGAAATGAGATGACAAATAATAAGGTCTGCAACTATCGTTACAGTCCCGCTATGGTTTTTGGAGATCAATGTTTGTTTGTTTATTTGTTTGTTCGTTCGTTCCGTAAAGTGATCACCCCATACTGTACACATGCAGGTTAAGTCAAATAACGGAACTGACAGTGCAACTCTGGTCAAAGTTTCTCCCCCGTCATTTGTTTTTGCTGTTAGTGTGCGAAGGGAACATTTACATTGTGTCTTCTCGTAATATCACTTTTCCATCAAAATACCTATTAAAAGAAGGCGTTTATAGCAACAGTACAGGTAATGTCCGCTTGCCTGCAGATTATTAATGTTATAGTCTACACAGAAGGGGGAGGCAAAAATCCGGTAAGAGTCCAGTCCTTATAGCATACCATGTCAGTTGAGAAGCTGACATTTAAACTGGATTATTTCTCATGATACATGGCAGATTTCGCGCAGACGATGGCATGTGTGTTCAGAAGATTATGCTTATCCCATTATATTCTCATTCGTGATAGTGGTGGATGAATTAGTGTTCTCAATATAGTTTATAGGAAAATAATAGATTCTTAGTGACAAGTATCATAATGTTCAAGTGATTAGATGTTATTATATGTGTGTGTCTATATTGTATGTATGATATATACCATATACACATCAAAACTATAGTCATATTGATATATATGTATAATTATATAGATATATGTATGCGTATACAACAACATATAAATATATACATATACATGACTATACATAGAATTTAACATATTACATATAGGCCTATACTCATGTAAATACAATTTACATAGAGCATGATTAAACACGTAGTACTCAGGCTTGTCAATAATTCCACTGCGAGGTAAGTCCTCCTCGCAACCATCTATGCAACATGCAATGCTGTAAACTCTGATCGTATGGGGAGAAATCAAATTCTCTGGTTTGATTTTATCATCTGAAAGTAGCTCCGAATGTGCTGGTTGTCATAGATTATGCGGAAGATGTGCAATCGTGTTTTTGTCTTCTGATGACGTCATCACGACGACCTGTACGAGTGGCAAGACATACTTGCTGATCGAGACCCAAGAGTTATTTCTGCACTTATCTCACATTATGATATCAAGTAAATCCTTTCTCTGTTTTTTGGTAGTATACAAACCTAAAATAAAGGTCAAGTCGTGTAAATTGGTCACAGTATTGTGTGCTAGTGGAAATGGATTAATAGGTTTTTGAGAGATATAACACCTGCAATATGCTAAACATGTAGAAAGGTCTGAATTCCACACACTAGAGCGAATGCGATGAGATGCAATTTGCTCTGCGCAGTTGTCCACAGCATAGTCGCAGGAGGAACGATCTTCATTAGATGCTGAGTTGTTCGCTAAAAATCTCCGCCACACGAAGCACGACAGCACAGAGGCATCATCCAATTACATTCCCTTCTCCTCCACAGGCAGTTCATTTTTCATCGAAACACGGAATATGTAAGCATAAACTGAAAGGGTAATTTCGTGTGTGTGTTCGTGTTAGATTTTACTGCAAACACAAGGAGAAGGGATTTTCCATCTGTTTTCTTTTCGCCGGGAAGACTGTCCATCTGCGATTCTGAAAGGAGTGGAAGCAGTCGTTTAGCAATCTATCGGTGGGGAGGCTAGTCCTTTGTTTGTCGCACAGTGGGGTTTCTTTTTTCACCTGATCCGAGCGCAGTGTGTTATGAGCGACTGACTGTGTGTTGAAGACCCGACTTCGCACACTGAGCAGTGACAGCGTTTACTCCGGCGATGGCTACCTGCGTGCCACAATGGCTGCTATCATGCCTTCTCGTTGCAGCGGCTCTACTCGCCATCGGGGCCCGGGAAGCGTGGGCGGAAGGCGTAAGGACTGCCGACGCTGTGGACGCCATTAAAGCTGGTCGACAACAATTCCTTCAAGGCCTGAGAGGAGCCCTGGCTGCAGTAGCGGCACAGAAGGAGAACTTGGCCGAAGAACTACTCGCTGACTTTGCTGAGGAAGAAGAGGAAACGCTTGACGAGGAACTTGCTTTACTAGACCCCCCTAACGTGAAGACATCCGATATAAGATTGCCTGATGCAGCTATCAAGACGGTAAGCGGTTTCCAAAAGATGACAGTTGGTTTGGGGTTTTTTTGTCAGATTTTAGATCCAAATATATTTGGATAATGTATCCAGTATTGACAAGATGAACATTCAAAACAGACAACAATAATATCCTCGGCATTAACGAGATAAACACTCAACACATGCTCAAAGCAGACAACAATTCGTTGCAGGTAAAGAAACTAAAGACAATCTCTGTTCAAAATCTTTAATACACTCTGCAGGCAAAGGCCTACTAATCATGAAGTAAAGCACAAACACCATTATCCGTCATGAAATCTTGACAGAAATATGTAATATCACGACGACTGTTTCATAATAATTCATTACTACCCGAAAGAGAGATGAATAAGCTATTGAGACATTGAGTCTTCGTTGTCGCAACTAAGATATCGGAAGGTAGTGGAAAACCCTGAAGAGTTGAGTAACACAAAAAGACTGAAAGAGATATAGAGAGGAAGAGAGAAAGAGAGAGAGAGAGAGAGTAAAAGAGAGAGGGAGAGAAAGAGATGAGAAAAGGTCAAGGTAATGCTTTAAAAGAGTAGGAGTGTAAACATATTTCCCATACATGGAAACCTGATCGATCTTCTATAAAGTTACCTACCATATTAAATGATAAAAATATTCTTCACTTTTATACGTTTGAATTAAAAATTCATAGATAAAGTTATGTGTTGATTTCCATGATTATAATGTAGCTCCAAATAACTTATCATCATTACTTTCCTTTCTCTTCTCTCCACTTCTTTCCGCTCATATATTTCTAATCTTTCCCCTCGTACTCATTATAATACTATTCTCCTTGGTTTGATGTTATCATACACACTCGAGGTTTATGTTTTCCTTTAATATTCCTTTAGTTATAAAAAAAGAGAAGTATACAAGATACAACATCGCCCCAAGGCCGTTTATCCCAGTCACGCAAACTGCTTATGGAATACAGTCTCCTCCCTAAACCATAAAATGCGATGTTCTTGTATGCACACGCAATGTATCTATTCCATTCATACTCTTGGGCCCCATTTCATGAAGAGGTTGACACGATAGCAACTCTTGATTTAATGACAATTGTCATGGTAATGACAAGAATGCAGCTTCCTGATTGGCTGTTGCTATGAGAAGTTGCCATCCTTCCAAGAATTGCTATCCTATAACATCTTTTATAAAATGGGGTCCTGATTTTCATTTCATGAGAATGTTACTGTTAGCTTGTTGTATGAGTCATTTCTACAAGAAAAGAAAATAAGCTGAAACTAAAAGAGGATTACAGATTGTTGCAGTAAATGGGGTGATTCTAACGGAGATGAACTTGATTTTAGCCTAATAGAAAAGGAAAGTATTAAAGGAAAAGGTGGCTAGTTTGTGGACACGCAATTGCATCTATTCCATTCATTACTCTTGGGCCCCATATCATAAGAGGTTGACACGATAGCAACTCTTGTTTTAATGACAATTGTCATGGTAATGACAAGAATGCAGCTTATTGATTGGCTGTTGCTATGAGAAGTTGCCATCCTTCCAAGAATTGCTATCCTATAACATCTTTTATGAAATGGGGTCCTGATTTTCATTTCATGAGAATGTTACTGTTAGTTTGTTGTATGAGTCATTTCTACAAGAAAAGAAATAAAACAAGCTGAAACTATAGGAGGATTACTGATTGTTGCAGTATATGGGGTGATTCTAACGGAAAATCAACAGGGATATCCCCTCAAATATAGCCCAAAATGAGGGATAAGAAAAACAAAACAAAACAGAAATCGCGGCATGGCTGGACTAAGAAGATAATGTCAGTTTATGATTAGTAAACAACCTTACAGTCCGAAATTAGCGGGGGCTTCGCTTTTTTTTTCTAAGATGACAGAATTTACAACAGACAGACTGAAGACATTTTTAAACTCGAATATCAGAGAATAGAATGCTAGAAGTGACTTTGAAATGTGACATAATTGATCATCTAAACTTCAGTAGGAAATAAAAATCATGTTTGACAAAAAGGACATGATCTGCTAGAAAGGTAAAAAAGAATGATGAGGGAAAGAAAATGTCTTCACTTCGGGAAAACTTATGTCAAAAAAAAATACAAAAAAGTATAAGCATTTCACGCATTATATGAGGATATATTGAACAATGTTCATTGTTCATGTATCTGGGCCAAGAGAAGGAAGTGAAGGAATGAAACAAGAAAAACTATATGAATTATGAGTAGGCCCTACCTTTGATTCTTCATTGACATCAAGCAGCATAAAAAGACATTGGGAAAACTGGCAAACAAATGTCATCGATATTTGTCGAGCACTAATTGCCTTGTAAAAAAAAGAAAAAGGTGTCTTCAAATTCTCTCTTTTATCTATTAATCGGATAAAAACTCTCTTCCTTGCCTTATTCCTAACATGATGCACTTGAAAGCACTGTAAGAGTAAAACACACATTAATTTTGTCGGTCAACATTGTATCTCACACAGAGTTTTAATGACGTCACAGATTCTTGAATATTAATATCTATGTGTGAGAAACACACGTTATACATTCTGCAACCGATTAATTGCAGCTCGGCGGACAAAACACACAACAAAGAGATATGATGAAAAATATAGCTCATATTGATATTAATAGGAAAAAGAAAGTAAAAATACTTCATGGAAAAAAACAAAAGAAATTGATATAATGATAACAATAGTAATAGTAATTAAAAGAGTAGTTACAATGACAGTTGTTATAGTGAGCATTTTCGATTTATACATTTACTGACATAAACATGAGACGATGATCAGCAGGCCACGTAAGGAAGGAGAAAAGAAAAGAAGAAAATATGACTTTTTGCTTAAATATGAAAATCAATAATGTCTCACATCTTGAAATGAAGAGTTTTGCACAAGAGAGTCGGCTCTTATAGAACAGTGTCTGTTTGGATTCAATGTTAATTTACAGTGCCTAGAGACGTCTGTGTGCTAAGGAATCAATTATTTTCTAGAAAATGAGCATGATCAAGTTCCTTTGGGTAACATTATCCCGATAATTAGCTCAAAACTTTTATCTTATCCTGATGATTTGCTGTACTCACGTTTTACAGCCTAGAATCTCTTACGAAAGGTATTTTGGTATCTGAAATATTGACAGACTGAAAACAAAATAAAAGAAGTAGGACGGATGTGGTTGTCACAAGATTTTAATCAAGTAGCGTAGGAAGCAAGGATACGTCTGCATGAAAAACAATGAGAGAAATTCGACGCAGCATAGCCTATAGTAGTCCCTCGGGACTCTCGGGATTGCTCGTTTCTAAACACTCGCTGGATTCATGCAGGATGCGCAGTGATTACCAATGGTTTCGGGAAATTTAAAAAGAAAGATAAGTTTTCTTTCTTTCTTTCTTTCTTTCTTTTTTTTTTTTGGGGGGGGGGGGGCTAAACACACATGAATTACTGTCCATTGGAAACTTTCAACTCCAAGAAAATGCCATGTTCTTGTTTTGTCCTGAGACGTGTCAACCATTCTATGGAGAAACTGCTCCTATGTTTTCCCAAGTTTAATGGTATATGCTTTAATTTGGACTGACAAAAGAATTTCAAGGTTAGAAGGGAAGAGATTAGCTTTTAAAGTATTATGTTTAAAGGTATGTTTGCTCTGAAATTGTTTATACTTTGTACTGACAAATGAATTTAAAGTTTATAGACATTAAGAGATTAGCATTGAACAAGGCCAAATCCGTACCTTGAATGCTCATAATGTAATATTTCATTTCCTGTATAGCGAGTAGAGAGTTGTTCTAAATATCAGTTTAAAGCCTGCTCGAAATCTCACTGTAATGCAAGCTTTATGATGATTTTGGTTGTGAATACTCACAATCTTTTATAAATGTTAGACATTCAATGTGACATTTGTAAAAGTCACATTAGGGCAAATGAACTTTGGACGAGTGAACTAGTGTAAAAAAAGAAAAAAGAAGAAAAAAGGTTTTACCACATAGTAGCAAACTACACATCTTACATCTATATGCACACACACGCACACACTTTGGCCCCAGTATAGTTGTTGCTTGCTTATGTACAGGTCTCTCATTGATTTTCTCGTACGTTTTTGGTTTTTTTTTTTCGTAATTGAAAGCATTGGAGATGGTCTCTAATGCGGCAAGACGTGATGTATTCATGATTACGAATTTGATTGCAGAACGAGAAAGAAAATGTCAAGAGACCACAAACAGAATTAGACGAACATTTTTAAGTCAAGGTCCATGTTGGCCTTGGTTACATATAGGTGCTCAGATGGAATTACTCCGCGTGTTATTGATAAGACATGACCTCCACCCACGCAATGTCAGCGAAAAGAGGGAAAGTAGTATCGGCTGTATAACCAGAGGCAGGAGATTATTACGTGCCGTTCATGCAATTAGCCGACGCACCCGCTGGCTTGGACAGATTTGACACTCTTCGTGGAGGTGACGCAAGGCTCATTAAGGGAAAAAATGCGACAGCTACCACACAGTGTTTTTGTAAATTAGGAGTGAATGTACGTCCAGTTAGGACAAGGGCTTCTGTTCTAATGAAAGCTGCTGCATAAGATCGCGCACCATCATAACCATGGAGGTGTAATGTTTTTAGGACGCCACTCGGTGTATTTCAAGAAGCGTTTTCACAGTTTTAAGTCACCTAGCTCCGAAGGACTATAGGCGACGAGGATAAAGCGGCTTGCCTAGGGGATTCGATCCAGGGAACTCGTGATTGCAAATCCTCATAATGGCTCCAACAGCTCCTCTTCACCCTACTAGTATAATGAGAATTGAAAAGAATCAAGAAATGTCGTCTGTGTGTGCGTATGGAGGGGAAGGGGGGGGGGGGGACAGCTGACCAGGTAAAAATGGGAAGGGTCCAAAGTTGTCTGGAAGCGGCATAGAGCAAAAATTCTGGAATTTCTATGGGTTTGTGGTTTGTTGATGTTTTTTTTTTTACAGATAACCTTTAACCTTTTTAGTTTCCAAAATGTGTACTTCTTGTTATTTATTGATTAAAACCAAAAGTAAGGGTATGTGTGTGTGTGTGTGTGTGTGTGTGTGTGTGCGCGCGTGTGTTTGGGTGTGTGTACGTGTGTGTGCTTGGGTGAGCCATCCCCGACCCATGCTCGTGATAGTACATTGTAGCATGGGAAGGGGAAAAACGATCAAAATGAAAAGAAACTACTTTTTTATCAGAATCAGTCCATGCGTCTTGTAGAGATTAATGAGATTAACTGTTCTAAAAAAAAAATAGGGGTGGCGCAGGACAAGACATATGTAGAGGCCTCCAGATCAAATAGACTTTGGGAGGATATTGCATATTCGACTGTAATGACTCTGTGTTGAAGGCAAATACTGCTTGATCGCCTGATTAATGAGGCACACGATGACAAATTTCAAAACTAATTTGCGTAGGCGGTTTCAATTCGTAGCTGATTAATAACGACGTATATCGCTTGTGATAACTGGAGGGTCCCTTAGATTGAATTGGGGTAAAAACTGGACTGATCTCTTAAAAAGAAAAACAAAGATTCCGTCTTATCTTGTATCTGTGGTAAATACTTCAGTGGATATACAGGCATTCCTCCATTCTGTGTGAAACGACTATGTTCGCACAGTTAAGATATCAGAATTATAAATCTTCTCTTAACAGAATCGATGTGTCCTCTTCCCAATACATGTCACTTTCCATATTTCACACAATATCAACCAGTTGAGTGGCTAAGGTTATCGTTGTGGTTTTTATATATATTTGAAGGATTGTAACAAAAAGCAAATTATGCTACTATATGGCATTGATGAATTAACGTTTGCCTTGAATATTCATTTACCAAGTTTAAAATATGGATCCTCATCCAGTTTCCTGCATGTGGAAGTTATCAATTCTTATGAACATGACATACTGCCATGGCAGGGCATGGGTGATCGTAACTCGATGGTTATTGTCTGGATTTGATATTGATGAGGAACCCATAATACTGTAGGCTCTAGTCGAAACTGTATGATACTCTTAGGGACTATATAGCTCAGTTTGATAAAGGTCACAACAAAACAAAGAATATACTGGCCCTTTTAAGAGAATAGTCATAACGTTGTCTTTATATCAGGGAGGTCTCCTCACCTCCCTGCTTTATATCCTCATCGCCAAGATCTACACTAATTACACGGAAAGAGATGTGAACAAAAAAGAAGAACAACATAAATTATCTGGCTGTCTTTGATACACCCTCCTCAGGTCCCCAAACAGTGTATTGCGAAGGTGTTAAAATCCCCAGTTATTATAAAGACCATGGCTGCATTAATACTGCAGACCTATACCCGTATTATTATACACAGATGCTCGCGGATCAGTGGGGAATCATTGTGACGTCATCGTTTAACGATAGTTTTCCATACGTCTTGACGTCACACGTATCCTCTGTTTTAATGGAGCTCCTCTTTGTCACGTGATCAAATTAGCAAATTCGTGCACGGCAATGTTTTGACGAAGGATGACGTCCAAGCATGGTTTCGTATAATCAAGCTTCCCTCTCCCTGTATGAGTAGGGGAAAAACTATGGCCTCTTTCTATTATTTCTTCTTCTTCTTTTGCCCTTGTTGTATTGAATCGTCTTGTTTTGTCTTGTCTTGTCTTATCTCGATTCATTGTTTGGGTTCTTCGTAGACTTTCGCACCAAAAAAAAAAAAAAACAAACACACAAACAAACAAACAAACAGAAAATGACAACATTCATTTTGGCGTACGCATTCCTCCGTCGTATTGCATAATGACGTGAATTAGTTTAGTGACCAAAGAATGCCAAGATTAGAATTCGACGTGTCGCTTCGTGTTAAAACAAAAGAAATGCATGTAATCTAGGGGTTCAGTGTGTGTAAATGTCATTAGTCATGGACATAATATGTCCATGACTAATGACATATACACACACTGAACTGAATATGATCATTATTCACTATTCCCTTCAATAGACATGAAATGGCATCCCTATATTATAGGGATGCCATTTCATGTCTATTGAAGGGAATAGTGAATAATGATCATATTTGTAATATATCAAGCACGTGCTGATATAGTGTTACTATAGTGTTTATCATAATGGCTCTACACAAGCACCGCAGTCGAAAAACGATATTGCAGTCATTATTTTGATACGAAATACAATGAGGTATCTTAAAGGGATAATAGTATTAAAGTAATGCCGAGACAAAATAGCACACAAATGAGATTTCTTTGCACTTAATTTATTTTTCTATCATCTTCAGATAAAAAGGCGTGAGTTTGAGTTTATTTTAATCATATGCGGATTAAAAGCCTGCTTTAAACTGGACAGCTGTTTCACATTGAGCAACAGAGGACATACACAGCAAAATTGCAGACATATACAATCATATACAATAAATGACATCCGTGTAACAAGTTACGAGACCAACACAAAACAGTTGAAAAAATCAATGCAAAAAGCAAAATAAAACAAACAAACATTCATGCATATTCGCAGGCATTTAAATAAATAAACAGGTTGATATAACTACATAGCCGTCGCCTTACTTTCCGCTATGACGTCATGATCTCTTTCGTGAAACTTTTTACGTCGCCGATGATTCTTAAATGACCAGAAAGATTATTGAAAGATTTACGTGCGATATAAGATAAAATTAGAATGTGGTTTGGCATCACAATTCGAGTATTTAGCATACTTAGGTTTCGTAGTTTGATTATAAAACTTAGTGACTTAGGTAGAACACTGCTTGTTCATTATAATATATGTGTAGATTGAGTAAATTGAATGCTGTCAACTCAAACTAATAAGTCTTATCAATTCATTTTCTTTGTTACAAAGTGATTTTCGGACGTGCGGGACCTCTTTTTAAAGAACTTTTCACGTATTATGGGCACTCAACTTATCCTACAATGTGCAATATGACAAGATTAAACACAGTGTATGTTTTCAGTGTAAAGTCTATTCAACATTATTGACAAGTCACATTGAAAAAAAAAATTTCAGGTGTTGTCAAAAGTACGTTAATCATGCTCAAATAATTAAGTTTTGTATTCATAGTATACACACACACTCACACACACAAACACAAACACACATTGAAGTATCTAATTCTCTACATCAGCTGTATTCTATGATACAAATAGAAATAACCATTTCCCCTCATTTTTTTACTTACATTAATTAGATTTTTGGTCGGTTTCCCATTGTTTGCTCCATGTAAATGTATACATATGTATATATATATATATATATATATATATATATATATATATATACATAATCACAAGATATATATATATATATATATATATCACAAGATCTCTTTTGGTCATGACCTTGGAGTAAATATGAGACTTTAATAGCCTTATTTCATCAAATTGTTCTCCAATATTATAAAGGTGATGAATTATAGCTCAATACCCCTATAGATGTGCCATTATCCTATTTTATCATGTAAGACGCACACCGATGCTTTCGATAATTGTACACTATATGATAATACTCTTACTCTTTAGCTGTACTCGTATATATAACGTATAGTTTGCATGGAAGACTAGCAAACCTGCTGGCAGTTCTGACTGGGTCATCACAACTGTTTTATTTTATCTTTGTCCATATCTGCTTTTAATACGATTAATGTATCTCGTTTTGTTTGTTTTCCTTTTTGGTATTACTCTGATTCAGCAAATAGATGAATAAACAATTCCACTTATTTTTATTTTAATCATTTGTATTATCAATGACCTCGATGAAAACTTAAAACGCGCTTTCGGAGTTCTAAATTTATGTGTAATTTAGATGTTGACATTGCACGTAAGTATAATGATGGACTTTGTTGTTGTTGTTGCTGTTTCATGAGCTCTTTATGGCATGGGGCATAGAACATTTCTAGATTGAGAAACAGAAATATTACAGTCACCGCGGAGAGAGAAATTTATCGTCCAAGTGTGCTTGCTTCTCGAGCTGTCTGAATCACTTTGTGACGTCTTCCAATGTCGGAGATTGTTTCTAACATGCGACTGGCAATATCCAGTCCACACAGACACGGTCATTTCACTTTTTGACAATGTTTATGCCATCTTCTTCTCTTTGGGAAAAAAACCCAAAATAAACTGAAGAAGCGATGACATCTGGCACCCTTGCCATATTTCATTTCAGCAATAAAGGAAATAGCCTGCAATATCAATTTCGATGTACAATTATATTTGAAATAATATTGAACATCGAAAGCATTTCATAACAAGCACATGTGTGTGCTTTTTAGAGAGAGAGAGAGAGAGAGATAATGTGTGTGTGTGTGTGTGTGTGTGTGTGCACGCTCGCGCGTGGTTTGCGAGACGTAAAATTTATGTGTTTTCGTGACTATCCCTCCTTTGGTAGTGAAGGGGTTTTGTGTATGTGTGTGGGGGTTTTTTGTTTTGTTTTTTTGCTTTTTTTCAGTAAGTGTGCGTATTTGCATATTGTAGACCAGAAGCTATCGATTTTGCAAGAAATACCCACCTGCTTTTTTCAGTGGAGAGATAGAACCGATTAAGGGTGGCTGCATTTACTTTGGACAAAGACGTATAGGTTGATGAAGGATGAAATCTGTTGATAACATGGTTGGTTAATCGTGTGAATACATGGTAATGGTAATCATTAGGCGGAGACTCATCCATCAGCGAGTCTTCAGCTGTGTGCAGGGACGCGGAAGAACTATAAGGTCGCATGTTCACCTACTTTTCTCGTTGTGTCTTTATTTGATGTAAGGATTGTGAAAGTTATAGGCGATACTGCCATCACACCTATTTTCATCGTTATTAATCAACTCGTAAATTGATATTGGCAGATTGTTTTCAAAATAGTGAGAAGAACGAAATACTTGGTAATTGTAAGAAACATGCTATAAGAGTTTTGGACTCAGGCAGTGTTCTTCCATATGTAAAGTTATAAAAGGAATGTATGAATTCTATAATTAGAGGATATCACGTATTACAGGGATTCCATTCCTGTTTGTCTATCTCTTTACTCTTATTGAATTCTCCGATCGCATTTAATCAGTTTTGTCTATTGCACTATCGCTATGTTCGCACTAACATCTTTTCACTTTTTACATATTTAGTGTGTGAAAATTGATCGGAAAATTGGAACAACAATAACGGCAATGATAATTTTGATAATGATAAAAACATCGATGATATGGTAAACAAAAACATCAATGACAATGTTTATGACTGAGAGATGATACGATGAATATCAACAAAACTTGAAATCACACTGGGATTTTTTACAGATTTTATGAATGTGTGCGAGTATGTGTCTTTATTTGTTTTTATTCGACAACAGCTGCTCTTACTTCTTCAGCTATTGCCGATAAAACCCAAGATTTGATGGAATAATACTTAACAATAACATTATTTTGTAATCATCATGATAACAACAATCTGGATGAAATCTAATTAGCAGTAATATGAATAATGATAATGATGACAATAGCGGTGGGAATAAGAAGAGGGAGAATGTTGATAAGGCTGCTCGTGTATTTTCTTATTCAATGTATGAAACTGCGGGGAATTCGTATTCATACGCATGCTGTTTGCGTAGATAATCAAATTTGTACTGCATTACAACAGTAGACTCGCCAAAGATACAATCAATTCAACAAGCAAAATATACAGGACTGCGGAACGGGGGGGGGGTATACTATTGACCCTTGTTCCCCCCCCCCCCCCAAAAAAAAAAAGAAAAAAGATGATGTGTGAAATCATTTATTCAGCAACAAAAGAAGTGACAAAATGAATATTCGTCTTCAGCAGATTGTTGTCGCTCTCCATTTAAAAAGTTTTTCAACATTTTAACAAATTAGAATTCATGTAGCATTTTTTTTTGTATTTTACCTATGTCAGAATATGAGGAGACACATCCCTATAATATACAGTACTCTCTAGGCACTGATAACTTTCCTCGATACCTTTGCAATGATAACCTTGTCTTTCATTACATAGAACAGTACCTCAGATGTAGAGTGACTTAATCACACGCATTCACGCTTTTAAATTTGTTGAATCAGAAACTTTAATCAGATTCTGCATCGCAGTCTTGTTTTGTGCGATTTATGATCGTAGTGATCTTTGTGTCATTTTTTGACACGAAGCATCATTATTGTTTGTCTTCTTCTGCCCGTAATATTAGTATTGCCATTATCAGTATTACTGTAATCATTCTTGCAGTTATTCTTGTTAATCCTCAGTATTGATTTCGTCATTGTCGATAACTATAACAACATATTGTTTATTACATTTGCCCTCCGAATGATAATTTCAAACAATTTTGGGCTATATTCCCCCCCCCCACACACACACACACACACACAGAGAGAGAGAGAGAGAGAGACACTCCATTACTGCACATTGAGCGTCTGCATCCTCCCTCTCATATAGCAATACATGATGACCATCTGAATGGGTGTTCTTACGGAAAAAAAAAATCTATCGGCAGTATGTTGGGGGGAGGGGGAGGGGGAGGGGGGGGGGGGAGGGGAGGGGTTTATCAGCCTGCCAGCCGGTGTCGTTCAACCCCATAATCAAATAGTATATAGCACTCGCGCGCAAATGAATCGGATGTGGTTTTGTAGGCGTGTGTATGCTACTGTGCCTCCTTTCAATTCGGATTAATGGCGGTGGTTTTTAACGCTGAATTGCATTTACACCATGTGCACAATAAATCTATCGCTGTTCTTGTGAGACTGGCACAATAATATAGTAAACTCACTCATGAAATTCATGTATTTGCCACAGTTCATCGTCGATATTATGTATGTTATATCGTTTTTTTCGAATCCAATATTCTGCACAAACATTTTATAGGCAAACTATGAGAGCTATACGCTTCTGGTATCTAAACAATTTCATATCACATTTTCTACCACCACCACGAGAAACTGTGATAAGGACTTCGACGCGTAACAAGATGATAGTTAATACATGACCTTGTATACAGATGGACTATTAGCATTGGTAATACCTAAACTCAATTCAGTTCCTTCCCCTGGATTTAAAAAAAAAAGAGAGAGAAAAAGTCATCTATATACAGAATATGGCGGTACTCAAGGCACTCAAGACAAATAGGGCCCTGACAGTGTTGAGAAAACAGTTTCAACTGATGTTATAATGGTATCATAATTATCTTCTATTTATTACTTTAATCAAGTTTTGTAAATGATAGCTCAAAAACGGGCCTCATGGACGAGAATATAATGTAGAACATTTTATTTGTGTCTATTTATATCTGAAGTTTTGTTTTGTTTGTTTGCTTGTTTGTTTGTTTTTTGGATGTAGAAATGACAACAAACAAATAAGTTCATGCATCATTCCAAATCCGATCCATCAGTCCTCTGCAATCTTTGGTCTGAGATTTAGCCTGCCTTGCTACAAGTAGCTCCGGCTCATGAAAGGTAATTCCCACCAAAGCAGTACAGGAGAGCAGACAACCACGGGGAATTTAAGGAGGAAGTCTGCAATGTTGTGTTCATGACTTTAAGAAAAAGGTCAGATGTCACTAACTTAAGCCAACGCATTATATAGCATAAAGCCATATGCCAAGGGAGTGTTGGGAAAGGTTACCTCACTCGACAGAATTGATGTCCATTTGGGCATGCACTATCAATCGCTTTTCACATAGTGCGTTTAGGGTATGGACCCGTGGGCGACTGATTGCTTGAAATCAGTGCTGCGACGCTTGTGTCCTTTTTCACAGCACTTTGGAGAAAGCAATTTTCTTGGATAGGCCTATCTATATAAACCAGTTGAAGTGCGGGATTGTTGACATATTATTTTACGTTCGAATGAGAAAACCTCACAAGTACCTCCATGCTCTGTTTCAGATAATTGTAAAACTTAAAAACAAAAACAAACAAAAACAAAAACAGTTCACTAGATCTCACTTGGTGCTCGATATTATGGTTGGTTTTTTTTTTTTTTTTCGCTCAGGTCCTTGTCGGCCTTGTAGCCGAGATGCTGAAATGTTAATTATTAAAGATCAAAGAAGGCACACATCTATTTACCTATTTACCTATCATACTTCTGGAGAGAATGAAGTAGAGGGGCATTCCAGACAATTCATATAATCTTACACCTCATAGTGAATAAATCGTTAGTGCCATATTTTGTAGGATTCATTGTGGTCCTTGTGCAGATAAACCATCAGATAAACCACCACTCTGAAAACTTCAAAACATAAAACTGAACAAGGATGATGACTAAGAGACTCTCATATTCCTGTAATTTAGCAATGACATTCCATTACAATATCACTTGCTTTACAAGTTCACCAGAGTAGAATCTATGCATGCCTTCATCTTTTGTTCTGCTTCCTTTAGCGTCCAATCATGCATTCTTATGTGAAGCTGCTATGTCATCATCCTCGTTCATTGCGATTTGTCATGAATTTCTAAAACATTCTCATTTCTCATACCAATCACTATATATAAATTCCGAAAATCTGTACCCTGTATAACTAA
This sequence comes from Diadema antillarum, assembly GCF_040938485.1. NCBI lineage: Eukaryota > Metazoa > Echinodermata > Echinoidea > Diadematoida > Diadematidae > Diadema > Diadema antillarum. The sequence continues at coordinate 950,766 of NW_027271543.1, forward strand.
TTTATAAATGTTCAATGCAAGTCTAAAAATCGTCTGGAGGTCTCCTTTAAAGAAGTTGCTATTCCACAGCCGAGGCACTCGAAGACCTGGAGATACTAAGTACCTATAATCGAATTATGCCTGTAACATACAGGTACCTATGCTTGTAAGAAATAACCGAGTTGTTTATGATGGAAAGCTGAGTATAGAATACAGAATACTTTTGTTCTCCCTCCTTCTGATCTTTATGTTATAGATAACTTCTCTTCTATTTTTCCCTTCGCCATTCTCTCAGACTCTTCCTCATATTCCAATGAGATTGCTAGCGCTGTCAATTTGATTAGGCACACAATCTCTGAAGCTCGTCTCACTTTGATCTTCCCTTTCTTCCCACAAAAAGACTTTTTCCAAACAAGCTTATCGCAGCCCATCAGAGCAATGCTCATGAATAATGTATGGCCATTTCACTTGAGATAACTTGTCTCCACAAATGATGCCGTCGCCGCGCGGCGTGAGCTTCGCTCTTTCTATAGATCGATTATTGCCTGCTACTATACGGAGATCCGTAGTTTATTTTCATCTAAATCAAGATTTCTTTGTCATCATAGAAAGGAAACACAAGGAATCAAACAGAAAAAACCCCACCTACCCCCTAAACAAGCAAAAAAAAAAATATATTAAAGCAATCAAACACCCCAACAAAATGTGTCAAAAGTTAAAATGTAGACTATAGACAGATAATCAGGTTTGGTTACTAATATAGGTTTTACATAACACAATGTTGTCATATTTGAGAACTGATAAACTAACATTAGATTTTAGGCTTTATTACACTGCATTTTCAGCACAGCGTACAAAGGGACATCCGGGTATTTTCAGCCCAGTAATGGCGGACGTGCGCACACAGATCTTTTGTATCGAGAGCGTACTGCGATATGACACTCCTATCAATCTCAGTGATAATAGTCGATTAGTAGAGGCCGGAGGAGGTGCAGTGTGACATGTTTTGAAACCATGCCATTATCTTATATCCCCTGAAGTGCATGATAAACATGAATCACTTGAACCCATTTCAAGAAATTGTCTGCCAGTAATATTGAAGATGTTGTTGAAGTGGGTGTTGATGGAGTATTTGAAAAGGGGGCCTGCAACTATGTTCATGGGGTCTCATGAAAACATGATCATCATTCCATAAATAATTAAATGTGTACGTGTGTGCGTGTAATGATGTGCGGATGTTTGTATGTATGTGTTGAGTGTGTGTGTGTGTGTGTGTGTATGTTTGAAGGTAAATAAACGTAACTTTGCTACACAATATTATAATTCACTATTTCCTTAACCCAGTTTCATATGATTATGACTGCTGACTGCAATGACAAATTTCGGATGATCTCGCTGACCAGTTTTAGCATTCCCGTGGACTGATCAGTACTTGGGAAATGAAGTCAGAAGTATTGTACACGTCAGTGTTCCGTACGTTGTCCTACAACACTGTCCTCGAACCAGACCTAGAGTTTATAATCCATGGTCGAGCTTCCGGGACCTTTAATAATGTGAGAATGAGATTACCTATGGCGAACAAGATGGATGAAGACCATTACCAGGAAAGCAAGGGTTCGACACACGTTGAAGGCTATTATTACTAGACTGCAGAGAAAGGGTGCATTTCATGTCATACAAACGTGCAAACGTGCGCAATGATTCTGCTGATGCTTTTAATGCCCAACTTCATTTTAGCCATGTACAAATGTATATTTCATGTAAAAATCGACTATTGAAAAAAAAAAAAGTGGTTTCCTCCACAAGGTATCCGATATGTACAAAATGAGATGGAAGCCAAATTTGGTAATGATTATATGTGAAATCACATGGAACGATATTAATAACTTTGCGAGGATAAATCATAGAGGGGGTCGCTTACAAAGTCTACTCTGGGCATAATGGCGTAGGAGGAACACGTTATGCGTGCATGCAATAGCAGCTGTGTGAAATCGAGACACTCTTATGCCATCCCTTGGCTGCCATCATTCAGGTCGTTGTCTTCTACCATGCTCCTTTTCGTGTGATCTGGATTTGGGAATATGTGAATTTTCCATACAGCTTTTGACAAGTTCATGAAATGTATGTATATATATATATATATATATATATATATATATATCATATATATATACATACATATATTCATTTCATATATACATATATATATATTTCATATATATATATGCCCATGATCAGACGTGTTTTCATGTCTGTTTCAGAAACGGGTTTGATTAAGATCTTTTGTCACACCATGGGCACTGATGAAGAGTGTGACCTTGCCTTTCAGTATTTGAGAGCTATGCTCCGTTTTTAAGATCTTCAAGATCTAGGATTTATTATTTTTTTACGTCGTTCTTCTTCTACTGATTCGTTAACTATATATATATATATATATATATATATATATATATATATATACATGTATATATATTGAAAATATCTATGAATGGCCTATAATACATCGGTGTGGATCCTATGGATGAGGTTGTATGGGCTGGGGACAGTAAATGGTCTAGACTGTATCATCAACCCCGAGCTACCCGCTATCCCCTCATTTCAAATTGTTTTTATTTATCTGTACATGTTAGAAAGCATGAGAGATGAATCGCACTTTAATCCAGTAATCGAGGAGAATTCAGGTGCGTATCAAATTCTCATCATAAGATTTGCACCTCTGAATTTCACTGTATGTTTTGTGTTGGAAAGAAATGAAATACATGTAGAACGTCGTACCCTATTAAGTGGATTTTTACAAAATCAGAGGAGTTCGCAAAAAAGAAGAGGAATACATACAATATATTGCATATTTGTTTGTATACATTTGATATACATTAGATATGCCAAGAGAGAAACAGAAGCTACTTTTTTTTTCTCCTATGTTACTACTCCTAAGAACTGATTTGTCTTTCTCAAATGATTTCGTTGATACCATATTCATAGAGGTGAAACAGAAACGCGATAAAAACATTATCGTGGGAGTTGTTTACAAGGCCCCGGACACTGATTCTAGTGCATTTAACGACTTGCTCGAAAATTGTATCTCTAACATAGCTAAAGAAAATAAATTTTGTTACATTGTTGGTGATTTTAATTATGATATATTGAAATATTCTACACATTCCGCCACTGGTGATTTCTTGAGCATAATGTATGAAAATTGTTTTAGGCCTTTGATTACTAAGCCCACTCGTTTAACTCAATCTTCCTACACCTACATTGATAATATATTTACAAATGTCATGGATAAACCTATTATACCTGGGGTACTTTTCTCAGATATAACAGACCATCTACCGATCTTTCATATTACAAAGTCACATTGTGCTCAAGATACCCACTGGCCGAAAAGACATTGTAAACGGACCTTGAAAAAAATTGTGTGTGATGATCTCTTACGTGAATTGTATTCTAACAACTGGTCATGTGTCGAAAACTGTAAAGACCCCAATATTGCATATGAAGCTTTTATGAATGAATTTGAGTCCATGTGTGAAAAACATACGGTAGAATACAATGAGGCATTTAGGGGAAAGAAATACACTCCTAGGAAACCATGGATGACAAAAGGGATTATGTCATCAATTGCAAAAAAGCAGAGATTATATCGGAAACATATCACCTCCCCTTCCAAAAGAAATGAATTTTTGTACAAACAATTTAGAAATAGACTTAATAGACTTATTCGATTACGGAAGCAAGAGTATTACACACGTTTACTGGAACGAAACAAAAATGATATTTGTAAAACTTGGAAAGTTATCAATGAAATTCTGGGCAGACAAAGCAATGCCTCTAGATTGCCTCAACGTATTCTGAAGGGTCACAGATTAATAGAAGATGATAAAATGATTGCCAATATATTTAATTCTTATTTTGCATCAATAGGTTCTTGTATTTCAAAAAATGTCAACAAATCCTCAAACCATTTTTCAGATTATCTGGGCAATCAAGTAAATAAATCAGTTTTCTTTTTTCCTACTGATGAAAATGAAATCATCAAGCTCGTACAACGTTTAAAGAATACTTTGTCTGCTGGACATGATGATATAAGTGTTGTATTTATTAAGAAAACTGTTTTTGCAATTGCCAAGCCTCTTTCTATTATATTCAATTTATCGTTAACCACAGGTGTTGTACCAGATGCATTTAAGATCGCCAAAGTAATTCCAATCTATAAGAAAGGCGACAAACAAGCAATAGAAAATTACCGTCCTATTTCTCTTTTACCTGCATTTTCGAAAATCCTCGAACGCATTATCTATAATAGATTGTATGATCATTTGCTCCAGAACAAAATACTGGCCAAAGAACAGTTTGGATTTCGACCTTTATACTCAACTGAATTAGCTCTTTTACATACCCTCGAACAAATCCTTTCTTCACTCGACAACAAAGAAACCGTGATTGCCCTGTACGTTGATTTAAGTAAAGCTTTTGATTCGCTCGACCATAGCATTTTGCTGCACAAACTGGAACACTATGGTGTTAGAGGTGTACCCCTCAGTTGGTTCAGGGATTATCTGACAGATCGTAAGCAGTTCACATGTATTAATGGCACAAACTCTAGTACTTTACCTTTAACGTGTGGGGTCCCTCAAGGCAGTATTTTGGGCCCTCTTCTTTTTTTAATATACGCTAATGATATAATAAATACATCAAAGTTTTTACAATTCATTCTGTATGCAGATGACACAAATATATTGTTTTCACATAGAGATGTAAATACTCTGTATAGTACTGTCAACACTGAAATGATGTACGTTTGTGACTGGCTCCGAGCTAATAAGCTGCAGATAAATGTTGATAAGACAAAATATATGATATTCCACTCTAACAGAAGTTTTCGGCAAGATGTTTCATTGGTTTCGTATTCAGAAATTAAGATAGATAATCGAATTATTGATCAAGTTGATAGTATTAATTATTTAGGAGTTATTATTGATGATAAATTGACTTGGACTAAACATATAAATAATATTCATGGGAAGATAAGTATCTCTATTGGTATAATGCATAAGCTTTGTTCAATACTGCCGAAACATACTCTTTTTATGTTGTATAATGCCTTTATCTTGCCTCATTTTGATTATTGTAGTCTCGTATGGTCTGGAACCAGCTTAACTAATTTGTGTCGTTTATTTGTTTTACAGAAAAAAGCAATTCGAATTTGTTCAAACGCCAACTCTCTTGACCACACCGCTCCACTTTTCAAAAAATTGAATACTCTCACTCTCCCTGACAGTGTCTTAGTCAAACTGGGTCTTTTTATGTATGAATACTCGAATGCAATTTTACCTGACATTTTTGATGGTTCTTTTACACTGAACTGTGCATTACATAACATTGAAATTCGAAATAAGGGTAACATTGTGTTGCCATTTTGTCGCTTGAGCATAAAGCAAAAAAATTCTGTTTTATATAAAGGTGCTAAGTTTTGGAATAATTTGGATTCAATTTTTAAGAATGTATCCACTCAAAGTGCTTTTAAGTCTAGATATAAACAATATCTTTTAAATGCCTATTGAATTGTATCAGTCCATCTTTGTTAGTCTTGTTCTGTCTGTTTGTTTTTATTTGTGTAATGTAGTAGCATATGTCTTTTATTTCATCTTATTTGTCTATGTTATCTGTAACTGTCATTAAGTAATCTGAATGTAACTCTGAATTTGCATTTGCATGTATATTCTTATGTATCCAACTCTCCTAAAGGGGATCACTTGTCTCAAGCCTTTGGCTTTCTTTGTGAACTCCCCGACACATTTTACTCTGTATATATTTCCATTTTTATGATTATCAATAAAGTGAATTGAATTGAATAAGTTATGATTTGGAGAGGAATTTTGAAAATTTTGCAATCACAAAACAAAATCACAACACTGATAATTTTTATGAACATCAAAGATTTTACATGAAAGGCTTATACACTCTTCTTTAAAGAAGCACTAGCAAATCATGGAGATTTGACTTTTTCAAACTTGATGGCCTTAAGGGAAGAGCGTGGGGCTTGTAACTCATTCAGTGAATGGTGCTTGATAATTATTTTCACCATGATGGGAGAGAGTCACCAGAAATTCGTGCGAAATCACGGATCCAATTAAGAATAGATGTTTTGCGGAGGCCCGCCGAATTGATGAAACACACAGTCATATGACACTCGTGCAACCATGATAATTATTACACTGTTTCCCTGCGGCCGTTCCCCTTCTAGACACAGCACAACGCAAGGCCGAGAAAACATCACCCACGCACAGTACATAAAATGTCATCATCATTATTGATTATGGAAAGTTAGCTACATAGATCCAGCTCAAACAGGTTTACCTTTTGTGCTCTCGGCTATTAACGCAAAGCACATCAAAACAACAAACTTTGTGTCTTGTCTTTCTTATGTTCTTATGTCCCTTTTTACCGTCTTTATATCTTTTATATAAAGACATTTTGTTTTATATTTGTTTGTTTGTTTTTGCGAGAATTTATCACGCTGAACGCATCGGGCAAAATTTGAGTACATCAGATCAAAAGATTGTGCCGCTAATTACCATGAACATTAAAATGTTGGACATAAAAATGAGGACGAATATGTTATATATGTATATGATTATATAGATATGTATATACAGAAATGTGTATTTATTTAAAGAGTGAATAGACGTCAATCACGACAGGAATTTCGTTTCGAGTTAGTCCACATGTTGTATTCCTGCATTTCCGTGATAACTAATCACGACTTCGTTATCATTTCCATAATTCCATTTCATTGTGTGAGGACCTGACATCGATTACAGATGTTAAATACCGTGAATCAGCAGCAGAATTGGTAATGGTAAATGGTGTCAGCTAATCGATGACCTGTGCTGATTATGACGTCCTGTAAGGATTAATGCTTGTTCATTAAAAACACACACGCACACACACACACACACACACACAATCGCATGCACAGACACACAGAAAAACACTCACGGAAACTTTCTCTTTATTGTTTGGTGCAGGGCGGAGACATCGAGTGCACTGGCACCTCCCTCACGGAAGCTCAACAACACATTGGTGAGTGAAATGGATTAAGTTATCGTCATCGTTGTCATTGTTGATGTTGTTTGTACTGTTACAGAAGATACAGGAGCAAACCCTCTCAAATCGAAGATTTTCTGTGATTCTGGTATCAGATCCCCCAATTTATTAAAAAAAAAATCTGTCAACCATTTATCAATTCAATCAGTCAGTCAGTCAGTCACTTTTTTCCATTTCCAACAAAAACAGATTTTTACAGAAATTTAGTACATTAATCAACATTACAATGTACAATAAACAAAGTAATATAAGGTTGAAAAACTTCATCGCTCTCGATTGTCCCTCTCCCTGTCTGTCTGTCTCTGTCTCTGTCTCTCTCTGTCTCTGTCTCTCTCTCTCTATATATATATATATATGTATATATATGATAATTATGTTTGACCATATATACATATCTAATATATATTGAAATATATATGATATAATATGCGTATGTATATATATATGTTCAAACATACATTTTGTATATTTGATAATGTTACACCATGCTCTGATCTGAGCGAGATGTCGTGCCTTCGTAGGAAACCTTCACGTATAGATATAACATGGAATGCATACAATGTGCTGCCATTTTGCACCGTTTTGTGATAGGACGCGTGATTTCAAGCCTGGGCCCCTTAATAGACAGGAGAAAAAGTTTCATTCAGTCGGGTCATTCTTTTTCAGGACATCTCGTTGGCGTTTCACAGCGATCGAGACTTGGGCAAAATTATCCCATGCATCACTGTCTGTTTACAGCGCTCTCTCTCGGAATGAAAGCAACAACAGCAACAACAAAAATTGTCTGCAGTTTGCAACTTTCTGATAATTTATATAAAGTGGGTTATGACTCATACCCACAATCTTGATAAAAAATGTCATGCTTTTACTAACTTTAAAAAAAGAGAGAGAGAGAGAGAAGCGCAAATCGTTTGAGAATTAATTTCTCAAAGGCAAACAGCCTAAAAGCTTTGCTGTTGCATTCACTTTACATTCAACAACTCGGCGATATAGTAACGGAATCTAAAGCGAGCATAGTTCTGTTTTTAATTTACTCTTTGTCTTAACGGTATACGCAATTTTACAATAATCTAGCTCTTTTAGCTCACTATTAAAAATGTCTCAATACTAACATGATTATATAAATTATACCGGGAATGGATGATACTCGCTTATACTGGAGTCATTGTACTGATGTCTTCATCATATCATTATTCACGTTACTGTTCCTAAAACGTACGAACTATAGACTTATGCTTGATGGGACTCATCTCATTACAGACATGGAAACGAAAACCGAAGTTTCACAGGTTTTTCTTTTCTTTCTTTCCTTTTATTGTTCCTCTCCTAAATAAGATTGTATACCCGATCTTTATTATAGTCAACCTGTCAACAGATCGAGCACACGATATTATTCACGGAGAGCAACAGCAAAAACAAACAAATGAATAAACGAATGAATAAATAAACAAGTAAATTAATGAATAAATAGATTAATCAATTAATTAATAAACAAGTAAAAATGATCCGTAAATATACTCCGCAAAACTAATTCCATTCATATGTCATGGATAAGAAAATGAAAAAGAAATTACTCTATTTTATATATATACTTGATTTATTGATTTTTGTGGAAAAAATGATTATCATATAGAAAATCTAATCTTACCAAAATCTCTATATTTGATCTATAACTGATATGAACATTTTCTTTCGAAATGCATTGTGGTAAACCGAACTACGCTGTCAACCTTTAAATACGTTCAGACAGTTCTGTATCTCACCTTACGTTGATTCACGTCACAAGGTCGCTGGTACATCGTTACCTTAAATTATCTCAGACGGGATAGACAGCTAATGGTCTGTGTCGTCCCGTAAAATCACCCTGATGGTCCTGTCTTAATAGTCATTGGTCTATGTTTTCTTCATTCCCAGTCGGTTTCAGCCCGCTGATCAACCGGGAGTCGGTCATGCACATTGCTCTCTATGGTTGCCCGGACAAAGCGGCCAGCAATAAAGACTACTGGTAATCACCGCCCCGATTCGTTTCAACACTTTAAAGATATAAATATCTATATTATATATTTGCGAAATTAATGATGTGCTTCAGACAAAGCCCTTGCTTCCAAGTTTTGGATGTAGACATGTTACATAACTTTATTTAAGTTTATTCTTTGAATGCTCATTATATCTGTAAAATATTTCTTAGTTACGCCAGCATGAGCTCACGTTTCAAGCCATCGGTAGGGTATTAAATTAATGGATGTCCTTTTTATAGCAGGAATACAACAACGCAGACTCACATCAAATCAGTGATTTACAACTTTAAAGCTGCTAGTATATTTCCGTCACTTTTATTGTGTAAAATGTTTTGTATTCTTTTCTGAATTAATGAGTTATTTTATCAAACAGATATTCACTCTGAAGAGGCCGTCATCCACAACAAAGAGAGCATTGTTTAATGATAAGATAATGACGGCAAATGTTATATTACACATTAGTTGTATCAACAGTAAGTATCTGTCGTGTAAGTTAAATTGCATTGGACGATTTAGTTTGTTCTTCGTGCAGATATCATGGAAAAATTGAAATACCAAATCAAATCATATCACATCAACTATACATAGTATCATTGTTATTCCATTATCTCAAGTTCCCGGCTCATTTAGAATATACATTGAAGGCTAGTGTCAATATCATTGTGTAAAAGATGCTCCTTTCATGTTCTCTGTTTGTGAATGGTTTACTCGTTTTCTCTCTGTACATGAAACCCCTTTGGTTACAATCTGCATAGGCAGAAGTAACGAGAAATATCTTGTGAATGAACGAAAGTGTATAATACCCTATAATGACGATGAGAGTAAAAGTTATAACTACACTGCTTCCCGTGTTGAAAACAAATGATATTGTCCATCCGATGTACCCCCCCCCCCTACGCACACACATGCAAAATGACTATGAAACAAGTCTTTGTACAGTCACCAAAGTATCACCTTATCCTACTGACTTGTACTGGGTGAGAAAAAAAATGTTTGGCTATATCCCTGGTGCTCGCTTTTATTAATCGAGAATAATATGTTGGCGATGTCTTCTTACTAGGGCTTTCGCGCCATTGTGGAAGATTTATAATGCTCAGATGATTCTGGGAATAATCACAATGCAGTGAAGTGTGTACTGTGGGGGAAATTCTTAAGAGCGCTATAACAGTGTGAGAGAAATGAATTTCATAAGTAATGAAGATAATCTGAAATATTGATGAATACAGCAGGAGGGATCACACTGTGTAACGTATTTCATGTGACACTCATTTTATTATTTCTCTTTTTTTTTATCAAATAAGGTCTTGCACCCCTCAGAACAAGAGTGGAATATGCCACGGTCCTACAGCTCTGATGTACGAATGGACGCGAGACAGATGTGACGATTACCTTGCAAAGGGTGAAGCTATCACAGTCGGAGGGGCATTCATTCATAATGTCGTTTTAATGGTGCAATATGTTGATGGTAGGTAGACATTTACAGCACATAGTGGTTACACGAATATAACTATTACTGGATTATGACCACCCGTCTTATGCAAATACTAAACAAAATATAAGGATATCACACCTATTAAAATGAAGAAAACCATACATTTAGCATGGATACTTCTGTGTTTACAACATGTAGCAAAATTACTATAGAGTAGCGTGTAAAAATAATTTTGGTCAAACAGCAATTTTAAGATATAAAACATGAACAGGCGTCATTTTGTTAGGAAAGTAACTGGCAATAACATGTTGCGGTAAGGCGAGATGAGCTGTTGCCCTCCAGATACCACGATCTAGATGCCACGATCGCCGTGAGCTTAAATTGCATGTCTACTTCATTCCTGCTCGCAATAGTACAAAAGATGTCTGTATTTGCGTATGTTGTTGTCACACATTACCACTTACAATGATAATAAATAACTACCCCTATTCAGTTGCATGCCTTAGAAAACCGTATATTGATAGAAATCTATATTAATATCATTAAATGTTGTATTAAGGTTTCATTTCAATATGAAACAAAAAAGAGATGAAATGACAAGTATATGAATAAATTGCAAAGTTGCATAAATAAACGACTTGAAAACAAAACACTCACTTAGTATTGTGGTAATGTGAGTTGAAATTATGATCATGAAATGATGATGCACTTGAAAAGTGCGTCTCAGGCAATTTCGAGGTTAAAACAAAAAATGCGTGTCAAATGTCATCATGTTTCTATTTTTTGATACAAAGATTTCGATCACGGTAACTGGTACTCACACCATTTCCAAGGGCAGACATCTGAAGATATAATGTATTTCTGATTTGGGGGTCGTAACTCGTCCGCGAGAAAATTTTTCATTTTTTCCCCGCTATAGTATAGTATACCCTTACCTCTTCACTAGGTTGCCCTCATGACATCACACCGGATCTGTTTTCATGGGTGATTCGATTTGTTTGTCGTCATTTTGTTCAATTTTTCACGGACTTTTACTTTGACGAAAGTGCTTTTAATCAAATTTGGTTATCTTTCTTCAGGATTAAAACATTGCCAAGCAGACAAACTATCTCTCGATGCACTTTTATGGTGTTATTTCTTTTTAAAGGTGGATTTTCAGATTCTTCCGGATTACAGCTGAAGTTGATGCCATCTGAGTAAGTTATTATTTACCTACATCAGCGTTACTCAAAGTTAGATTGAAATTCACTTTGTGTAGAAGAATGTCTCTTTTTATTAGTTTACGGTATAGCAAGGAGGTTCAAGAAATGGAGTAGCAACAGTGTTATTCCCTTTGATCCCATGTTTGATGCCGCCACTAAGAAATATTTGAAGTATGTGCTGAACCGGAGCTGCCTCACAGATAGGAAGACAATTGATTCATGTGGCATTGCATCATGGACTTTATAGTCACTCTCAATGGAAGATATGTCATTATGATGGTAATTACTTTTCGCTGTCCCTTCCTATAAAACATGAGCGGTATATATTACATAAAGGTACAAACACAGGGATGTGCGAATAAAAATTCCACAAAAATTGATGAAATAAGAATTGAAATTACCCGACTTTACATGTTTTTACACTGATCTAACATATAACTTTATAAAGAACTTATCAGTTTCATTTATCGGAAGTGATCGGAAAGATGATGAAATCGACTTTTCAGTAAGGGTGCAGTTCAAATATTTTCACAACGTACGGCTCAGATTTATACTTGTTGACATAATCCTGGACAGGAGTTACTTTCTTTGTCATATGCCTTATTATTAGCTGAAATCTAATTTTTCTTAATACAAAAACAAACAAGATGTAGCCGACATTATGTTAGTGTTTCAAGTGAATCATCTCTTTGCTCGGAAAGACGGCGGCATCGAACTCCGATCATCAAAGTCACAAATGCACCCTGTAGAATTCCTTTGTACGTCAAAAGAAAACTGACAGCTGTTTGAATGTTTACAGCCACTTGGAACTCCATTTCTCAAACCTCCTTGGGTATAGTTACATTATGTATATATGATATAACTTTCCTGGACTATTGAATATTCTTGATGAAATTATTATTTGCTATATCATGATACCTAGAATGAAATATGGTTCAGATAGTTAAATGTGAAGTGCCTACCGGGCAGAAATTAGTAACTCTATTGATAACAATTGCTCCAGAACAATGAACTATTTATATTTAGCCATATTTCATGTACATGTAATTTAAATGTAAGGAATACACGTGTAATGTACCGTAATGGATACTTGCCTGTGTTGTATTTTGGCTAAAATCTGTCATCTTTTTCACCACGATGATGAGATGAATATTCACGGCAGTTTTCCACCATTCCAATTGTAATCTAAACCTTTGTTAGCATGCAGAGGTCACGGAAGAGGGGAGGGGGAATTTGGTGATTAGGAGCTGCACCCTATCCACCCATCCCCCTAAAAAAACAAAAAGAAAAAGAAAACAACTTTTTCTCTGAAAAAAACAAACCAACTACAAGAAACCCCACGTCATTCCATGGGCCCCAACGAAGGGGGAAGGGAGGGAGGGTGGGGGAGGAACATTGACCCAACCACGAGCTTTCTGCCCTCCCCCCCCCCCCCTTCTCGATCGGAGAAGGGAAAAAAACAAACTTCAACGGCCCTAGTCATGAATCTCGCCTGCGCCTTGATTCGTTCATGTCCTCATTCCATCATTTCAAGGCCCCATCATTTGAATTGTTAATGTCTCATTTTTGTGACGTCATAATGGTAATGGTAGCACTGAGGAGACAGGCATCATCGAGACGGTCAATTACTACTCAGGGGCACTCAAGAGCCCAAGCTGCGACCCAAAACCACTCATCGACAATGCGGAGGACGAGGACGAGGACAGAGACGAGGACGAAGCCGTGAATGAGCAGCAGGAAGAGGGCCCCGATGAAGGAGACGAGGAGGTGAACGGGATGCAAGAAGAAGAGGAGGAGGAGGAGGAGGAGGTTGAAATGTTGCCGAGCAGCAGCAGCAGCCTGGCCGTCGAGGAAGACATTGGCGACGAGTACTCGCAGTCGTCTCTCTGGTCGATTCTGGAGCAGAACACAGACTGGATGAGTAGCAGAGTACCCCGGATCGATTACGGTGCCGACGAGTCCATCTCGATGTCGGAGTTCCTGAACCAGGACGAGTACTACAGCGACCAAGGGATCGACCAGTCTTACCAGAACAGAATTGACGGTGACTCGTACATGAATAACTACGGTGATGAAGGGTCGGTCTATGCTAGCTCAGCCGACTGGATGGCCAGACTACAGGTAAAGTGGCGCAGCGTTCTCAGTGTTGACTGAGTAAAATGTGTAACGCACAGTCATAATTCTATTGTCCCTTGTAGGTATTAGACACCGACTACCCCATAATGTTTTATTTCTGTTCTTAAATTTGTTTTACAGATCTATTTGTGTGGGTTTTGTTTTGTGTTTTTTTTTTTTTTTTGCTCTGAAATGGTGAGATGGCAGATACAACACTTTCAGTAGCTGGTCATTATTTCTGACATTTCCACCCGAGATTTAATGTTTGATTTTAGCATTTCACCAACGTTCGTGAAACATTCTTTATAGGGTGACGAAATTCTTTTGAGCGTGTTGATATATATATATATATATATATGCGTGTGTGTATAAGTGTGTGTGTGTGTTTATAGTTGGTTGTTAAAGACGTTACTATGGTTAACATCGTAAGAAGTGAAATAATGGGCATCCCTCTTTGCATCGATAGGACCTGTGGAACTCCGCCGGTGCTCAGGCCTATGGCATGGTCCTTCGCGGCTGGTGGCCGCGTGACGAAACTCTGGAGATCGGTCAGGTGGCCGGCATTGCCACAGACTCCAGTGGAAAACTCTCCCTAGTTCACCGGGCCGATCGTCAATGGAAAGACGGGTGAGAGCACGTCTACTGCAAGTATTGTTAGACTGATCAGATTCTTATCATACAAAGCAAAGTGCTTGGATTTGCTGTTGTTGTTATTGTTTGGGGGGATGGGGAAGGGGAGGCAAAGTATGCAAAACATACCGTCGTGTGCTGGCCATAGTGTTTGCCATACATAACCGTATTAACGTTCTGCCACGTTGTCTATTCAAAATAAAAATGAACTATAAAACGCACCCTTCCAATATCAGAAATACAGATACGGAATTTAGAGTATTTGAAAAGGTATAGTACATCAACGCTGGATAAATCTGCTATTATCTACACCATTGTAGAGAGTGTGATTTATATTCAGTTGTAAACTTTAAGCCACGCGCTTCTTCTCGTCGATAACAGAAATGAATTCCCTGGAGTAAAAGAGATGGTTCATGAGGCGATACAGTGAGTTAGAATTGCAGGGTATATAAACTGTTACAAATTAAACGAAAAATTTACAAGTAGGCCTACCTCTGGAGGTGACCTCCAGAGATGTCTAGAAGCTCAGTTAAACGCTAACATTGTTTTTGGTTAATTCAGGTAGTAGATTCGTTTTAAATTGGTAAATACGCCACTCTGAGTTTTTGGTTGTCTACACGGATAAAACTTTGTGTCGATTCATTAAGATGGCTGGCAAAAGAGTCCGGTTAAATATGACCTCGGTCTGCCATAGAGTCTACTACACCATTCACCACGTTTCATCATGTCATTCGGTGTACTCTCTCGTAATTCTGTTTTGTCATGCGCTACGCAGGGTCTTTGATGACGAGAACAACTTCCTCTTGGATGAACCTATTCCTGATGACGTCATCGTAACCCTTGACCCTGGTACTGGCGAAGTCCTCACTTCTTGGGGCAGTGATCGGTAAGACTATAATCATAATCGGTATGGCATGCCCTCTGAGTTTGGGTTCGAAACAAAGGTCAAAGAATATCACCTGAGTATATACAAAGCAAATAAAAGTAAAGAATCGAATAAAGCATATCAGTGAAAATTAGCTTTGCTACATTTAGAACTAAATTGCCAAAAAAGAATTCATTGAAACAAACTTCTTATTTGGGGTATTTTACGAACCACCGAACACTTTAACATCTAAGTAAGATTTCATTATGTTCACATTTTGCGGAAATATTATGAAACTATGGCAAAGTACAACAATTAATCTTATAGCTATAATAGATCAAGCCACTTTGTACATCATCGAGAATGAGGCGTGTAATGATTTCAGTAACGCAGCATTTAACACTCTGCATGTATGTTGTATTTTAGCATCTACGGAAGAATTTATGTATGCATGGTATTGCTGCAAAATGACGATAGAAGTGTACTTATGCTTACCGACGACTTGCTATTGCAAGGTATTACTTAATGATTACAAAACATACGCAATATACAAAAGCTGTCACAACATTGCCTGCTTTAACAATTGTACTATATACTATGTCATATAGTATAGAATTGCACATGTCTTGATCATAAAGTTTTTTTACAACCTGATGTGTTGTAACTACGATAGATATATGTATACACTTAATAGCCAAACGATATTAAGCGGGTTCAGCTGAAAAATTGAAAAATCCTCATGTCAGTGGGAAAAATTTTCAGCGCTTTATAGCTGTCTTTACATGAAATAAATGTTATTGTGGTACTGATAAATCCATAATGCATAAACCAGGCACGCATTTCATTGATGCATAGATTTTGTTCGTCACAGTTTTAGTCCACTCTCACTTCAATATTTGAGGGAAAAAGAAGAGAAATTGAAGAGAAAACGAGACGCACGTAAAAAAAAATGTCATTGTACTTATTCATAAGTAGTGGTCGATTAAACATGTTGTCTGTTTTGTGTTGTTTGGACAGTCCTTGATTAGAACGGCCCTACTAAGAAAACGAAATGGAAAAAAGTTGTATGACGCGAATTTAATATAATTATAGAACATTATATGCACTGATAATAAAGGTGAACAATCGTATTTAAGGACGATTCAAGTCTGCCAATTATACCGTCAGAGAATTTAATGCTACGAACGTAATAGCCCCCTCCACGTTAAAAAAACAAAAAAACTTGTTACTTATTTCCCATGTGGAAATATAATCATGTAGAGAAACTGGAATCAATTTTGACTGCTACTTGGATCAAAATATTAATTGCAGTCTACATGGCGGGAAGACAATAGTCATGGTGATTACTGACATCACGTAGTAACTAGATATTTATAAGATACACTAATGTTGTTTTATTTCGAGTGAAATACTTTGCAATGTACGTGGATTTGTGCATGCTTAGTAACTGAAGCTCATATCACATCGATATATCCCTATTATATCCATGTCTAGGACATGTATCCGCATATAGTTTCTCTTGTGCTTCTTTATGTTTTTCCCTGCTCGATAAGTCATCGGAAAATTAGGCAGGCAACGATGGCTTCAGGTATACCTGCTTGTAATATATTGCAAGATAAGATTACTTGTAAAGTTGTTACATGTTGCAGTTCCTCACTATATTGTTAACTATTGATGTGGTGTGTAAATGTATAACGTATTTGCAGTAAAATGGAGTTATTTCGAGATCTCTTTGTTCCTGTCCACTTCAAAAGATTCTACATGCCTCATGGTTTGTACATCGACGCACACGATAACATGTGGCTGACTGACGTCGCGCTACACCAAGTCTTCAAGTTTCCGGCGGGTTCCCGCACACCGTCCCTCGTGCTCGGCAAGGCCTTCGATCCGGGCAACGACCTGGACCAGTTCTGTAAGCCCACCGACGTGGCGGTCGACAGCAGAACGGGCGAGATCTACGTGGCTGACGGGTAAGATCCTGGTGTCATTAACATTCTGATGCACACAACTATTCCGTCACTTTGTTGCATCTTAACTTTCCTCGTTCATGGGTACGAATCAAAAGATAAATGCAAAGTCATTACTCTCGAGCACAGATTGTAGAACTCATTTCAGATAGCTCAAAAAAATTACTTTGACCGTTTTCTACTCATTCATTCAATTCTTTATCCATTCATTTCCATGTAAATATACTGTCTGTTCATGAAGTACAAGTATTCTTTTATCAGTTTGCATCTCTATTTATAATGTGTTGTTGCCATCATCATGGCTAAAAATGTGGTTATAATCATCAATACCATTACATGATTTTAATCATTATCATTATGAAAAACCAAAAGATGTCAACTGAAACAGACTGTCCCTAATCTGCCCCCTCCTTTCTTTTACTGACGATACCTGAACGAAACGAACTTACATTGCGCTTTGCACACCTTGCTTGTAATATTGAGCTTGTTTTTTTCGTTAAGAGAAGTAGGCTGCGATTGTTTTAAACTTTTAAAAGACATCTTGAAATGTGGTATATCTATGTAGCTAATTTTGCCAAAATAGTCGATGCATCTTGCACGGTTCTTTCGTGATCATCCAACTATGCATACGGTATGCATGTATGAGTCAGATTATATTCTATCCAGAAGACAAAATACGAACATGACGAAACTAAAACCTTTCCTTGCCTATGATCCTTCAACTGGCATACATACATAACATAATCATCTCACACTACACAAATTCCGTCCGCCATGAGTTAAAAGCTACAAAACAGTCGCGAGATTATCCGAAGAGCAAAGTACACATACCCTCTATTTTTTCTTCATTCAAAATCTTTACACTGCAAACTACAGAGACCATTAATGCAAGAAATATGAAATTCGCGGTTTTATCTGACGGACTCTATTTTAGTCACTGAGGTTATTTTACTTCAATCATTATTTTGATAGAATTGATAGCACGTTCAGTTTAAAGGATGTGGTAGTTTTGGTGTCCGGAAACTTGAAAAATTCCATCATGTATATTTCTCTTCTTGTTTCAATGTTGTAGGTATTGTAACAGCCGCGTACTAAAATTCAGCCATAATGGAACGGTTTTAATGGAGATAACGGCAGGAAAGATTCCGGGAGGTAAGAATATCGTTACAGAATGAGCTGTTATTCAGTGCGTGTGCTGCAAACTAGGACTGTCCACAAGGAGCTTTGCTTTATGATATATATATATATATATATATATATATATATATATATATATATTTATCTATTTATTTATTTGTTTATTTATTTATTCATTCATTTATATAATGTTTGTTCAAAACTACCGAATTAACCTGACAGTTGTGGTTACATGAGGGGTAATGACATTACATCAAATTCGAGAGACCCATATTATAAAGTAACATTGTCCTCTTCCTCCACACAATTGCCTCGGCTCCTATAACTCACTGTTTCTCTTCCTCCCTGGTTCTCTCTCCCAAAACATGATAACATATCTCCCTTCCGTCAGAACTCGTACCGCCCTGGTCCCCGATGAGGTCGTTCCAGATCCCGCACAGTCTGGCTATCATCGAGTCGAGAGACATCATCTGCGTGGCTGACCGGGAAAACGCGCGCATCCAGTGCTTCAACCTGACCACCGGTTCCCTGGAGCGCCAGATCGCATCGCCTGCTTTCGGCAACGAGATCTACGCCATCGCCTACAACGACGACGAAGGTACCGAGTTACTAGTAATTTTAGTTGCCATGTTCATTATATCTTTACTATTTAGCACAGCTAAATCCCACAAGCTGATCTTTTCTGTGGTTACTGTATTTTCTGCAAAACCAATATCTAATTTAAGACTGTTAAGGGTGTTGGCTTTTATAACGTATTTGACGAAAGTAACTATTGTGTCAAAACTATGGTCAAAGTTGATTGGTACTCTAGCTGTGAATGAGTTACACTACATTACATGAGTCAACTCAATGGGTATGATTACATACTCGTTTTTTCTTTCATCTAGATGTCCTCTACGCCGTGAACGGTCCTGACGAAGGCGAGGAGGTCCCGCCATTGGGATTCACTGTTGAACTGGAGACGGGCGAAATCCTCAGCACATGGGACCCATACCCGAAGGTAACTCGGCTGGAGGAACCTTAAATTATTCATTGTGTGTATGCGTGTGTGTGTGTGTGTGTGTGTGTGTGTGTGTGTGTGTGTGTGTGTTTGTAGTGAGTATGTGTTCTTCCGAGCACTTGTATGATCTTGTACTGGCGATCAATTTTTTTTTTAAAAGTTGTAGTTGAACTGCATTCGGGGCTTAAAAGAGGGACTTTTGCTTTTAATACATTAAGTTGGCCTCTGTTTTTTTCACAGCAACTGGGCATCCTTGCAAGAGATGATATAGGAATTATCATACATAACCGTTCGAAAGCATGTCTGTGACATGTAAAAATGTCAAATTGTGTACATTCAGAATCTAGATTATTAGCCATGTTGCAATACATAATTATGATGAAACTGATAAAAATGATCATTAATATCATCATCCTTGTTGATTCCATTGTTACTATCATAGTACCAGTAATCACCCTGGTGATAGCAGAAATAGTAGTAGTATTCGCTGCAGTATGGCCGGGTAGTCCTGGTCCTAGTAGTCCTGATCTCAGCTAGTGGTATAAAGATGATGATTACGTCAAACGTGACATGACCATCCTATATACATTCTCTGGACTGTTGCAAAATTCAGGTTAATTTCTTCAAGAGGAGAGAACTTATACTTTTGATATCAAATATGTTGTGCAAATAATCATCATGTTGGCGACCACGGAAGGCTCTGTTTTTATGAAAGTATGTTCGAACCCAACATGATCTAACATAGCTGTAATTCCCTGTGACTATAGCAGTGAAAAGTTTAGCTCATACTCATCAACTTTGATATCTTCGCTTTGCCCTGTTTGTCTCAGATATTCGGCGTGGTCCATGACATCGCCACGTACCCTCCCGAAGGTGCCGTCTACGTGGCCGACATCGGTGTGAATCGCGTCTGGAAGTTTGAAACAACATCCAGCAGCCTTGGCAATGAGATATAGAGAAAATATGATCGTTGATAGATCCTTCGATGCTGATACAAAGATCACTATATCATACGGCTCTAAAGAAAAACATGAAACGGTACACCAAGGTGCACTTTATCAATCTTTCAGTAAACTACAGCATCTGGAAGGAAAGATAATCTAATTAGTCGAAACTAAGATCTGCACAAACAACAAAAACTGTTGAGAACCGTGCCACATGTGTCTGCTCGTCCTCATAGTACTATTTTTCGGAGAGGGTGATTACGTGATTGGTTCAGACTAGCTTCACTTTCAATAGTAATATTTCAGCAAGTATAGTTAAAAACAAACAAACAACCAAGACAATAAAACCAGAATTACCGCATTCCTAATCATTATCATACAATACTTGATTTATTTCCAGATGGGGGCAAGCTAAACATAAGCTTTGAAATCGTTGAAGGTATGTTATATTGTGTACTTCTTAAAGTGACTGTTTCAAATGTCAAATCTATTTCGCCAGCAACATCGCTGATCCGCGCAATACTATAATAGTTTCCGAACAAGGCACAAAGTTATACATCAATGAAGAAGAACGTGATTCCATAAATACTTTTGCATACAGAGTTGCAGACACGATGGGTGAGCTGTCTTGAGTAAGGATGAATTGAAAATTACTGAATAGTAACAACTGCACATCTAATAGCACATTGCGTCACATCTCATAATGGAAACAGGCCGCCCCTGATGATCATGCCCTGAAACCCGTCCGTACGTCTAATCATTTCATTTGGAAGTTAAGCATGTCTTGATTTCTGCAGCTCAATAAAAAAGGATCAGTCACAGCACTATAAGCACGCTTTTCCCTCGCACACATCTATTTTTTTGTCCATCTGTCTGTCTGTCTGTCTATCTATCCTTCTGTATATCTATCCATCTACTCTATCTACCAGTCTGTTTATCATTTTCTCATTTCTCAGTTATAGGCAAGTAAGGTGATTTTGCTTGTTTCGTTCAGTAATGTGAACAGTTAACATGAAAGCAAAGTTCACCAATCTCAGAAAATTAGAGTGTAGAGCCACATAATGCAAAAATGTTTTCAAGTGCAATTTGTCATGTTCCGGGCGGGGGGAAAAGATGAAAATGTAGAACTTCGAAGCGGCATAAAGAAACAAGGAGAAAACGGCGTTCAATGTAATTTGCAAATTAGTTTTGACGGACCAAGCAGCATTGTACAAATGTCTCATTAGTTCAATCTTGATATTCATGTCGAAGTTTAAACCAGAATATGCTGTGAATTGTGTATGTTCATAACTCTATCAAAAATTTACCTAAAGGCCGTAACTTTATGCACTTTATCGTAGCCTTATATAGTTGTGTAATTTGTGCTTTGCAGTAGAGAGAAAAAATGCAGCTGTAAATAATCACAAAAACATATCAATGTTTAAAGGCTTACAAATATTTATTTTTAAAGAAAAAAAGAGTCATTACATATTTTCTTTGGTGGTGTGACTTACATATCAGAGGAAAGATATCCCTAGAATCGTATGAGCCAAATTTTAAATGTAGTTGAAATATAGATATATAGTATATTTATTGCTAAGGTTGAAAATTCTAATTAAGGTATGCATGTGGTAAACTCGAGATGTTATATGCCAAACACGCGCGTTACTGCTGTCACCGATTCAAATACATCAGACACTCACGCACAAGAATTTGTAAGCATCCTGCAATTTCTCAGTTGTTTTATTCCTTTGACCTTCATTTGAGTAACTTCACGTTTTGTTTCATAATGTATGTAGCCTTAGCGGTTGATCCAACACCTTGTTTTGTGCCCACGTGTGCTTGAGCTGGTTGTGTATAGTGTTGTTTTGCTATAGAAATATTTTGCGATACTAAGTTTTATGAGAATCGTGTTGTATAAATTTGAGCAGAATATGTAATAAAGTCGCAGATAACGATATACAGTTCCAGCACGATTGACAGTTGTTGTTGTTGTTTTTATTCATGGCGTTTTATTTCAAAATTTAAAAGTTCCACGTGACTAACCTATCCTATGTACGCTAGCTGTAAGTTTCAAAGATGAAGAGATAAGGTTTTCTTGCTGTTTCTGGCACTTATTCACCATCTTTTGTGTTCAGAATGAACACTTATGAGAACATGTTGTACTTATGTGTGAGTTTTGATTAGTAAATTATAACAATGATATACTGTACATCGTACTAAAGGCGCATCTTACACGGTACGGTCTCCATGCGCTTTATACAGTTATAGGCATCTTTGATAATCAAAGTAAAATCGCCCGCAATACCATGAATATATTCACATACCTATATCATGTGAATATAATAATCCACACGTGCACATGCATATTCGTATCTATACAGTTAGATCATCCTGTATATAGGCAAAATGGCAGAAAAGGGAAATCAGCCACTCAGTGCAAGTTTTGATAAAGAAAACTTTCTTGTCATAAAACACGTTGTGGGCATGTAATCACTGCTCCAACTATTGTACATTATCCAACGTTGAAAAAAAATATATGCATATTTGATTTTTTTTTTTTACTTCTCTTTTTTTTTTGGGGGGGGGGAGGGGATGGAAGGGATAGGGGAGAGAGATGGGGTGTGAGCCACAAAACAAATATTTCGAGTGACAACTACACTTCGTTCCATTTATCATGCCCATGTTACCTGAATACTTTTAAGGACAACAATAGATATGAATGGGTACGGTAGGACATAAATAAATTATCGTCTACCTGGGCAGCTGTACAATAAGACCAAGAGACAATAGTAGATATTGTAACGATGCATTCTACATTAATACACAGAATAACAACTGATTGATCCCCTCCTCCTTGCTGCTGAAGGTGATGATATATTGTTCCTGCAATATAGCAATGCTTGAAACACCCTATCGTGAATACGCTAAGCAGCTGTGGCAGCTATATTACGACGTGTTTATTTTTCCCCAAACAAAAAACTCAAATGAATTTCCAACGCAAGTGCCGGTTACATGGATTCGGTAATGGCAATTGAAGTATCATGAAAATGTCAATATCTTCCTATCTGCAAAGTTAGATCTTAATCCTCATTTCATAAAGAGGAGTACTTGACCGTGCGTCTCTGATGTCTGTTAAAGGAGACCTCCGGATGATATTCAGACTTATGTATTTGAACAATTAGAGATTGGCTATACAGGGTTAAGAGTTTGAGATTTTATGGTAATTAGGGTGATGAATAAGAATGCTTTCAAAATTCCTAACAAATCACAATGAACAAGGAAGATGGTACACAGCTCCACATAAAAATGCATGATTGGGTGTTCAGGGAAGCAGAACAAAAGAAGAGAGCGTGAATAAATTTTACACAAGTGAACTTCACAAGCAAGTGTTATATTGTAATGGAATTACATCGCTACATGACTGGAATATCTGAGCCTCCTATTTTATCATCCTTGTTCAGTGGATTATATTTGGGTGTTTAGAGAGTAGGCATATATTGGTTTATTTGCTCAAGGATCACAATAATTTGCACAAATCTATATGGCACTATCGATGTATGTAGGCCTACTAAATGTTGAAAAATTATGTAAATCGTCTGGAATGTCCCTTGAATATCAAGAAAAAAAAATAACATATAGTACAGGTGGTTATACCTTGTGCAATGGGTTAACAGAACTAATTTCTAACAATTTACTCTATCTTAATTTCAGATATACCGAGTGTGTTTTTTTCTGGACCCCTCGGTAGAACAGCTCCACCATGAGGGCGGAGCAGAGTAGGGCTATCCAGCCGCAGTTTCATGTACTTTTGTGATAATTTCTTTGTATTATTCAATAAGAAGTGATGTACATATTTTTATTTTGCGGAAATAAAATCAATCAATCAATCAATCTCTCTCCCTCGATCCTCCCGACCTTCCCCCTTTTTTCTTATCTGATCACATTTTGTGGAATATATCCCTTGACTGCACACACCAATCTGATTCATCCACCGAAATTATAAACGAGATAATGAATAAAATTACAACTGTATGTTTTTCTCTAACATATGACCTGCCCCCCTGAAGTTATCGTATAATGATTTAGCATCGGATATAACCTGCTTCCCATTAGCGCCGAGGCAAAGCTTCAGTTTGTTGTCAAGCAAAGGACTGGAGACATTCTTATGCTGTTAAACAGCCTACAGAAGCTTCCTTAACACTTCTACCATCAAAACAAAATCAAATCATGAACAAATATAGGCACAATACAATGGCGATATGGAGTTAGCAAATTGACTCTTGAAACAAAGGTGAAACGTGAATCTCAACTCATCACAGAAACAAAACAGACACAACAGGCCCGTAACTATGATTTTTATGGGGGTCAGATTAAGAAAAATTTGACCTTTTTAGTCCAAGCTTGTGTTCAGTTCCGTACACATTGGGGGCACAAAAATATTTCTGGTGCCACTTCCGGATTTAATCAGCTGACAAGCAAAAAAAAAAAAAAAAAAAAAAAAAAGGAAAAAAGGCTCCCATGTACATTTTTTCTTTTTGTTTGTTTGTTGTGTTTTTTTGCTTGGACACAATGACAAAACGAGAGGAACACTCCGAGAGAGCAGACCTCCGCTAGGCGTGGTTAAAAGTTAAAACATCGGCATTTCTTTGGCAGTATGTTCAATAAAAACATAGAGGCATGGGGACATCTACGCAATACATTTGGTTGAAAATCTGACAGATTAAGCTTACTTCATGTCCGTTATGACCCCAATGAAATTTGACCTTTTGCTTCATGACCTCAATATTTAATCGTTTCTTTCCAAAGAGCTTATGAGTAAGAAGTGAGAAAATTCTCTTCATTTCATACCCTGCCCGATACACACCCTGCAAATGTTGTGAAAATCCATTCTCGAGTTACCCCGTACACAAACAGACAGACAAACATGCGGAGCCGAAAACGTAACACTGGCCAGCCGTAGATTTCACCTAATGGCTGAGGTAATGAAATGCAGATACGCTGCAAATAAGACCAGTGCAACGTGCAGTTATTCGAAGACAAAAATCTTCAACCAACTTGTAACTTTGTAGAGAAAAACTACTCAGTAATGAGATGAATA
Organism: Diadema antillarum; assembly: GCF_040938485.1. Taxonomy (NCBI): domain Eukaryota; kingdom Metazoa; phylum Echinodermata; class Echinoidea; order Diadematoida; family Diadematidae; genus Diadema; species Diadema antillarum. The sequence goes on from NW_027271543.1 coordinate 976,248, forward strand.
AAGAAGCTCTTTGTGACGTGTACCTCAATTTCCGTTTTACTACATTGCGCAGTACACAAATGAATGAACAAGGTCTTTGTGACGTGTACCTCAGTATCCAATTTATACGCAGTGTGTTACGCGTATGACCCAATTTGCAGTACGCTTTTATATTTGCGCGTAACAACCTTTGACATCTGATTTCTAACAACGTACCCGATTGGTTGAAAGTTAACCTTTATGCTCTTAGCCTTATATCATCTCTCCCGTGATTGGAGCTTTAGCAAGAGCGCAGTCAGACATCTGCGTGTCACGCATGACGCGATGAACGCCTTGGAGACGTCCTTCCAGCTTGTGTCAACAAAAGGCAGTGATAACTGAGCTTCTCGCTTGAGTACACTTGTTCTCAGAAATTTCTCTAGAAATTTCCTCATTTCTTCTCAGAATCTCGGTTATTTCGTCAGCGAATTTGCTTCAAGGTAACCATAAACCCTCTTTTTCACTTATATCATAACACATATAGATTCCCTTCCAGAAATCTTGGATTTTGTCGGAATTTAAGAGAGCCCACACAGCTTTTAGTTTTCTCAAAGTCACCTCAAGGTCAAAAGTAGCAATACCAAAGTATCATGTATATTGGATGGATGGTACAGTTGTTAGAAACGTGATAATCCCTTCTCTAATATCTCATAAGAAATGATCTGGGGACATTAATCTCTCATACATTTTTAAATTGCTGGATTTATCTTTCAGAATGTTTGAATTTCTGCGAATCTTTTCTCTTTGGTTGATGAGTACATCACCATCTCAACCTCTCAGCCAAGAGATCATCAGAAAGGCGCGGACTCGAACATCTGTGAGTCGGCTTTATTGACGTTGCGTGTATAATTTGAAATGTTGCACGACTTGGCTAGAATGATCACAACAGGTGGCAATACCACGAATACGCGCTACATTAGTACATGCAATCGACACTATTTGTATACCCGAAAATGGTTGTTACATATTTTTTCGTCATATTAACATGATTAAGGAACAGGAAATTTTCCCAGGGATAAAGCGTGTAATTACTAGAATTTCGGCAATTATTTTATTTATTTTATTTATCTATTTTTTATTCCACTTTATTTCTTGGTGGCAATCAAAAATACAGAGTGAAGGTGATCGTTATAAATTGTTATTGCTGATAGCAAATAAATAAATTTATGCAGGGATTGGAGTTAAAAACCAATACTGTCACAGGTAACTTTTACACATGATATTTCATGGGGAAAGACAGGGAATACTGTAGAAAAAAATATCTACACATCAGATCAACAAAACCATGAAAACACAGAGAAGAGACCCTTACGTTTAATGCAATGAAAAGCTCATGAGTAACGCAAACCCGTGTCATTGGCCACCGAGAGTTTATAACAATGAACCAATGAAAGTAGTCCCATAACATATTGAAATCAAAACATTTCACCACACCTATAATAGAACATGCAAGATCTCGTGATTCGCACACGAAGTCAAGAGCGGATCAAGTCTTCCGGCTCTCCTCCGGGGCTCAACTTGTCTGGTGCTTTGCTCCTCCAGATCCTGCACCTCCAGCAGGAACAAAACACTCAACACAGAGGATTACATTCGCGTAAGTATCTTTTCTATAAATTCATCGTATTTTTTTTTCATTATCTTGTTCAGTGGATATCAAATCTGCTCTGATTCTGTCAATCAATGTGAAGACCAGATCGAACAGTTTTAAAAAAAAAATCATGTTTCGCTCTTATAAATAATTTTTCTTCAATATTCTTTAAATTTCAGACTCTGACGAGTAGGATGGAGGAAAGTCGGCTAAGATATCATCAAATAGAGTCTGATTTAGAGGTAAGAGTGTTGATCATGGAAGATAAAGTGCACAAAAACGTTCAATCTTGTTCATGTAAATGGTAAATTTCATTCATAAAATTAAACTGACATGAAAATATTCTTTTAAATTTTCTTACAATAAATTTCGATCTCTAGAGAAAGCCAACTGTTCTGACTTTTTTCGATCATGTGAAGGTTCTTTCTCTGTGAGAGTTGTGGCATTCACGAGTTTCGGGGTTCAAAACTGTAATCCGCTCAAATTCACTCATTAACAAATAAGAATGTGCATTTTTATATCGACAAAAAAAAAATGAACTAATCCAGAATAAGTGAGATAAAGAATGCATGTCTGTCAATTTAACAGAACTTGGCCAGAACTCTGGGAATAAAGGTAAGTAATGAGCGAATCGTCGAAGACATCGAGAAGACGTGGTGGTCGCTGAAGGAGGAGAAGAAGGAGATAGAGAGGCAGTTGGAGAAGGAGCGTTTGAGAGCCGAGGAGGCAGAAGAGACTTTAAGTGTGAGTATAGTCAAAGGTTGGATCTATTCTCTCATTTTGCAGTAATTCATCTTTTCATCGTTACTTGTACCCACTCATATCTTATTGCAAGTTAATAGAAATTTATGGTCAATGCCCAAATGGAATTTAGGATACGCCAATAGGTTTTAGATTTATGCACTGTTTTTATATGTGAATTGAAATTTGCATCATCATGTCAGTTATTTCAGCAGATCTTTTTCCCTTTTATTCAATTGATAACAGGCCTATCTCAGAACCACAAAGCCTACCTTCTCAGATGTAGAGACTCAGACTCCTCAGTCTCAGCTGGAATCAAACACGAAATCTCCCCATATCGCTACGAAACAGGTCCAGACTGTCCACCTGTCAGGATCGCCAGAAGCGGCACGAGAATCCTCCTCCATTGTCACGACCTCTAGCCCTGGACAGTCACAGTCATTGGGAGGTACCAAAGTGGCTCCTTCATCCGACAGACTGGCCGCCATCAGTCCTCAACCAACACGTTGTGCAGCCTCCCACTCCTTGGATCTTTCCCCACCAGCAAAAAATATTTCTGTAGCTGGCCAGGACGATCTGGTCCCGTGGGATGCGTCGGAAAGTTGTCAGGAAATTGGCAAGGGTGCCTTTGGTGTGGTCTCCCTCCATCGCCATGCCGCCACTGGTACACCTGTAGCCCTCAAAATCCTCACCCTTCCGTCTACTACTGCCATCGATTATCAAAAGCGGATCGAGAAGAACTTCCAGAAAGAAATCGACATTCACATGGCCCTAGACGGACTGGAGTATTTCCCCAAGTTTTACGGCGCCTTCCGAAGCTCAGGGGATAAGCTATCAATGGCTATGAAGTTTCTCGGCGATGCTAGTACTGCAAAGGCACATTCCATCGCTGACAAGTTCGATGGAAAAGGACCCGAACTTACATACGTTGCCTGGTATGACATCCTCATTGACGTGGTCTGTGGGCTGAAGGCTATGCACGAGATAGGCATTCTTAACAACGATTTAAAAGAGGACAACGTTCTGTTGGTTTTGAAGGATAGATGGCACGGTAAGTTGATTGACTTTGGAATGTCGTCATTTGGTCCTAGAAAGTTGAACATGAACGACGAGGCCGTCATTGAGTACGAGCAGGGTGTGAATTACAGCCACTACGCACCCGAATGTGCCCTGGAAAACCAGCCTACCTCACAGTTGAGCGACCTGTTCCAGCTGGGCAGATTGATCGGCTTCGTCGGCCAAGAAATCAAGATCGAAGGCCTACTCGATATGGGGAATTATGTATGTTCATGCGATGCCGACAAACGACCGCCTCTACAGTCCTTTCTCGATGAACTTCGTATTCAGAGAGCTGCAGTGACAGCCGTGTAAATAGATCACTAGTGGAAGGTAAGTTTTATGGCCCTTTCATGGCTGACAAGCATTTCATGTCTTTGAGAAGGTAAGTGTCTTTTGCAAATCTGAAAAGCGCAAAATCGTTCAGCTGGTGATGCACAGCAAGTACTGGTATATAAACTCTTTCAATGAGATACACGCGGTAACCGATGGCATATAATGCAAGAAAGCAACGAAACTATGGAGTAAACTGGAAAGACAATGTTAGAATGTCAGAAAGGAACACAAACAAAATGTGACATTTTATCTGGCTGCAACAACAACAGCAAAACAAGACAACCAGAAAGTACTCTAATGCAATTTTCATTTGTCATATGGCACAACGATTCTGAGTAGGCCTACACGTGCATTATGCAAATGAACTTCGTATTCAGAGAGCTGTAGTGACAGCCGTGTAAATGCAACGAAGATAACTAGCGGAAGGTAAGTTTTATGGCACTCTAATAGCTGACAGGTATTTCATGTGTTTGAGAACGTAAGTATCTTAACATTTGCAAACTTTATAAAAGCACAAAATCAAGATGGTGCAATGGTCACTGAAAGTTTACATATTTCAAATGCAGAATGCCATTTCATTATTTTGAAATGCTTAAATAATCATGGTTGCCAAATTGTTCGTTGTCTATCAAATATTCGGATAAACATCTATACCATAGCTGGTGATGCACAGAGCTATACACAGTAGCCGATGTCACAGTGCAAGAAAGCAACGAAACTGTGGAGTTAACTGAAAAAGACAGTACTAAAAATGTAAGAAAAGACCGCAACCAAGATGTGACATTTTAACTGGTTGCAACAGCAACAACAAAACAAGAAAACCATAAAGTACTCCAATGCATTTTTCAATTGCAATATCCCACTATTCTGAGTAAATGCAAATCTCAACAATAATGATGCCGACACTGTTATTGCATGGTTATAAAACAATGCAGGAATTTTACGAATCTGTTGATGAAATTTCGATATGATAACTTCATGAAAATCGTGGCTAGTGTGCAAACAATCATTAACCAATGTTTCAGCATTTCTTTTCAGGTTGGACTGGACTCTATGCCGTGAATGAATTTCATGAAAGCCATTTTAACCGTCATTTCAAACTATTTTCCAAACACGTCATTTCATACTATTTTCCAAACACATCATAATCACCCATAAGCGAATCAACCTCTTCATTACCTGCTCAAAATAAACTGTTTCAAAGAAAAGAAAATATACAGGAAAACATTAAATTGAATAACCCTTGGCTTGTGTGCTACAATAACAATGTGAAACGTATTCACTACTTCAGTAAGAAAATCAAATGCTAGTGTTCCCATGGTGATTGACAACAGACTACAAATCAGGAAACGTTTGTTGTTGTTTTTGGTTTAAACAATGTAAAGTTGATGCATATGAATGTGCCAAAAATGCTATATAGAGTGATCTCTTGGTGCTTCAAAAAAAGTGGCCGAGTATCTTGCAACAGAAGGGTTAATAAAAGATGTACATATTGTATATACGTTTTTTCTTCTAAAATTTACACATGCCTCCTGGAGTAGTTTTTGGTGTCTTGAATTTGTCACAGTCGACCCAATGTTGAGAAATGGTACGGAGAGACATTTTTTTTTGAGAGAGAGAGCAAGGTATGATGAGGAAATGTGCTATCCTACTCAAACCAAAATACAGCTAGAAAAAGGAGAGAATGTAGCAATTACACTCTTAAAGCAGAAATGTTCCCGAGAGAATAATAAAGAATAAAAGAGAGAGGACAATAAAATGTGATGGTATTTAGAGAGAGAAGAGTGGAGTGCACCACGGAAGAAGAGTTTTTTAGAAGTTAAATACAAATCTGGATATACTAATGGACAGTAGATACATGAAGGAATGACATACCTATTGACATACACATATACACATCTGCAGTCACACACACACACACACACACACACACACACACACTCACACACACCAACACACTGTATATGTTTTATATGTTTTATTTGGTGTAATGTGAGTTTGTACAGGTTGAATTGGTTTGATATCATGTGTCATGCATTCAACATATCATTTCACACCTGCACAATACTGTAATCTTATACCAAAATGAAAATAGTATTAGAGATATGAAACAAAGATTCAAATACAGGAGAAAGTTGACTTCATAGATTTATCAACTGCTTCTTTTCTGTCTTGATTCACTCAAAACAATGATGACCTCCAAACAAATTGTTCTCACAAATATAACAAAAATGTAGGATATACACAAACACATAATACAGTGTACACTGTACATAACAGTCCTTTCACAAGTATTAACGGTATACTACAAGTCTCAGTTCTTGTACGTTCTTTACGTTTGTACTCTGGTTACATCTCTTGGCAAACTGCTCAAATGTTTCTGCAACAGAGGAACGCCACACTTGCAAAATCTTTCTCGACAAGTGCTCAAAATGTTGTCACCTGAAGTTCTCAATCGACATAAAAATGTGTTCTTCTTCTGAACACTTGAAACTCCACCATGATACATAATCATAATTATTAATAAAACTTTGTGTCAGCTCTGTAATGCCACTCTGTATGCATTCAGAGCTGCAATGTCAGGGTCAGGAAAATATCGAATGTACATACAAGTCATGATATAAATGTAAAGGCCCTACAACTTCAGTGAGACCTCCCCACTGTCTTAATTTGATATGACATCTACTCCTATCTAGTTTTTCTTGATAATTACAACAACAAAAAATGTATCAGCGAGTGATGTCTTCTTGTGTGCAATCATCAAAAAGCAGCGTCCAGGTTTTCTGCACTTGATCACCATCTAATGTGTTCAGAATAAAAATGTGTGAGAACATGAGCACTATTGTGTGACTTTTGATTCATTAAGTCACCCATACTCCCCATAAATATATGCACATACCTATACATGTGAATATATACACGTATGCATATAGCTACCTATACGGAAAAGGGAAATCATCAACACGTATCAAACTTTGATAAACAACGATCTTATTGTCATAACACACATAATAGATCAGAAGTGTGAATGTGATCTATATTTCAACCTTTTCATGTACAACTGCCACTTTAAACATGGGAAAATGTACGGACACTGAGGAGACGGGGAAGGGGGAGCCATCCCATGAATAGTCCATGTTTCAACTACTGTGCTCCCTTTGCCGTGCCAATGATAATTGAATTCTTTTGAACACGGGGATAAATAGGGGTATTTACTTCTAAATGGTATGACAGACCATATTCTGTTTGGGTGGTTGTACAGCCTGACCATGAGATAGTGGTGGACTTCGTAACATTGCATTACATGCTACACAAAATAACAAATAAATCCCCCCCCCCCCTACAATTACAACATTATTTTTGTTGCTGTTGTTGATGATGGTAAATTGTTCCTGTTATACCTTACCATGAAGTACTTGAGGCAGATGTCTTGAGGTTTTCGCCCAAGAGAAACTGTAATCCATGGACCAGCTAAATGGGCCCCGTAATGGAAAATTTAAGCCTAACTAGGAGGGTGGTCCTCGGAGACCCCCCCCCCCCCTCGAAATTCTGCGAAGTGTGTCACCATCGCAAAAAGTTATCACAGCAATGTTTCATGACTTTTTTCTTTCGAGTCTCCCGCATCTTTTGACACCAAATTTGTGATGCCCAGGCATGTGGTTCCAAAGTTATGCATACATGTAAATATATACATCCATGTCAGACCAAAAAATGCTTGAACACATGAATTCTTATACAATTTCCTGGAAGGACCCCCCACTTTATCATCTACTTAAATTGTCCGGCCTAGTTAGGGTTAAGACAAAACATATCTGCTGTATCATCACATTGTCCATATCTTTCCATCCACAGAGTTTGAGGTCTGTTAATTTCCCACAGATCTAACACATTGTGCTTGCGGTTACATTGTGCAATGGGTTAACAAAACTTAAAGTGTACCAATGCCCTGGAAATCAAAATTTGTGTATGGACAGAATATACAAAAACCAGCCATAATCCACCTGTGATAGCTCCTGAAAGTATACGTATTTCAATAAATCAGATCATATAGCCCTATAACAATTTGGCACATGTGCTTTTTAAGTTATGCTTCGTAAGCGCTGATACTGGTGTGCATGTTCTAGCTATAGGCATACGTTTTTTACGAATAATATCAAGATTCCATGTCGATCGCTTAGCTGATCGCATGCACGCATTGCATATCACTATGGTTGAAGACATATTTGAAAAAAATATTGATACCGCGATCGTTCCGACTGGGAGATTGACTTGTCTCTCTGACGTCATTTTTGTTTTTGTATCCTCTTTAAAACTATTTAAACTCCAATAAATAAAAATCAGAGTGACAAAAAATTATAATATTTTGCACAGGGCATGTCTCGAGTATATTCTTCAAATATAGCAAAAGATAACACATTAAACAAACACAATCACAAATTTAAAGCTCAGAAATTACACTACAAACGCAACAAAGACTCAATAAAATCTTCATACCTATAACGATCACACGTAATAAAGAAGAGAAGATAGATGATTGAACAAAGGTCATTGTGACGTCTACCACAATATACGATGAATACGCAGTGTGTACACGTGTCTGACCCCGTTTTCAGTATGCGCTCCCCTTTGCGCGTAACAGCCATTAACGTCTGATTTCTAACAATGTACCCGAATGGTTGAAAGTTACTCTAATGCTTTTTGGCTTCTTGTCATCTCTCCTGTGATTGGAGTTTTAGCAAGAGCGTTGTCAGACACCTGCGTGTCATGCATGACGCGCTGAAGTCCTTGGAGACGTCCTTCCAGCTTGTATCAACAAAAGGTAGTGATAACTGAGCTTCTCGCTTGAGTACACTTATTCTCAGAAATTTCTCTAGAATTTCCTCATTTCTTCTCAGAATCTCGGTTATTTCGCCAGCAAAATTGCTTCAAGGTAAACATAAACCCTCTTTTCCACTTATATCATGACACAGATAGATTCCCTTCCTGAAATCTTGGATTTTGTCGGCATTTAAAGAGCCAACGCAGCTTTCAGTTTCCTCAAGGTCATCTCAAGGTCAAAAGTAGCAATACCGAAGTATCATGTATATTGGAAGGATGGTAAGGTTGTTAGAAATGTGATAATCTCTTCTCCAATATCTCATATGATTTAGGGACCTTGAACATACTTAATCTCTGATACATTTTTAAATTGTTGGATTTGTCTTTCAGAATGTTTGAATTTCTGCGAATCTTTTCTTTTTGGTTGATGAGCGCATCACCATCTCAACCTCTCAGCCAAGAGATCATCAGAAAAGCGCGGACTCGAACATCTGTGAGTATGCCTTAATGACATTTCATGTATGACATAAAAAGTTGCACCACTTAGCTAGAATGATCATTACAGATGGTAATACATCAGTATACAAACAATCGACACTTAGCTATTTGTATACCCGAAAATTTGGCGCCAAATGGTTGTACATAATTATTTTTTTCGTCATTTTAAGAAACAATAATGTTCCAAGAGATACAGCGTGTAATTACTAGAATTTCGCCGATTATTATATTTCTTTATCTATCTTTCTATTCTTTCATCTATCTATCTATTTCATTTCAGGTTTTTTTTCCTGGCGACCAAAAATAAAGTAAAGGAGTAAAGGTGATCGTTATATATTGCTATTACGGATAACAATATGAATAAACTTATGCAGGAATTGGAGTTTTAAACTAACACTATCATTATAGGCAAGTTTACACTTGATAGTTCATCGGGGAAGACACGGAATACTGTAGAAAAAAAAAATCTACATAACGGAAAACATACAAAGAGAAGAAACCATTACATTTAATGCAATGAAAATCTCATGAGTGACGCAAACCGGTGTCATTGGCCACCGGGAGTTTATTACATTGAAAGTAGTTCCATAACATATTGAAATCAAAATATTTCACCATACCTGTAATAGAACATGCAACACCTCGTGATTCGCACACGAAGCCAAGAGCGGATCAAGTCTGCCGGCTCCCCTCCGGGCCTCAACTTGTGTGGTGCTTTGCTCCTCCAGATCCTGCACCTCCAGCAGGAACAAAACAACACAGAGGATTACATTCGCGTAAGCATCTTTTCTATAAATTCATCGTATCTTTTTTTTTTTTTTTTTTTTTGGGGGGGGGGTGTCATTATCTTGTTTAGTGGATATCCAATTTGCTCTGATTCTATCAATCAATGTGCAGACTAGAATGAAATGTCAAACAAGAACCCAACCATATTTCGCTCTTATAAATAATTTTTCTTCAATATTCTTTAAATTTCAGACTCTGACCAGTAGAATGGAGGAAAGTCGGCTAAGATATCATCAAATAGAGTCTGATTTAGAGGTAAGAGTTTTGACCATACAAGATAAAGTGCACAAAAACATTCAATCTTGTTCATGTAGGTGGTAGATTTTCATTCATTGAAATAAAATTGACATGGAAGAGTTCTGTCATTATCTTACAATAAATGTTGATCTCTAGTGAAATCCAAGTGTTCTGACTTTCTTCGATCGAGTGAATGTTCCTTCGCTGAAAGAGTTATGGCATTAACGAGTTTTGGGGTTAAAAACAGAAAACCACTCGAATTCACTGAACCACAAATAAAAGTGTGTAGAAGTAAATCAACAAAGAATGAAGGACAACTAAACCCAGAAGAAATCAGATGAAGAATGCATTTCTGTCATCTTAACAGAACTTGGCCAGAACTCTAGGGATAAAGGTAAGTAATGAGCGAATCGTCGAAGACATCGAGAAGGCGTGGTGGTCGCTGAAGGAGGAGAAGCAGGAGATAGAGAGGCAGTTGGAGAAGGAGCGTTTGAGAGCCCAGGAGGCAGAAGAGACTTTAAGTGTGAGTATAGTCAAAGGTTGAATGTATTCTTTCGTTTTGCAGTAATTCATCCTTTTATTGTTACTTGCGCTCGTTCATACTTTATTGCAAGTTAACTGTAATTCATGGCCAGTGCCTAAATGAAATTTATGATACACCAATATGCTTTTGGTTGACGCACCCTTTTTAGAATGTGAATTGCAGATTCGCATCTTCATGTCACAGTGGTTTCAGCAAATTTTTGCCCTTTTGTTCAATTGATGACAGGCCTATCTCAGGACATCAAAGCCTACCTTCTCAGATGTAGAGACTCAGACACCTCAGTCTCAGCAGGAATCAAACACGAAATCTCCCCATCTCGCTACGAAGCAGGTCCAGACTGTCCACCTGTCAGGATCGCCAGAAGCGGCACGAGAATCCTCCTCCACTGTCACGACTTCTAGCCCTGGACAGTCACAGTCACTGAGAGGTACCAAAGTGGCTCATTCATCCGACAGACTGGCCGCCATCAGTCCTCAACCAACACGTCGTGCAGCCTCCCACTCCTTGGATCTTTCCCCACCAGCGAAAAATATTTCTGTAGTTGGCCAGGACGATCTGGTCCCGTGGGATGCGTCGGGAATTTGCCGGGAAATTGGCAAGGGTGCCTTTGGTGTGGTCTCCCTCCATCGCCATGCCGTCACTGGTACACCTGTGGCCCTCAAAATCCTCACCCTTCCGTCTAGTACTGCCATCGATTATCAAAAGCGGATCGAGAAGAACTTCCAGAAAGAAATCGACATTCACATGGCCCTAGACGGACTGGAGTATTTCCCCAAGTTTTACGGCGCCTTCCGAAGCTCAGGAGATAAGCTATCTATGGCTATGGAGTTTCTCGGCGATGCCAGTACTGGAAAGGCACATTCCATCGCTGACAAGTTCGATGGAAAAGGACCCGAACTTACATACGTTGCCTGGTATGACATCCTCATCGACGTAGTCTGTGGGCTGAAGGCTATGCACGAGATAGGCATTCTTAACAACGATTTAAAAGAGGACAACGTTCTGTTGGTTTTGAAGGATAGATGGCACGGTAAGTTGATTGACTTTGGAATGTCGTCATTTGGTCCCAGAAAGTTGAACATGAACGACGAGGCCGTCATTGAGTACGAGCAGGGTGTGAATTACAGCCACTACGCACCCGAATGTGCCCTGGAAAACCAGCCAACCTCACAGTTGAGCGACCTGTTCCAGCTGGGCAGATTGATCGGCTTCGTCGGCCAAGAAATCAAGATCGAAGGCCTACTCGATATGGGGAATTATGTATGTTCATGCGATGCCGACAAACGACCGCCTCTACAGTCCTTTCTCGATGAACTTCGTATTCAGAGAGCTGCAGTGACAGCCGTGTAAATAGATCACTCGCGGAAGGTAAGTTTTAAGACACTCATTTTATGTCTTTGACAAGGTAAGTGTCTTTTCATTTGCTAATCTGAAAAGCGCAAAATCATTCAGCTGGTGATACACGCCAAGTACTGGTATATAAACTCTTTCAATGAGATATACGAGGTAACCGTTGACATATAATGCAAGAAAGCAACGAAACTATGGAGTAAACCGGAAAGACAATGTTAGAATGTCAGAGAGGAACACAAACAAGATGTGACGTTTTATCTGGATGCAACAACAACAGCAAAACAAGACAACCAGAAAGTACTCTAATGCAATTTTCATTTGTCATATGGCACAACGATTCTGCATAGGCCTACACGTGCATTATGCAAATGAACTTCGTGTTCAGAGAGCTGCAGTGACAGCCGTGTAAATGCAACGAAGATCACTAGCGGAAGGTAAGTTTTATGGCACTCTAATGGCTGACAGGTATTTCATGTGTTTGAGAAGGTAAGTGTCTTTACATTTACAAACATTATAAAAGCACAAAATCAAGATGGTGCAATGGTCACCGAAAGTTTACATATTCCAAATGCAGAATGCCATTTCATTATTTTGAAATGCTTAAATAATCATGGTTACCAAATTGTTGGTTGTCTATCAAATATTCGGATAAACATCTATACCATAGCTGGTGATGCACAGAGCTATACACAGTAGCTGATGTCACAGTGCAAGAAAGCAACGAAACTGTGGAGTTAACTGAAAAAGACAGTACTAAAAATGTAAGAAAAGACCGCAACCAAGATGTGACATTTTAACTGGTTGCAACAGCAACAACAAAACAAGAAAACCATAAAGTACTCCAATGCATTTTTCATTTGCAATATCCCACTATTCTGAGTAATGCAAATCTCAACAATAATGATGCCGACACTGTTATTGCATGGTTATAAAACAATGCAGGAATTTTACGAATCTGTTGATGAAATTTCGATATGATAACTTCATGAAAATCGTGGCTAGTGTGCAAACAATTATTAACCAATGTTTCAGCATTTCTTTTCAGGTTGGACTGGACTCTATGCCGTGAATGAATTTCATGAAAGCCATTTTAACCGTCATTTCAAACTATTTTCCAAACACATCATAATCACCCATAAGCGAATCAACCTCTTCACTACCTGCTCAAAATAAACTGTTTCAAAGAAAAGAAAAAATACAGGAAAACCTTTTAGATTGAATAACCCTTGGCTTGTGTGCTACAATAACAATTTGTTGTTGTTTTTGGTTTAAACAATGTAAAGTTGATGCATATAAATGTGCCAAAAATGCTATATAGAGTGATCCCTTGGTGCTTCAAAAAAAGTGGCCGAGTATCTTGTAACAGAAGGGTTAATAAAAGATGTACATATTGTATATACGTTTTTTCTTCTAAAATTTACACATGCCTCCTGGAGTAGTTCTTGGTGTCTTGAATTTGTCACAGTCGACCCAATGTTGAGAAATGGTACGGAGAGACAATTTTTTTTTTTGAGAGAGAGAGAGCAAGGTATGAGGAAATGTGCTATCCTGCTCAAACCAAAAGACAGCTAGAATGTGAAAAAAAGAGAGAGTGTAGCAATTATACTCTTATAGCAGAAATGTTCCCGAGAGAATAATAAAGAATAAAAGAGAGAGGACAATAAATGTGATGGTATTTAGAGAGAGAAGAGTGGAGTGCACCACGGAAGAAGAGTTTTTTAGAAGTTAAATACAAATCTGGATATACTAATGGACAGTAGATACATGAAAGAATGACATACCTATTGACATACACGTATACACATCTACAGTCACACACACACACACACACACACACACACTCACACACACCAACACACTGTATATGTTTTATATGTTTTATTTGGTGTAATGTGAGTTTGTACAGGTTGAATTGGTTTGATATCATGTATCATGCATTCAACATATCATTTCACACCTGCACATTACTATAATCTAATACCAAAATGAAAATAGTATTAGAGGTATGAAACAAAGATTCAAATACAGGAGAAAGTTGACTTCATAGATTTATCAACTGCTTCTTTTCTGTCTTGATTCACTCAAAACAATGATGACCTCCAAACAAATTGTTCTCACAAATATAACAAAAATGAAGGATATACACAAACACATAATACAGTGTACACTGTAAATAACAGTCCTTTCACAAGTATTACTACAAGTCTCAGTTCTTGTACGTTCTTTACGTTTGTACTCTGGTTACATCTCTTGGCAAACTGCTCAAATGTTTCTGCAACAGAGGGACGCCACACTTGCAAAATCTTTCTCGACAAGTGCTCAAAATGTTGTCACCTGAAGTTCTCAATCGACATAAAAATGTGTTCTTTTTCTGAACACTTGAAACTCCACCATGATACATAATCATAATTATTAATAAAACTTTGTGACAGCTCTGTAATGCCACTCTGTATGCATTCAGAGCTGCAATGTCAGGGTCAGGAAAATATCGAATGTACATACAAGTCATGATATTAATGTAAAGGCCCTACAACTTCAGTGAGACCTCCCCACTGTCTTAATTTGATATGACATCTACTCCTATCTAGGTTTTCTTGATAATTACAACAACAACAAAATGTATCAGCGAGTGATGTCTTCTTGTGTGCAATCATCAAAAAGCAGCGTCCAGGTTTTCTGCACTTGATCACCATCTAATGTGTTCAGAATAAAAATGTGTGAGAACATGAGCACTATTGTGTGACTTTTGATTCATTAAGTCACCCATACTCCCCATAAATATATGCACATACCTATATATGTGAATACATCCACGTATGCATATAGCTACCTATACGGAAAAGGGAAATCATCAACACGTATCAAACTTTGATAAACAACGATCTTACTGTCATAACACACATAATAGATCAGAAGTGTGAATGTGATCTATATTTCAACCTTTTCATGTACAACTGCCACTTTAAACATGGGAAAATGTACGGACACTGAGAAGACGGGGAAGGGGGAGCCATCCCATGAATAGTCCATGTTTCAACTACTGTGCTCCATTTGCCGTGCCAATGAAAATTGAATTCTTTTGAACACGGGGATAAATAGGGGTATTTACTTCTAAATGGTATGACAGACCACATTCTGTCTGGGTGGTAGTACAGCCTGACCATGAGAGAGTGGTGGACTTCGTAACATTGCATTACATGCTACACAAAATAACAAATAAATCCCCCCTACAATTACAACATTATTTTTGTTGCTGTTGTTGATGATGGTAAATTGTTCCTGTTATACCTTACCATGAAGTAGTTGAGGCAGATGTCTTGTGGTTTTCGCCCAAGAGAAACTGTAATCCATGGACCAGCTAAATGGGCCCCGTAATGGAAGAGTTAAGCCTAACAAGGAGGGTGGTCCTCGGAGGCCCCCCCCCCCTCGAAATTCTGCAAAGTGTGTCACCATCGCAAAAAGTTATCACAGCAATGTTTCATGACTTTTTTCTTTCGAGTCTCCCGCATCTTTTGACACCAAAGTTGTGACGCCCAGGCATGTGGTTCCAAAGTTATGCATACATGTAAATATGTACATCCATGTCAGACCAAAAAATGCTTGAACACATGAATTCTTATACAATTTCCTGGAAGGACCCCCCACTTTATCATCTACTTAAATTGTCCGGCCTAGTTAGGGTTAAGACAAAACATATCTGCAGTATCATCACATTGTCCATATCTTTCCATCCACAGAGTTTGAGGTCTGTTAATTTCCCACAGATCTAACAAATTGTGCTTGCGGTTACATTGTGCAATGGGTTAATAAAACTTAAAGTGTACCAATACGCTGGAAATCAAAATTTGTGTATGGACAGAATATACAAAAACCAGCCATACTCCACCTGTGATAGCTCCTGAAAGTATACGTATTTCAGTAAATCAGATCATATAGCCCTATAACAATTTGGCACATGTGCTTTTTAAGTTATGCTTCGTAAACGCTGATACTGATGTGTGCATGTTCTAGCTATAGGCATACGTTTTTTACGAATAATATCAAGATTCCATGTCGATCGCTTAGCTGATAGCATGCACGCATTGCATATCACTATGGTTGAAGACATATTTGAAAAAAATATTGATACCACGATCGTTCCGATTGGGAGATTGACTTGTCTCTCTGAAGTCATTTTTGTTTTTGTATCCTCTTTAAAATTTACTATTTAAACTCCAATAAATAAAGATCAGAGCGACAAAAAATTATAACATTTTGCACAGGGCATGTCTCGAGTATATTCTACAAATATAGCAAAACATAATACATAAAACAAACACGATCACAAATTAAAAGCTCAGAAATTACACTAAAAACGCAACAAAGACTCGATAAAATCTTCATACCTATAACGATCACACGTAATAAAGAAGAGAACTAAAGATAGATGATTGAACAAAGGTCATTGTGACGTCTACCACAATATACAATCAATACGCAGTGTGTACACGCGTCTGACCCCGTTTTCAGTATGCGCTCCCCTTTGCGCGTAACAGCCATTAACATCCGATTTCTAACAATGTACCCGATTGGTTGAAAGTTACTCTAATGCTTTTTGGCTTCTTGTCATCTCTCCTGTGATTGGAGTTTTAGCAAGAGCGTTGTCAGACACCTGCGTGTCATGCATGACGCGCTGAAGTCCTTGGAGACGTCCTTCCAGCTTGTGTCAACAAAAGGCAGTGATAACTGAGCTTCTCGCTTGAGTACACTTATTCTCAGAAATTTCTCTAGAAATTTCCTCATTTCTTCTCAGAATCTCGGTTATTTCGCCAGCAAAATTGCTTCAAGGTAAACATAAACCCTCTTTTCCGCTTATATCATGACACAGATAGGTTCCCTTCCGGAAATCTTGGATTTTGTCGGCATTTAAAGAGCCAACGCAGCTTTCAGTTTCCTCAAGGTCAACTCAAGGTCAAAAGTAGCAATACCGAAGTATCGTGTATATTGGAAGGATGGTAAGGTTGTTAGAAATGTGATAATCTCTTCTTCAATATCTCATATGATTTAGGGACCTTGAACACACTTAATCTCTGATACATTTTTAAATTGTTGGATTTGTCTTTCAGAATGTTTGAATTTCTGCGAATCTTTTCTTTTTGGTTGATGAGCGCATCACCATCTCAACCTCTCAGCCAAGAGATCATCAGAAAAGCGCGGACTCGAACATCTGTGAGTATATGCTTTATTGACATTTCATGTATGACATGAAAAGTTGCACCACTTAGCTAGAATGATCACTACAGGTGGTAATACATCAGTATACATACAATCGACACTTAGCTATTTGTATACCCGAAAATTTGGCGCCAAATGGTTGTACATAATTATTTTTTTTTCGTCATTTTAAGAAACAATAATGTTCCAAGAGATACAGCGTGTAATTACTAGAATTTAACCGATTATTATATTTCTTTATCTATCTTTCTATTCTTTCATCTATCTATCTATTTCATTTCAGTTTTTTTTTTCCTGGCGACCAAAAATAAAGTAAAGGAGTAAAGGTGATCGTTACATAGTGCTATTATGGATAACAATATCAATAAACTTATGCAGGAATTGGAGTTTTAAACTAACACTGTCATTATAGGCAAGTTTACACTTGATATTTCATCGGGGAAGACACGGAATACTGTAGAAAAAAAATCTACATAACGGAAAACATACAAAGAGAAGAGACCATTACATTTAATGCAATGAAAATCTCATGAGTGACGCAAACCGGTGTCATTGGCCACCGGGAGTTTATTACATTGAAAGTAGTTCCATAACATATTGAAATCGAAATATTTCACCATACCTGTAATAGAACATGCAAGACCTCGTGATTCGCACACGAAGCCAAGAGCGGATCAAGTCTGCCTGCTCCCCTCCGGGCCTCAACTTGTCTGGTGCTTTGCTCCTCCAGATCCTGCACCTCCAGCAGGAACAGAACAACACAGAGGATTACATTCGCGTAAGCATCTTTTCTATAAATTCATCGTATCTTTTTTTTTTTTTTTTTTTTTTTGGTGGGGGGGGGGGGGGGGGTTGTCATTATCTTGTTCAGTGGATATCCAATTTGCTCTGATTCTATCAATCAATGTGCAGACCAGAATGAAATGTCAAAAAAGAACCCAACCATATTTCGCTCTTATAAATAATTTTTCTTCAATATTCTTTAAATTTCAGACTCTGACCAGTAGAATGGAGGAAAGTCGGCTAAGATATCATCAAATAGAGTCTGATTTAGAGGTAAGAGTTTTGACCAGACAAGATAAAGTGCACAAAAACATTCAATCTTGTTCATGTAGGTGGTAGATTTTCATTCATTGAAATAAAATTGACATGGAAGTGTTCTGTCATTATCTCACAATAAATGTTGATCTCTAGTGAAATCCAAGTGTTCTGACTTTCTTCGATCGAGTGAATGTTCCTTCGCTTAAAGAGTTATGGCATTAACGAGTTTTGGGGTTAAACACAGAAAACCACTTGAATTCACTGAACCACAAATAAAAGTGTGTAGAAGTAAATCAACAAAGAATGAAGGACAACTAAACCCAGAAGAAGTCAGATGAAGAATGCATTTCTGTCATCTTAACAGAACTTGGCCAGAACTCTAGGGATAAAGGTAAGTAATGAGCGAATCGTCGAAGACATCGAGAAGGCGTGGTGGTCGCTGAAGGAGGAGAAGAAGGAGATAGAGAGGCAGTTGGAGAAGGAGCGTTTGAGGGCCCAGGAGGCAGAAGAGACTTTAAGTGTGAGTATAGTCAAAGGCTGAATGTATTCTTTCGTTTTGCAGTAATTCATCCTTTTATTGTTACTTGTGCTCGTTCATACTTTATTGCAAGTTAACTGTAATTCATGGCCAGTGCCTAAATGAAATTTATGATACACCGATATGTTTTTGGTTGACGCACCGTTTTAGAATGTGAATTGAGATCCGCATCTTCATGTCACGGTTGTTTCAGCAAATTTTTGCCCTTTTGTTTGATGACAGGCCTATTTCAGGACATCAAAGCCTACCTTCTCAGATGTAGAGACTCAGACACCTCAGTCTCAGCAGGAATCAAACACGAAATCTTCCCATCTCGCTACGAAGCAGGTCCAGACTGTCCACCTGTCAGGATCGCCAGAAGCGGCACGAGAATCTTCCTCCACTGTCACGACTTCTAGCCCTGGACAGTCACAGTCACTAGGAGGTACCAAAGTGGCTCCTTCATCCGACAGACTGGCCGCCATCAGTCCTCAACCAACACGTCGTGCAGCCTCCCACTCCTTGGATCTTTCCCCACCAGCGAAAAATATTTCTGTCGTTGGCCAGGACGATCTGGTCCCGTGGGATGCGTCGGGAATTTGCCAGGAAATTGGCAAGGGTGCCTTTGGTGTGGTCTCCCTCCATCGCCATGCCGTCACTGGTACACCTGTGGCCCTCAAAATCCTCACCCTTCCGTCTAGTACTGCCATCGATTATCAAAAGCGGATCGAGAAGAACTTCCAGAAAGAAATCGACATTCACATGGCCCTAGACGGACTGGAGTATTTCCCCAAGTTTTACGGCGCCTTCCGAAGCTCAGGGGATAAGCTAGCTATGGCTATGGAGTTTCTCGGCGATGCCAGTACTGGAAAGGCACATTCCATCGCTGACAAGTTCGATGGAAAAGGACCCGAACTTACATACGTTGCCTGGTATGACATCCTCATCGACGTAGTCTGTGGGCTGAAGGCTATGCACGAGATAGGCATTCTTAACAACGATTTAAAAGAGGACAACGTTCTGTTGGTTTTGAAGGATAGATGGCACGGTAAGTTGATTGACTTTGGAATGTCGTCATTTGGTCCCAGAAAGTTGAACATGAACGACGAGGCCGTCATTGAGTACGAGCAGGGTGTGAATTACAGCCACTACGCACCCGAATGTGCCCTGGAAAACCAGCCAACCTCACAGTTGAGCGACCTGTTCCAGCTGGGCAGATTGATCGGCTTCGTCGGCCAAGAAATCAAGATCGAAGGCCTACTCGATATGGGGAATTATGTATGCTCATGCGATGCCGACAAACGACCGCCTCTACAGTCCTTTCTCGATGAACTTCGTATTCAGAGAGCTGCAGTGACAGCCGTGTAAATAGATCACTAGCGGAAGGTAAGTTTTATGGCCCTTTCATGGCTGACAAGCATTTCATGTCTTTGAGAAGGTAAGTGTCTTTACGTTTGCAAATCTGAAAACCGCAAAATCATTCAGCTGGTGATGCACGGCAAGTACTGGTATATGAACTCTTTCAATGAGATATACGAGGAAACCGATGACATATAATGCAAGAAAGCAACGAAACTATGGAGTAAACTGGAAAGACAATGTTAGAATGTCAGAAAGTAACACAAACAAGATGTGACATTTTATCTGGTTGCAACAACAACAGCAAAACAAGACAACCAGAAAGTACTCTAATGCAATTTTCATTTGTCATATGGCACAACGATTCTGAGTAGGCCTACACATGCATTATGTAAATGAACTTCGTATTCAGAGAGTTGTAGTGACAGCCGTGTAAATGCAACGAAGATCACTAGCGGAAGGTAAGTTTTATGGCACTCTAATGGCTGACAGGTATTTCATGTGTTTGAGAAGGTAAGTGTCTTAACATTTACAAACATTATAAAAGCACAAAATCAAGATGGTGCAATGGTCACTGAAAGTTTACATATTCCAAATGCAGAATGCCATTTCATTATTTCGAAATGCTTAAATAATCATGGTTACCAAATTGTTCGTTGTCTATCAAGTAATCGGATAAACATCTATACCATAGCTGGTGATGCACAGAGCTATACACAGTAGCCGATGTCACAGTGCAAGAAAGCAACGAAACTGTGGAGTTAACTGAAAAAGACAGTACTAAAAATGTAAGAAAAGACCGCAACCAAGATGTGACATTTTTACTGGTTGCAACAGCAACAGCAAAACAAGAAAACCATAAAGTACTCCAATGCATTCTTCATTTGCAATATCGCACTATTCTGAGTAAATGCAAATCTCAACAATAATGATGCCAACACTGTTATTGCATGGTTATAAACAATGCAGGAATTTTACGAATCTGTTGATGAAATTTCGATACTTCATGAAAATCGTGGCTCGTGTGCAAACAATTATTAACCAATGTTTCAGCATTTCTTTTCAGGTTGGGCTGGACTCTTTGCTGTGAATGAATTTCATGAAAGCCATTTTAACCGTCATTTCAAACTATTTTCCAAACACGTCATTTCAAACTATTTTCCAAACACATAATCACCCATAAGCGAATCAACCTCTTCACTACCTGCTCAAAATAAACTGTTTCAAAGAAAAGAAAATATACACGAAAACATTCAATTGAATAACCCTTGGCTTGTGTGCTACAATAACAATGTGAAAAGTATTCACTACTTCAGAAAGAAAATCAAATGCTAGTGTTCCCATGGTGATTGACAAAAGACTGCAAATCAGGAAACGTTTGTTGTTGTTTTTGGTTTAAACAATGTAAAGTTGATGCATATGAATGTGCTAAAAATGCTATATAGAGTGATCTCTTGGTGCTTCAAAAAAATGGCCGGGGTATCTTGCAACAGAAGGTTTAATAAAAGATGTACATATTGTATATACGTTTTTTCTTCTAAAATTTACACATGCCTCCTGGAGTAGTTCTTGGTGTCTTGAATTTGTCACACTCGACCCAATGTTGAGAAATGGTACAGAGAGACAATTATTTTTTTTTTTTGAGAGCAAGGTATGATGAGGAAATGTGCTATCCTACTCAAACCAAAAGACAGCTAGAATGTGAAAAATGAGAGAATGTAGCAATTATACTCTTATGGCAGAAATGTTCCCGAGAGAATAACAAAGAATAAAAGAGAGAGGACAATAAAATGTGATGGTATTTAGAGAGAGAAGAGTGGAGTGCACCAGGGAAGAAGAGTTTTTTAGAAGTGAAATACAAATCTAGATATACTGTGTACTAATGGACGGTAGATACATGAAGGAATGGCATACATATTGACATACACATACAGTATACACATCTACAGTCACACACACACACACACCAACACACTGTATATGTTTTATATGTTTTATTTGGTGTAATGTGAGTTTGTACAGGTTTTGAATTTGTTTGATATCATGTGTCATGCATTCAGCATATCATTTCACACCTGCACATTACTATAATCTAATACCAAAATGAAAATAGTATTAGAGGTATGAAACAAAGATTCAAATACAGGAGAAAGTTGACTTCATAGGTTTATCAACTGCTTCTTTTCTGTCTTGATTCACTCAAAACAATGATGACCTCCAAACAAATTGTTCTCACAAATATAACAAAAATGAAGGATATACACAAACACATAATACAGTGTACACTGTACATAACAGTCCTTTCACAAGTATTACTACAAGTCTCAGTTCTTGTACGTTCTTTACGTTTGTACTCTGGTTACATCTCTTGGCAAACTGTTCAAATGTTTCTGCAACAGGGGAACGCCACACTTGCAAAATCTTTCTCAACAAGTGCTCAAAATGTTGACACCTGAAGTTCTCAATCAACACAAAAATGTGTTCTTCTTTTGAACACATGAAACTCCATCATAATACATAATCATATACGTTAAACTTTGTGTCAGCTCTGTAATGACACTCTGTATCCATTCAGAGCTGCAATGTCAGGAAAATATCGAATGTACATACAAGTCATGATATAAATGTAAAGGCCCTACAACTTTAGTGAGACCTCCCCACTGTCTTAATTTAATATGACATCTACTCCTATCTAGTTTTTCTTGATAATTACAACAACAAAAAATGTATCAGCGAGTGATGTCTTCTTGTGTGCAATCATCAAAAAACAGCGCCCAGGTTTTCTTGCTGTTTCGGGCACTTAAAGGGATCGTACAGTTTTGGTTGAGACCTAATTTCAGTACGATTGCTTTGTTTTACTTTGTTTTTGGATGTTTCAGTCATTACAAACCCGATTTTCATCAAATAAACTTTTAATTCCTCTTAAAATAGCATGCTCTGTACTATTTCATAAGTGTTTTCTTGGTATCTCGCAAAAAGTTAAAAGCCCAATTCTCATCTCCACCAATACTGTACCATCCCATTAATCACCATCTAATGTGTTCAAAATAAAAAAATGTGAGAACATTAGCACTTTTGTGTGACTTTTTGATTCATTAAATCACCTATACTCCCCATAAATATACGCACATACCTATACATGTGAATATATACACATATGCATATAGCTACCTATACAGAAAAGGGAAATCATCAACACATTGCAAACTTTGATAAACAAGACCTTCTTGTTATAACACAATTAATACATCGGAAGTGTGAATGTGATCTGTATTTCAACCTTTTCATGTACCACTGCCACTTTAAACACGGGAAAATGTACGGACACTGACAAGACGGAGGAGGGGGAGCCATCCCATGAATAGTCCATGTTTCAACTACTGTGCTCCCTTTGCCGTGCCAATGAAAATTGAATTCTTTTGAACAAGGGGACAAATAGGAGTATTTACTTCTAAATTTTATGACAGACCACATTATGTCTGGGTGGTTGTACAGCCTGACCATGAGATAGTGGTGGACTTCGTAACATGGCATTACATGCTACACAAAATAACAAATAAATTCCCCCCCCCCCCCTTGACAATAAAAACATTATTTTCGTTGCTGTTGTTGATAACGGTAAATTGTTCCTGTTATACCTTACCATTAAGTAGTTGAGGCAGATGTCTTGTGGTTTTCGCCCAAGAGAAACTGTAATCCATGGACCAGCTAAATGGGCCCCGTAATGGAAGATTTAAGCCTAACAAGGAGGGTGGTCCTTGGAGGCCCCCCTCGAAATTCTGCAAAGTGTGTCACCATCGCAAAAAGTTATCACAGCAATGTTTCATGACTTTTTTCTTTCAAGTCTCCCGCATCTTTTGACACCAAATTTGTGACGCCCAGGCATGCGGTTCCAAATTTATGCATACATGTAAATATGTACATCCATGTCAGACAAAAAAATGCTTGAACACATGAATTCTTATACAATTTCCTGAGAGGACCCCCCACTTTATCATCTACCTAAATTGCCCGGCCTAGGGTTAAGACAAAACATATCTGCAGTATCACCACATTGTCTGTATCTTTCCATCCGCAGAGTTTGAGGTCTGTTAATTTCCCACAGATCTATCACATTGTGCTTGCGGTTACATTGTGCAATGGGTTAACAAAACTTAAAGTGTACCAATACCCTGGAAATCAAGTTTGTGTATGGACAGAATACACAAAACCAGCCATAATCCACCTGTGATAGCTCCTGAAAGTATACGTATTTCAATAAATCAGATCATATAGCTATATAACAATTTGGCACTTGTGCTTTTTAAGTTATGCTTCGTAAGCGCCGGTACTGATGTGTGCATTTTCTAGCTATAGGCATACGTTTTTTACGAATAATATCAAGATTCCATGTCGATCGCTTGGCTGATCGCATGCACGCACTGCATATCACTATGGTTGAAGACATAATTGAAAAAAATATTGATACCGCGATCGTTCCAATTGGGAGATTGACTTGTCTCTCTGAAGTCATTTTTGTTTTTGTATCCTCTTTAAAATTTACTATTTAAACTCCAATAAATAAAAATCAGTGACAAAAAAAATTATAATATTTTGCACAGGGCATGTCTCGAGTATATTCTACAAATTAATATAGCAAAATATAATACTCAGAGTATTGGTACACTTTACGTAATCTTTGCACCTTACTCTTTCTCCTTCGTATCTCTACATGTCTTTCAGATTCAATCACATTTTGAGAAATATAACTGTATCTCTTGACTGCATACACCAATCTGAACTATCCAGTGAAGTTCTTAAACAGACATATGTCACTATTAAAATCACAACGGATATTCTTGTGTGTTTTTCTTTTTATGTTTATGAATTGCTTTCCTGAAAGTATCGCATGATTGGACCACCTGCTGCTACTCAGTATCCAGGTATTAAAACCTCTGCTTGTCGGCAAACAAAGGGCTGGAGACATTCTCCTACGATGCTAAACAACCTACAGCAACTTCATTAACACTACTGTTACCAAAAAAAAAAAAAATACAAATCATGAAAAATATAAAGGCACAATACCATGGCAACATAGTTAATTTTGATGCATGTTACAAAGGCAAAACATTAACCTCAAGCATATCAAAGAAGTATAATACAAAAACAATCATAAAACAAAAATATAGTTACACTACGAATAAGTCAATAAACAGGCAAGAGAAACAAGTGACAAAGAATGCTGACTGCTCTCTTTTGCTCAGTTTTACAAGAAATAATGGAATGTTATCACATACAAAGACAAGGAGATGTTCCATGGATGGTCCTTTGTTCGAGAATATACATTTTTTTTTAAATCCACAACAGTAATTTACAAGCACATCTTGCAAAATCTTCACCTGGGCCAGACAAATCAAGAAGTCTAAATCTATACTATGAAAGGCAATCCACTAATATCAGGACTATTTCCTTGCATCCTAGAAAAATAGTATTATTTTGGCAGTGAAGTCCTATAAACTCATGCATAGTATCTCTTACTTCTGAATGATTTACATCCCACAGCCCTATTGAGACAAAAGATGTAAATATAGAATGTAGGTTGTACATGTATGCTATATGATAAGTTTTGTGATGCAGCCAGGATGAAAGTGATATGATAGTTAGGAAAGATGGAGATTCAGAGTGTGAATTATCAGTGGGAAGTACAAGCGGGAGGTGTAGTCTGGCACTTGAGATACAACAATACTTAGTTTTATATGTAACATCACTGTGCAGAAATAACATTGTCACACATTACTAATTAATGCCTATGTTACAGCCACTAATGCATGATGACTTCAACCCAGCTTTGGATCAATTTCCCCCTCTTCTTCTGAGAACAGTTTGACATTCCTTGGTTATCTCCCCCCCCCCCCCTCCCCCTTCTTTCAGGATCAAGGCTGAATGGGGCAAAGCAGGTAAACACAACCAAGAGAAAATGTTTAATAAGTATACTACCACCACACATACTGACAAAGAAATCTGATATCATATTCCAGGGCATGGAACAATAATTTTACCAAGCTCAAACTGAAACGGTAATACCCCTAGAAAATCTATATTCAATAAGATAATGACATTGATTTAGTATTTTTTAGCTGAATTCCTGCTATAAAATTGTGGGGAGGAATAAAAGTAATATATGAAAGTGTAATCTAATCACTCACGGGAAAAGATACAAGATAGAAATGGCTATTAAAGTTAGCAATTACACTAAAGTATCGTGAAATATATAGTGAAAATCCAGAAGTAGTGTATGATTGATCTTTTAATGTAACTAAGGATTGCACATCAAAAGCACATGCTAACTGTAGTCTCCCTTTCTCTTCTCAAATTTATGTTGTATTCCTATATTTGACTTTGATATGTATCATGCTTTTGTAACTGAAAATAAACCTTGACCATTACTGCAGGTTTGTGTAATATATACAGTACTAGAACATAGTGTTTAAACTTCCATGGAGAGTGGTTACCATCAATGAATACTCCCTGCACGTGTCTGACATCTAAAACGATTACACCATTTTCACACCTGTTTGTCACAGCTAAGCAAATAGGTCTCTACTAGTTCCTTCATGGAGATCTGAGTAACCATTTTAGCACCTGCAGAGAAGATACTGTGCAAGTCGGAGAGAACAAAATGTATTGTGAAAAACTAGAAATGGCGACTGGTATGCCTCCGCTGTATCACATCATTCTGCAAAGGTCTACAGTACATCTTGATAATGTGTGACAACAGTTTCACATGATTGGACAGACCTCTGACCCTTCGACCTTTGACCCCTTGAAACAAATCTTATATAGAATCATTGTGCGATGATGCACGTTTATACCAAGTGTATAAAGTGAGTCATTTCCAAGGTATGGACAAAATAATGTAATTTCAGCAGTAAATAGTAAGTGTAATTTTAGAATTTTAACCTGACCTTTGACCCCACACTTCCGAAGAGAATATCTGTCAGACAATACATGCATATGTGCTAAGTTTAATGAAGACACCTCACCCCATTTCCAAGATATGGAGAAAAATGCAAAATTTAAGCAACTTCATTTGACCTTTCACCTTCCTTTTCCTAGAGAATCTCAGTCTGGTAATACATGTATACACCAAGTTTCATGAAAATACCTTCAGGCATTGCAGATATGTGGGAAAATGAGTGAAATTGACCTTGTCCTACCCGTGAACTTGGGGCGCATGCACCAAGTTCACAGGTTCATAGCTTAGCTGCTCATACATACATATGCCAAGTTTTATTTAAAAACCTCAAACGGTTCTTAAGTTACATCATCCACAAAATACTGACAGATGTACGAACAACCCCAAAACATAATGCCTCTGGCAACATTTTGTGGCAGAGGCATTGTCCTGCAAACTCCCCTAATCGCTTAATATTAAAACATTTGTGAGAACGGTAGATGTTACAGAATCAGTTTGTAGGTGCAACTCTAAATAACAAATAACAAAAGAACAAATCCTTTGGTGCAACAGCTAGAGCTATAAAAGAAACAACATGGACTACTTTTCACCGCATCATTGGACTGACAAGACAATGTCATGCATTAGATTCATCCACAAGACTGAAACAAGCCATTATGTAGGTCACATGTTTAGATATCCGTATCACAACCTATGCCTACTGTTTTTCACCACACAAACCCATGGAAATACTTTGAATTAGGGATGAGTAACAGACAGAGTCCCAATTTTACTTTTGCAACAGCATGCATAAGACAGAGAACAACTATCAACACAAATGCAGAAATGTGTGATTAGATTTTTGAACACAGTAGTAACTTTTCAAAAAACACAATCACAAAGAAAGCAGCAATATGATCTCTATAGTGTAACTCCATATCAGTTTGTACACATGATTAAATTGTCACTGGTCTTGTGGCCTTATTTCCTTTTTTTTTAAAACATTTCTCCATGGTTGAAAAAACAAAGGCATGCTTCTAACTACTTGAGGATTACGGGAGAATAGTATCTCTTCCGTATCAATATACTACAGAACAACAAAAAACAACACAAAAA
Source organism: Diadema antillarum (assembly GCF_040938485.1). NCBI lineage: Eukaryota > Metazoa > Echinodermata > Echinoidea > Diadematoida > Diadematidae > Diadema > Diadema antillarum. The sequence goes on from NW_027271543.1 coordinate 1,004,404, forward strand.
TAGAAGTCACACAACAGCACCTGAGTTTCACAATAAAGCATTAGAAGCCTGTACAGACTGCCAAGAAATTGATCGACGTCTAACCCTCACTGCAAGAACAACTTTCAATCTGCACATGCACAATTTCCATCAGATTTCTGGCACTGTATACCTTGAAAACATAGAATCCCATGTAGCAGACTTTGTACCTAAGAGCATGGTGCTACTGGCTCCACCCTATGAGCATATCACCTGCACCAGCTGTTAACTTTACATTACACAAAGCATGTAAGAAAGATGGCACCATATTTGCACATCCTGACAGCTTTCACAACATAAATATTCCTAAACAGCCATAGAAATCACCATGTGTGTAAAAATCTATGTGCTTGTTTAAAAACCAGAACAAACAAACTAAATAAAAATGACATAACCCCTGACTTTCTCAAGGTGTTGACACATCTTAGACTACCCGACATGTCACAGATAATTATGCTCTGTTGATATCTCATCACAGAGTAGGGGACTTTTGTGGCTCCTTGATGGTATGAAGAACTGATTTCAGCTACAAACATTCAATGTCTTTACAACCCTCACCACTTGGTCCATTACCTACCAGCTTCAACACATCCTTCCTGGGTTAATGCTGTAAGTCTGCTTCACTTCCACAGGACAGCTTTAGGATGAATGACATTGTGGTATTTCAAAAAAATAAATAAATGAATAAAAATAGCTAGAAAGTACCTGACTACATGTGGGTAGGTAGCTCCCAAATACACCCAAAGTAAGTTTCATAACAAGAGTTGAATCCCACAGGACTACAGAAAGCAGATAGACTTATTACCTCTGCCAAGGAGGTCATGTTTTTGTTGGTGTTGGTTTGTCTGTCTGTTTGTTCATTTTTCTGTTTGCAAAATAACTCAAAAAGTTATGAACAGGTTTGGATTCAATTTTCAGGAAAAGTTGATGACATTAAGGAATAGATGATTAAATTTTGATAGTGATCCGCATCACCATCTGGCTCCAAGAATCAATTTTTGAATTTTTAGGATTCTTCATCATTGGGAAATAGGGTAACAAAAAAGGGAATTCATGCTTGAGGTGTGCATATAAGCACTGATTATGCTTTTGAGACACAGCAAGAAGTTTTTAAAAATAGAGACGCTGGAAAGGACTCTTATCATTGGGAAATAGAGCCATTTTTAGTATATGAGTCTCTGGGTGGAAATGAGCTGCGTGGCGGAGGTCTGCACTCTCTGAGTGCTTTGTGAGTTTATCAGTTGATTCTGATTTGGACTCCACTCATGCATTCACAGCAAAATCATGGAGGGATAAGCTTCAATTTAAGTATATTTTTACAAACCTGAAAGAAAACCTCATGCTACTTCTTGTTAATTCCTTATACAAGCATCGGACGTTCTGATTCATCGAGATTCTGCAATAACACGTTGCTCACTCTTCACAAGCTGTTGGTTTGATGATAAAGGATGTGGCATCACCAGCCAACGTCCTATAATAAATATTTCCACTTTTATTCTTGAGCTCAAGTTGAACAACATCAAGTTAAGTAACTTTCAGAGTGTGTATAGCCTTGTGTATAGTGGTCCTACAGATAACAGTGCATCAAATAGGTAGAAATCCACCAAATAAACACGACAAAGGCATAGAAAGTCAGCTAATACATATCATAGGTATGATTTAAGCTCTTGTATTGTCTTCAACATCGTTGACAATTGCACATACATTTTTTTTTTCTCTGTGTCACCAAGAAGGCCAACAAAAAGTGGTGCTCGTCAACTAAAGTAATTCATGCAAAGGTTCAATGACAAGAAATATATAGAAAAACATCTAAATATCATACAAGTATAGACAGAACCCACATTTTCACAAAGAAAAAAAGTGACTTCCTTATGTAACAATGCCAGAAGTTGTGCTTTGTGCGGTATTAGAATTGAGCATGAAGTTTCCATATCTCTCTTCTTTCCCTGTACCGGACACCCTTTTCTGGCATATGAGAAAGAATATATCCAACAATCCTCTTTCAACATATCATGTGAGTGTATGGGAGGTAACTCAGCTTGCCAGAACACAGTGGTCAAACAATTGCTGGCTGCTGCTTCAGTGTGTCCTTAGTTCCGTCTTCCACCACCGCCTCCACCTCCTTTACGACCCTACAATTTGAGAGACATAAAATTACCATACGATGTATTTCAGACAAAAAATTACCATGCAATGTATGTCCGAAATCAAATTACCATACGATGTATTTCAGACATAAAATTACCATACGATGTAGTTCAGACAGAAAATTACCATACAATGTATTTCAGACATAAAATCACCATATGATTTATAACACACATAAAATTACCATACAATGTATTTCAGACATAAAATCACCATATGATGTATAACACACATAAAATTACCATATGATGGTATTTTAGACACAAAATTTTCTATATCGCTGCTGGGGTGATAAAACCTCATACCTCTAAAATGTCAAACTGTTCAGGAGAGAGAGAGAGAAAAAAAAAAGCAGGGCAGCTAAAACACTATAACAAATGGGACCACCTTTCCTTTGACATGTCGGTTTCATGGTGGCTCTATTCTTGGGGTAAGACAGTTAGGATTTGGACAGGACATTACTTACTTAATTATCTGAGAATTGATTTTTTTTTTTAAAGTGATTGCCATCAAAATTTGAGATACAAGGTGTTGTCATCCCAGCAACAATATGATGCTTACTTCTGCAAATATTCTATTTTCTCCAAACATTGGAAATCTGGATCTTGTATCATTTCAGTGGTAGCTTGTTTAGCAATGATGTACAAATCAAAATAAAAATATCAAAAGAAAGCTCAAAATTATGGAAAATTTGAAAATCGCAAATCAGGACATTACTTTTGAATACCAGGCTTAAAGGAGACGAGTCCAAAATTAAGTTTACCTGACATCATTTATTTTTTTCTTACACTAAACCTTGCTGCAGTTGAAGCTCAATCACACTGAATAACTTTACTGTTAGTAAAGACAATACAATGCACAAATTATTTTCGATTCGATTTCAAATTTCCACTTTACAGAGGGTAAACTGTGGATGGTAACAAATTCTTTTGGCTTAAACCATTATGATCTTATCATGATGTATTTATTTTTGGACAAATTTTACACAAGTGATCAACTCTCTTAAACCTTACATATCATGACTACTATTTGTTTTTGTTTGGTCTGGTTTTGCATTTCGATCTACTGGTTGCTCTATACCAATCTGATATTGTTACTACAGTATCTACAAGACCCATTGCAAATTGAATGACCACTGAAGAAAACCTGATATCAGTGTGTACTCCCAACATTAAAACTTTTTGTATCATTTGCTCATTAAAGTGGTAAAATTATTATTTCTTAATCCTGATATACGTATACTATTTGAATCATTTCACTCATGGTTTTTTCTGTTCCAATATTAATGCTAAAAACATTTCTGGACAAGGACTTGAGAATAAGACCTTGATTACGATTGCCCTTATCTTATACTTACTCAAGATGACTTCGTAGGGGGAAAAGTGGACCAATTTGACCATTTAAAAAAATCTAGACTCCTCAATAACTGGAAACCAAGTATGATAGATTGCTCGAGGTCTTTCTACCCACCTTCCTGCCTCCGTCACCACCCCACCAGGATGGCTGCTTGCCTCGGTCCCTTCCCCTCGTCATCCTGGGGCAGTTGGACTTCCTATGGCCCATCTCCCCACAGTGATAGCAGCATTTGGTATCCTCCCGGACATTGCCTCCCATGTAGCGGTTATCTCGCTCGCTAGTTTGAGAACGGAAAACACACCATAATGGGGGAATATCTCTCAACGGTCATGCTTCACAAAGTGGAATAATGGTATCAGGATGCATTTCATCAATAAAACCATTCTGTGTATACAATGTCTAAGATGCTTGCCTCAACCACAACTTATAGATTAGGTGAAATGTTGTTGGTTGACAAAAGTACATAACAATGTATGCCATGGTTTAATCTTATGTTACGGTTACACAAAGCTTGTCAGACTTCAAAATTATGCAGCATTTTGAAGTTTCCTATGTAAGAACACAACTCTATTGTAATAGAAGTAATTGGGTAATAGAAGTATACACCAAGTTTCGGAACAAAAATCCTGCAGGCATTGCATAAATATGAGGGAAAAGGTGAAATTTTGAAGAGTTGACCATGAACTTTTACCCCCATGACCTTTGACCCCATGACCCCAAAATTCCCTGGATAATCACTGCCAGTCATTACAGGAATATGTAGTATGTTCCATGAAGATACCTTGGATGATTTACGAGATATGGAGGAAAAAAGTGAATTTTTATCATTTTCACTTGACCTTTGACCTCATGACCCAAAACTCTAACCAGAGAATCTCATTGGGTAGTACAAGTATAAACTAAGTTTCAAGAAAATACCTTTAGTCATTGCATAGATATGGGGGAAATAGTGAAATTTACAGCATTTGAACTTGACCTTTAACCTTGAGCATCTGCCCAAAAGTTGATCGGCACAACTTCACTCCCTCATACATATACATGCCAAGTTTTGTTAGGACAGCTCAAGCAGTTTTTTAGTTACGCTGTCCTCAAAATTGATGATGGACGGACGGACGGATGGACGGACGGACGGAAGGACGGACAACCTGAAAACATAATGCCTTCGGTACCACTTTGTGGCAGAGGCATAAAAAATGGCAAAACTAACATGGTGACGTCATGACACATGACACATGAGATAGATGTCCAGTATCATAACATTAGTCTACAATTGGCATCAAATAATTTTCAGCAGTCAATACACACAGCCTTCTTACCAGGCTTTCGGCTAAGCATGTCCATAACTTTGTCAGTGAGACTGCTAAGAAAGCAGTTTGGCATAACGAATTCATAAGTTTTAAAACTTTCTGTCAAATATTGCAAAGGCACTGTCTTCAAAAGAAAAGACTAAAAACTAAATACAGTACAGCCTAGCTTTTGCTTTGCTTTTTTTTCTCTTACTTTACTGGATCATCCATAAGTCCTGGTGGACCACTCCTGGGTTCATTCTGACACACATCTGTAAGGGTAGGGGATGGCACAAAGCTCTGTCCTCTGTATACACACAAACATTAAAACAGTAGGAATGTGTAAAAAAAAAAAAATAGAAAACTCTTAATGCATATTTTCTGTTCAAATTCATATCAAACTTAACAACATGCAGATCTGAGATAATCACATGTTTATTAGCATCAAATAAGTGACATCTTTAAGAATGTCTGGCAGCAGCAAAAAAAAAGGTTCTTGTCTAATCACAATCTGCTATAAAACATACAAGGATGACAGACAAAAAGAAGTGGTGTAAGCCTGTATTTTTCATTTCAATGTGGCATGATTTCTTGAAATAACCTTGTGATCTTCTTTAGGTTGCTTCCACATCACCTGCTATTCATGCTTACTTTACAAGAATCATTACACTTGACAAGAATCATCTGGAAAATTCCCATATGACTTGTAAAGAAAGGACTATGGAGAAGCAGTCCACTGATTAAGGAATCCCACATGGCATCCAAACAGTGTGGAAGGCATTAACCCAATGCATACTGCAGCCTGCTGGGTCCTGTGTAATGCCTATAAAAAAATTTGAGAATCTTGCAGGGAATCGGTTAAGCTCTGACCTGATTGCCATGACAGTGACGTGGCGTGCGGCGTCCTGGTCGTGACTGTCTGACGACAGCAGGTAGCTCTCTGCCAGCTCATGGATGAATGCACGCTGCTCTCGGGACATTGGAGGGAAGGAGAACGTCTGGCTGCTCTGTTTGGACTTGGGTGAAAGTATCAATTTTATTATTGATGATCATAATAATAATAATAATAATATTAATAATAATAATAATAATAATAATAATAATAATAATAATAATAATAATAACAATAATAATAATAATAATAATAATAATAATAATAATAATAATAATAATAATAATAATAATAATAATGATAATACTGATAATAATAATAATGATAATAATAATAATAATAACTTGCATTCATACAGCACATAATAATCTCAAAGACTAGTTGCACTATTCAGGACTTCCAAGATATCAGAAAAAAAAACAACAACAACTTTAATCCACTGGATAAATCTTGAGGCTTACCATACAATAAATGGTAGAAATATGTTACATTTATCAAAATACCTATCACTTTAATGAAGAATCATATCAAATAGCTTGCTCTCACAAGTTAGCGTTCCAAAATATGAGAACTTATTGCAGTGTTGCCACACAGTTTCTCCTACAAGGATGTTTCTGTCATGACATCGTACATTGCTACAGCAACATGTTTATGACAACTTTGATTACCTCATTCACATCATTAATCAGAGCTGCAAAGTCTCTCTCCACATCAGCAACAAAGGGTGGTGATTTCCTGAAAGATGTAAGAAACCAGAGAAGTTATCTCAAATTTTGACAACTCCAAGGCCCTTTTTCATTCACATGGGAAACAAGTAATATCAAGCCAAACATGAACCTATAGTAAGGACAGATTCAGATCAGATCTGGTTGGGAATGATACATGGACATTGTTGATGTAATCTAGAGCATGGCAAGATGGGTGCAAGATATTGTTCCCAAATGGCTTGGTGAAACAGTTCCCAACTTCTAAGGACTAATTGACCTCAAAATTGTCCCTAATGTCAGTTGAATTGAACTTATGATTGATTTTAACTCGTACTAAAACAGCTCAAACAGTTCATAAAATCTCATCCACAAAAGTTTTGTCAGATATCAAATAGTGAAGTGCTGCAATTTGCTACAAATAACAAGCAACTATTCATTAAAACAAACAGATCAATGTTACACACAACAAAAATATCACTGAAGTGCATAAAGCTTATCAATAAGATCATGAAGCTAGTAGTGCCAATATCCTCTAACAATCTTTCTATGGTCTAATGACTAATACATTGATCACAAATGATTGTCATGGATACCAAAATAAAACCAAACTCAAAGATCTACACTTTCATTGATACCTGTAGACTTCCTTCAAAAATGACGAAAAGCCTGCTTTAGGAGCTGGTTTGGGTTGGCTATTGCTCAGATTTCTGCAACAAAATAACAATTAGAGAACAAAATCAAATATAAATACAATCAATCAATCAATACCAAATAAAATGGTCTCTGTTTCCCTACTTCCATCAATATTACCACATTACTTACATCAGGTAAAATCCAAGATTTCACCTGAATGGTCCTCCACATATGGGTGGGTGATATTTTCAAATGGTTTGTAATTTGTGCAAGCCAGCATTGTGCGCTGCACACCGACTCAATATGGGGCCAGGTGCATGTGTATACAATGTCTACAGCAATGAAATAGATTATTTTAAGACTCACAACTTTGTAAGTTCATCTGATATCAGGGGTGATTTCATTCAGACTCCTTGACATCAAGGAGGACCCATTCTACCTAATAATAACATCTTGATACATCTACAGGTAATTACCAATATCCCTTTGGAGTTTCCATCCCCTGGAAACTAAGTGATCACATCATAGAACTTTAATGTAGTGTGTTGCATTAGCCATGAACATAAAATTGAAACATAGCACTTTGGACACCTCAAACATATGTACTCTCGGAAATGAAGAGAAAGACATTATTTCTATTCAACAACAACAAAAATGGTCTGTCACATAGTCTACGTGAATTTCATTCAATTAAATTGCACTTGAGGTCCATACCATTCACCTGTAACTCCACAGCATGATACATCGCCTTGTATCATCTTATTCAAAAGTTGTCATCACAGTCAAATGACAAGGATATAAGATACCTCTGTGTTTTCAAACAGAAACATTGTACTGATACAAAGTTTGACAGAAACATATCAGCTTCACTTACCCCTGAGGTGGCACAGCACTTTCTTGCTTGGCTTTCTCGGCCTTCACTGCGTCTTCTGTTGAACACAAAATAATATTTGGCACCATTTGAACAGTGGCTGAACAAGATAAGCTAAGCACTATCAGCCACTCCACTTGTATTTACAATTACATCTTGTGTACAAGTCACATTCAATAACACAGCAAACTCTTTCTTATACTTACATCTTTGAATTTGTGATGACAGCGAATCCAACAGATATTCAGAAGTTTTGCCTAATGTATACGACATATATTTAGCATGTCTAATATTTCGCGAATTTGGACTTCCCGACAACTTCACGAGTTAAAGTCATGATTGTGGAGTACAGGACTGGACGGAGAAATGTATGCATGCACATCACAATTATGACGGGATCAGAATTGATATTTTCATGTGTTTTTAAATGTGAAAATAGTACCAGACTCGCGAAATTCGTGAAAGTAAAAACAATGCGAAATATTTTAGGCATATACAGGCATATACATTTCATCTCGTGTTTATCTGTTGCTAGTTACCACTTTGATATATAGGTTTTGGATTTTTGTTTACTACTTAATGGAGAATTTGAAGGACATACCATTTTTCGCCAGTTCTGCAAAGACGTCAACCACTTCACCACTCTCACCAGTCACATAGAGAGTGACAGATACTAAAACATCTGATGCTGCATCCTATAAAATAATCAGCGGGAGGTAATTCATGACTTGTAAACATTAATGAAAAAATCAGATGTCAACATGTCTTTTCCAGTTCTCATTTATTTGACCCTTGCACTTTGACCTGTCACCTGTTAGCCTGTCCTAACATTCACATCCTGAACATGTTCAGTGACATTAAAAACATCATGAAAAAAAATAAGAAGAAAAAAAAAAACCTGTCCATGAATCTATCTGTCATTATCATGTCCTGCATAATTTGATTTGATTTTTCTTGCTGTTGTTCATGAACTGTGCATAGTACTGATATTTGGGCAGTATTGACAGTTGGCCATTATAGTTTAATCCTTTACAGGAAATATAAAAAGGAGACAAGACCAAGACAGAGGCAAAAATTTGTCCTGAGATCTTGACCTTCGTGGCCTGGGTATGCAAACAGCAGACAGTAGGTGTTCAAATATCAGACTTGCTTCTTGCTGTCCCAAACACCACAATTCAAAATTCCATAGCAGGCTTTCCCGATTTATTCATAGTTTGGCGTACCCTTCAAGTCTTTCAGGTGATAATAGTGGCAATTATTTCAAGTTTTTGACTTGTTATACACTTAACCTGCAAGTAATAATCTCCCTTCTGTCATGCAGTTTTAAGATATGCAACATAACGTGAAAATAATTCCCAGAGTTGACTACACTAATCAAGCAATATAAATTCTGGAACACTCCAGAGCTGATGAATCAAATCCACATCACATGGAAGCAGATTATCAAATATATCAAAAAAGGAAGAAAAAAAAAAGAATAGGAAAAGAGGTGTGAAGCACCTGCAACATCAAGACACTATCATTCACGTGATTATATCGACAATTAAACAACAGCCATTAAAATACAGACATTTGTTAGGGATGTTTGTCACATTGTAGGGTGTGTATATTTATTTCTTTGGGGTTGGAATGGGGAGCAAAGCTTATTTGTCCCAAGATACATGATATATGCAAGAAAGTCACTGTACCTTTCAGTATGCATTGTACACAGGATTTTTTAATCATAAAATGCAATGTATAGCACTGATCCTTACCACTTTTGCTGTAGCATTCTTTCCTACAGTCAGGTAGTGGAAGAGTTGCCGAGAGCTCTCTGAGAAACTTGTCAGGTTTTCCTTTGCCAGGGTGCATTCCAACGCCTGTACAAAGACAACGCAAACAATTCAGCATCCACCATACTTGTCTACTGCCATGACCTTAATGATCCCATATTTTGGGGATTTATGAAGTTGGAAGGTGGATCCAGTTCGGGTACATTCCAGAATAATTGTAATGAATTGTGTGCAGCTTTATGGCTGATCTCTGTGTGAGTACACACACAGCCAAAGAATCTTGACTGGAGTGAATAGTTACTGATGAGCGTGCACTTTGATACACATATTTGCTAACATGTGGCTGATGGGTGCTATCCGTGGTTTCGAATGTAACCCCGATGGGCAGCAAATGAAGGTCAATTCAATCAGACCACTCTTGTTTCCCCACACTATAGGGTCTTTAACCCTTTAAGGACGAGTCCCGAGTATATTCAGGCAGGTGTCTCTGGGAAATGTGTGTTATAGCAAAATATGCCTGTCCTTAACGGGTTAACATCAGTCAGGAACCAGCTCTTCTTGAATGTGATTTTTTTTTTCTTTGCCCCCTCTGCCTACAAGAGCCTGGTGGGCCATGTGGACAGGTCTATGTCAATTTCAGAACTTTCTATGTTTTGGGTAAGATTTAACACACAATGGCAGGGTACAAAGATTGCTGTGGTTTGATCCACATTCCCACGAAAGCGTGCTAATTTATTGGAAATGTCATCTGCACATACATCTAGACTCCTCTGGAACTAAAAGCTTGAAAGTTTTCCTTTACAGTCAGCATCCATCCTGTAGACATGCTTGCATGATCTTAATTACAGATTTGTCACACAGTTAATAGGCTCTTCACACTGACAAATATATCATGACATCATGACTGAAGACTTGTACAGATATCATATCCTTCACCGTTCTTCTTTTATTACCCTAACTGAGAAAGAATGATAAAGTATTGTAATTCTTGACATAAAACAATGAACTGGTGATTGTAACAAACTATATATATCATGTGTCAGCTTAGGGCACTGAGAGCAGCTTTATGTCTAACATTACAAAAAGCTACTGCATAAGCTGTTATTTTCGCAAGGGTTTCATTTTCACAAATTTCATGAATCACTGTTGGATCACAAATTTAACAACGTGTGAAAATATCTAAAACTGACTGGCATCAGTGCACACCTGATAGCCTCGGTGTCAAAATCAAGAAAGCAACATCTCGCCAAAATGTCTGTGACCTTCTCATTCCCCAAAATATCTGTACGCAAAAATAACAGCTTATCAGTATGCAATTGTTAGATCTTGTCAATATCGCTGTTAAATGAGGAGATGTATACATAAGTATATCAAAATATTAGGAATATGGCAGGACTAGAAGTTTTCATGTTCTTGATCCCTGACTCTTGATATTGTAAAAATTTGTATCACAAGATGCAGGGCTAAAAGCAAGTATCAAACATTACCAAAAACATGCACTACTATGACAAAAACAAAACAAAACAAATCAAAAAACTCAAAACCTGGACAAATGGAAACTTTTTTTTTTTGGTAGTGCCCATCAATCAATTAAACTAGGGTATTCCCCAGGTGTTATTTGAAGGCCCTAGCTGCCATTCAAAAGACATGGTCATTGGTAATACCAGTATATTATCTACAATCACTAACATCATTGCATCAGCTTATGAAACTCACCTGGAAAGACATGTTTGTGTGGCTGATGTCCATTGACTTGAGCTGCGTAGAGTCTAGAGAGACGGCTGACCCAAAGTCACTGAGTCTTACGTACACCTGGAGGAGAGTATTGGAGGTATCTTCATTCAATTATGTCAAAAAACGTTCCCAAGTCGTAAGCTCTCCAAATAAAGCCGTTAACCTTAAACCGCCCTTCGTAAAACAAAGTACAACAAAGTGGTCCAACAAAAAGTGGGTCCCACCCTTTATTAGGACCTTCTGTTTTTTAATATCTCAGCCATTTCAAAACCGATTTTCATCAAATAAAGTTTTCACTCCTTCTAGAATTGTATATTCTCTGATATTTCATATAAGTGGTTTTAATTATCTTGAAAAAAAAAATTGAAACCAGAATTCCCATCTAAACCAAAACTATACCATCCCTTTAATGAATAAGAAACGCAGACAGTGATCTTCAATACAGAGAACTTCAGTCATCCCTCCTTATGCTTGCACAATTTAAAGTAAGAATATTCATATCATAGATTCCATTTACAAAGAAACAAGGAGAGACTTGAACAGAACATGATGATTTTTGCACAAATACATCTGTAAGAGAACAGAGTAGGGAGTAAACATAATTACGTGGAGATGACTGGTCAACAATTACTGCTGTCTGTAATCATCTGCAAAAGAATAAAAAAAAATCATGTGCAGATTCGAATGATGGTCATACAATATATCTCATTGAGCATATGACGGACATACCATGTCTTTTGAAATTTCCTCCACTCTGCCACGACACCAGTGACCCATCTCAGGTGGGAAGGCACACACCAGCTTTCCACGGTGTAGCTGGTCCATTGACAGAGGATCAGATGGGGCACTGCACAACAGGTTTTAAATGTTAACAACACAGCTTAATCATACACATTGCTACCTATGAATATCATGATGATTATAGTCTTGGTATATATTGTAGGACAAATTATGCCAAATCACTAACACAGAAATATGTGCTACCTCTATATAGTGAAGTAAAAACTTCTGCAGGCTTTATCGTGAAAAGTGAACACTAAGCACACACAACTACAGATTATTGGAAGATCTTGTTTTGTGCTATCTATTCATTTCATAACCTGCATAATTGAGTGCTTTTTACATTATGGCACAGAACACATACTTGGTACTTTCTTTTTGTTATGCAAAGACAGTTAAGCAGAATTTGAAACAAATACATTTCTTTCGTCAAATAAATACATTTTTCAGAAATACTTTCACAAGTATCAAAACAGAAGAGGAAAAAGACTTACAAGACAAAGAATGGGGGGGGGGATATATATATATATTTATATAACGAAGAATCAAGAAATAAACTAGTAATGCATTATTTTGCCAATAAAGAATGAGTTTCTTGATTCTTCGTTGTATTGGAGCCAATACGTGAATTCGCAACATATATATATATATATATATCATGTCTTCAGGAATTGCGCACAGTATTATATCAGATGGACACAATCAATACTTTTTTGGCTGCTTTGTCAACCCTGACACGCACTCGACTGACTACTGCACACCATATACTGACAAATTCCTCACACTTACCCAATTTCTTGCATGAGCCTCCTGAATTTGACTTCTTGGTCGTGACCTCTCACCTTAGCAGCCCAAAAGGTTCCATCGGCAGTTAAGGGGGAGGCAACATGTACCCCATGGCAGGAGCCTGGCAGAGTGATAAATAGTCAATGGGTTATCACATCATTCCCTAAATCAAATTATGTGCACTGCACTGTTAATCAATTCTCTCCAGAATTTGTACATCTCTGACCTACTGTCACAGGTGGAGTGTTGACAAATACCATATATTATGATACTGTGAATTGAGTCTTCAAATAATGCCATCAGAACTGACCTAAGAATCTCAAAGGCTCGTTTAAATGCAAGTTTCATATTCAGCTAAACAAAAAGTCACATTTTAGTCATCACTTCAATCATTGAAATGCCATGAACAACTGTATATGGATACCTACATAAAATACTTCTCTTTTTGTTTGTTTTTTTACTGTGTATGTGACTTGCATAGCATTAATGTTATTATCAAAACTTTGAATATTTGAGGTTCACTGCTTCTGGGCAGTCTAACTTTGCATCTTTACATCTGCTCTGCATTCTATATGTTTGTTAAAATCTGATCATGATCACCTCATTAAATGTTTATTTTGCCTATTGGGCCATTCCAACTTGTTTAAAGATACCTCTTAGGTGCTCAATCCCTACCACTAACACAAACATATTCTTTACTTCTCAAAGCATTTAAATGCAATACAACAAGGTTGTACTACCTCTAGATTGTGAAAAAAAATATTTGAAATTCATGCAGTTGGAGTGGTGAGTCCCACCCCAGGCCCCAATGGGGACTATCTACATTATTTGTACAACTCTAATGCCACATAGAATGATGCACAACAAATTAGAAGCAATCACAATAGCTCCATTGACCCTTTTGCTAAGAAGAGTAGTAAACAATCAAAACAAAACAAAATAAATGCATAGTAAGGATTGGAAGTTCAATTGAGTCCTTGTCTCAGAAGAGTAAAAAAAAAAAATACAAAAAAATACAAAAAAACTAGAAAAGCACTCAGAGAGAACAGACCTCCGCCAAGGCAGCAACTCATGCAATATCCCAAAATAAAAACCTTTTGTTTACATTATTGCACGGCACCTTGCCGAAGCAGAGCACGCGCTTTAGTGTGCATATGTAAACCTCCAGTACAAGCAGCTTGAACCCCAAGTTCGTTGACCTTATATGCCAGGTGATAAAAAATCCTTCAAAAATCCATGAAAATTTCCGGATCACTACCAAAATTGAATGAGGTGTTCCTTGTTTCAATATTGACTCCTTATGCAAGTTTCATTTTAATCCGTACACAACTTTTTGAGTTATTTTGCAAACAGACAAACCAACACCAATGATCACTTAACCTCCTCCTCCCTTGGCGGAAGTAAAAAAAATACAGGATAAGGTTTGGTAGACTTACCCACTCCATAATTATGGCCATTCATGGATAGGTTAGCAGTCACAAGGTGGGCCTCATCAGCTCCAGAAGCTCTATGAAATTAATAATTAAGAAATTAAAGTGTAGTGAATCAACATAGACATTCAACATCCTGAAGATAATTTTGCTTACAGATGATAAAACAAACATGCACACAAACAAACAAACAAACAAAAAAACAGAGCAAGAGCCTCTTGCATCTCAGTAACATAGCACACATACTGCATTGGGTTGCTGTTGTGTTTTTTAACCAGTCACATGGTAAAACAGATCTGCAGTTTGTCCTTCCAGAGTCAGGAAAAAATTTTCCTGGTATCGCATCGCAATTTGCTATGCATTTTTAGACCACTGCTATGCAAACTAGCTTTTGTGTAGCAGTTTTCTTCCACAGAAGTGTATGGGATACCATTTGAAATATTGTTCATCAGCAGAAATTGCTAATCAAATTTTAGTTGGAAAATTATTCCCTGAGAGTTATGATTGACAGTTTAGTAATAAAAGGCTGCAAACCACTTAAAAGTGGCTTTAAAAAATAATTAAAGAGCCATAAACATAATAAAAACCTCAAAATATGAACATACGCAGTTATTCAGCTATCATTCTTCAACCCATTTGCTGCCCTTTCCTTCATATGAAAGAGGCTCGTGTACAGTTAAATACATCATGCAAAGCAAACTTTCTTCCTAAGAACAGTCTTTGAGGCAATTTTTCCTACACACAGGTTCTCTGTAAAGATCTGTAAATCATTTAGTAGTTTCTTACATGATGCATTGACAGATTGTAACATCATTTGAAAAACAGAAATGAAATCTTCAGATACAGTGTCATAATATTGTGATCTCACTAGGCCAGAACAAAAATGTAACAAACAGCTATGCAATAAAAGCCTTATCTACAAACTCTACTCCACACTAGCAGTAAAGGAATATTGCAAAAATATAATAATGATGTTAATAATAATAATAATAATGATAATAATAATAATGGTAATGATGATGATGATGATAATAATAATAATAATAATAATAATAATAATAATAATAATAATAATAATAATAATAATAATAATAACAAGTAGAAGAAGAAGAAGAAGGAGGAGAAGAAGAAGAAGAAGAAGAAGAAGAAGAAGAAGAAGAAGAAGAAGAAGAAGCAGCAAATAAATGGCTCCTCACCCCAAGTTTGGAACAACAAAATGGCTGCCGTAATGTTGGTACCATCCCATCCTTGGGTCTGTCTGTGGCATGCCATATGGTGGTAATGCGTTGCTGCCATCAGCACCACTGCCTCCACTGACTGCTGTGTAGCTGCCATGAGCTGCGATGAATGCCATGGGGGACGTCTCCATTTCCTCCAAGACTAGAGTGATGAGACCGGGAAAAACATTAATATGACTACCTGAAATCCATCTGTCCACATTAAAGAAAGAATCTACCTACCAGTTACTACTCAACATACATTAGAATATGATGCCTAGATATAAGTACCAAGATCATTTGGCAACAATGGAAGAGTGCATTTGGACTTTTCTATTCTGCTATCTCTATGACCATAGCACTCTAAAAGTGGACATTTTCGCTTAAGTAAATTTATTGCACACGGCCACGTAAGATGAATTTTGTGGAATGAAATATTACATAGTGATACATATAACAAGTAGAAATATTCACGTGCTACTATTTTCAAGCTAGCTTCTGGTTGCGTGAAATGCATGCGTGAAATGCAAAAAAAAAAATTCCACTCATACACTTAATAGTTCTGTTGAGATGCCATCCTATCAAAAACACAAATTCCCAAATAATGAAAATTGTGTCACAACCACCTTTTCATTTTATATACTCAGATTTAGTCATGTCTAGTCCTGACACCACTTTCTTGCAGAATTGCAAGACAAAAGAACCCCATCCTGCCCCTCTCCCCTGTTTACTTGAATGTCTCTCAGCATTTAATTCTTGCCATCAAGAATCACCTCCATTTTGACTTTAAACCCTTCAACAGGATGTACAAAAAAATCAATTCAAATGGCAACCATTTGTCTCTTTTCTAAGTATATTCTATCCTATCCATCCTTTCCTAGACCATGCGGAGATCTCC
Organism: Diadema antillarum; assembly: GCF_040938485.1. Classification (NCBI taxonomy): domain Eukaryota; kingdom Metazoa; phylum Echinodermata; class Echinoidea; order Diadematoida; family Diadematidae; genus Diadema; species Diadema antillarum. Next base: position 1,020,932 of record NW_027271543.1, read on the forward strand.
TTACCCGTTTCTGGCTGTGCTGGAGCAGAGTCAGCTTGCTTCTCCAACGTTTTGGCCAGGTTGAGGTCATCCAGGGCTTCACTTGCATCCTTGAAGCTATCGTCATCGTCTCCCTCTCCGTTCTCAATTTCAGCCTTGGCCTCATCTCCATCTACATTTGATCCAGAGTTTGCCGTTTCTTCTTCATTGCCTGTATCATCTGTGGCAATCAAACCAACAAACAGATATCAAATGAACTTAGAGATATTTTGTATTGTTTTGTTTTTGCATTTCAGAAATCACTTAAACTCTCCTGGTTCACTGTCACATATTTCCATCCAGTTCAAACTATGTATTCTTTAACATAGGTACAGTTCAATGTCAAGTAGAATATATACAAATGAAGTCAAGCAAAATTCCCTAAATTTGAAAGTAAAATCAAATATTCAATTAAATAATTTCATTACTTTTAAAGCAATCATAGGTGTTGATATAATATCTATACCTGCTTATCAACCTAGACATCAATTACAAAGCACAAGAAACACAAAAATAAATGAGCAACCTTCAATCACCCTATATGCAGCTCTAAGTTTGCAAACTAACCTAGTGAATCCTAATGGTCACCTCCAGACACACAGCCTCACATACTCACACTTGACCAAGCACACATACATGAATACACACACAAATACACACATGCACACTCACACTCACACACCCCAAAAAAACACACACCCAAACACAAACTCACAAACACACACACATATTAAAGACAATGATGGATTTTCTCAACAATGACTTCAACGATGGGCTCCTGTTGATTGCCTTTAGATAAGGAGTTAAATTGTTGACTACTGTCAGTCTTGGAGTGGTGAGAATCCTTACTTTTGCACCCGCTAGTTTCTCCCACTTGTCCCTCACATGTTGTTCCATCTTCTTCTCCTCCTTCTTCTTCTTCTCCTCCTTTTTCTTCTTCTTCCTCTTCATCTTCTTCTTCTTTGTCTCTACTGTCCTCACCCTTCTCTCTGTCCTCCGTTTTGCCGTCGGCTTTCTCCTCCTCATTGCTTCCCGACTTTGGCTCGTCTGAGGTCTTCTTGCTGGAGTTCACCACCTCCTTGGTCACAACGATGTCCTTGGAATCCTCGTGCGTGAGGCGTACGTCTTGGTATGCGATTGGTCCCTGTCGACATGTCAGAGAAAGAGATTGATTATGATTCTTCACCGATCAGATTCAGGCATTGGGGGACCGGTGATCAACTATTCAAATTGTGCATAGTCATCCATAACTCAATCCAGAGGTTTGAGTCTTTCATTTATCATTCATCTATTCTGTGAGTTTGTGTGTGTAAGATTTGTTCCGTCAGTTAGTAAATTAGAGAGAATTACAAGATATCATGTCGCCTAGAGGTGTTATCCCAGGCTAGTCAACTGCCTATAACAGTCTCCTCCATTGGTACCTTAAATTACGATAAAATGTAAGTTCATGTATACATCAAATCATATTTATTTACTGTAAGCACTTATTACATGTTGATTTTGCAGGTGATTGTTCCTCTATTTCTTCACACACTCTCCATTATTTTCTCCTCACTTGAAAAAACACTACATAGCTTATCTTTTGTGAGGCTATCATGTGACAATCTGATGATGCACATGTGAAAAATCACGTGACATATCTACGGATGACCATGAGAAAAATAAGGGGAAATTTCGATGACCAGGGGCCCGTTTCATAAAACTTGTCATCAGTGACAAGTGCCACATTTCTATGACAAATTTGCTCTCAGCAAATCAGATTCAAGGATTTCGGTAGCTTGTCACATCTATGGCAACTTGTCACTGATGACAAGTTTTATGAAACGGGCCCCAGGTGATCTCAATAAATATTTCGCTGCCAAAAATTTGCATGCCCAACATAAAATTGATTTATTTCATTCCAGTATTGTGGTACTGCAATATTGCTGATTTTCATTTGAATGCAGGAAAGGTCGATCTGGCAGTTGTTGTATTGCAACAGCACTCAAAGAAGATCCTCCTACAGCATGCTTGTGAGAGAAACTTACCACAAGTACTCAGGCTGACTGCCAAAACAAAAAAGATTCTAAATCTTTATGCTTTGACAATGCTTGATAAGAGAACTAAGAGAATCAAATATATTCATTGTTGCATAAACTTCAATGCCTAAAGGCCAGATACGATGTATGTATCATGGTTTACTATTACGTAGTGATGAGGAATCTTTTCACAAGCAAGTATGCACTGGTCACCCATCATGATTCTAGTATTTAGAATGAGCTACATCATTTGTAACGATAAAATATATTTGTCACAGCCTTAAAACTCTTGTCTATTCTTCCTTTAGATGTTCTTTTACTGCAATGACTCACATAGGTTCATTGTTATTTGCATATTGAGAAAGTGAAACAAAAATTGTTTACCTTTTTGCTCTTCGATTCTTCAGCTGTTAGGAAGATAAGGGTAAAGTAAAGGTCACAACAACCTGTCTACAGAGAAGCAAAAAAGTTCTTATCAAATTAACATGGTAGTGAAAGGAGCAACGATGAGAAGGAAGAAAAAATAGGTGTGTGACACATTACCAAAATCTACAAATGCAAGAAAGCAGTACATCATAGACAACAATTTCAGTAGGTACATGTAGGTAATTATGCAGAAGTAGAAACTTTCAATTATATCTGTGGTGTCATCAGGTTGAAAATTATATATGTGTGGTATGTGGTGTCTTCTTTTCCACCACATCGTGCAACATCTGGTTTACTGGCACTAGTATTCAAATTACAAGAGACACAATGACATCTTTACCATGGATTTTTTTCCCCCTACACGATGTGTTAAAGTACAGATATAGAACTGAAATCCTCATATAGTGATGACATCTAACATACTTTCAAACAAGTGAGCTATACTACACTTGCCAATATTTCAACAATGCACACAACTGCCTAGTAACTATTATTGTGAAGTGGTATAACTTTAATCAATGAGAAAAATAAATCAAACCACCACAGTGTATCTTTACCCTTATATAGTTCTTACAAAGCTGATATTCTAAACTCCAGCTTATCATTCTCCCACAAATGCACTTAATTCAATTTCAATCAAATTCAGATCAGCCTTTTCTCCAATATCACATAAACCTTTTCCAATATAGAAATTACAGAAAAAAAATCAATGTAACATAAAGCATACAAACATACATTTGAAAGCTGAAAAAATATAAATACATAACCTATAATAAACTATCTAAATAAAATAATCAGTGTGGAAACACAACGATGCAACATCTAACTAAATAAGCCTCATTTAAAATACCAGTGAGGTTTAATGGAGTTCAGCTACATCATACTTGCTATGCCAAATGTCAATTTGCCTAGCTTGTTTGTCTGTTTTTCATTTTCCATCCAGCAAAATGGCCGGATACACAATATTCAGCTGCACTTGCTGGTCTTTCATGGGGTACAGTTGTGAGTACTCGATACGGACCACTTCACCAGGTTTACACCCTGCTCTTTGCAATGAATGAATGAAGTGGGATCTTTCACATGGGTTGCGGGTAGTGACTCTCTCACACATGGGACTTCCATTCTTTAATACGTCCTATCCGAAGGACAGACTGGTTTACCTCTACCAGAGGGGATGGCATGCAGACACCACAACACTGCTTAGTAAGACTCACTAGGGTTGGAACCCACATCTGAACCCCAAGCAATTTGATTGCATGCCAGACACACTACTGACTTAGTCATCTCGTCACTGCAAGTCACGAGTGGTGTCTTACCCTTTTCCCACACACTCTTGTTGACGTCCAGGTGTTCCTCTCCTTGCAGCTCTAGCTTGACCAGGTAGATGGGCATCTTCCTTCTTCTATCCATGCCAAGCTGACAAATAAAAACATGTTGAACTAATCAATCTTCTATGCCAAAACCCAACATATGATATGGCATTACATGCAAACAAAATTTAGCCTCTTTAACCTGTTGAGGACGAGTCCCGAGTATACTTGGGCAGGGGTCTATGGGAATAATGCGTGTTATAGCAAAATCAGTCTGTCCTCAAAGGGTTAACTGGCAGGAAACCATTTTCTGAAATTATTCAAACTGTGCTACATTAATTCAAGTGGACAGGCTTTGCTTTGCATTTCAAGCATATTTATGGGTAAATACAATCTGAATTCATACTCTAATAAATGCAGATCTGTAGCTGAACCTCTGAGATTTTTTGTTAGTGTAAGGGGAATTTGGTCGAATGTCAATGTCTCAACATATTTCTCAAATTTGTAGTACTGTTACGTTTTATTTAAGAAATATTGCTAGGATTAGGAGATTTACTGATCAATCTGCATGTCATAACGCAGTGCGTTCTTTAGTTCTATCCCGTATAGATTATTGTAACGGGCTTCTCTCTTCCATTCCTTCAACTCAACTGGATCGTGTGCAGCGACTTCAAAATTGGGCAGCCCGATTAGTGTTTCAGGTTTCTAGGGACTACCCATCTCAGCCACTTCTGAAGTCGTTGCACTGGCTTCCTTTGAAGCAACGGATAATTTTCAAATTAGTTTTGTTTGTTTATAAAATCCTTAACGATCAAGCTCCAAAATATTTAGACGCCTGTTTGACTTTATATACACCTACTAGAAATTTGAGGTCATCTAGTGATCCGCTTCGTCTCACATACTCTGTTACTCGCACCTTAGCCGGTGATAGGACATTTACTGTGTCTGCTTCAAAGCACTGGAACAATTTACCACTTACCGTTAGACAGTCTCCATCAGTCAGTGTGTTAAAAAAAGCCTTGAAAACACATCTTTTCAGTAGCAACTAGTTCGTAGCTGTATATATAACATTTATCCAATTATATATACTGTCGTACATGTTTTGAATTGATTGTAAGCACTTTGGGCCTTGTGGGAAAAGCGCACTATAAATAATAGTAATAATAATAATAATAATAATAATAATTCTGGAAATTCTAGTCACAGTTGCAGGTTCAATTTCATAATTGCTTGTAACATGGAGTTTATGCAGCTGTATATGGTGATGGTGCTTGATATCACTTACTAATCAAAACATTAGTCATCAAGATAATTATGAAAGTGAAGTGAAAACAAGATGCATGTATGAAAACTAGAAATGTCGCTACGGCGACTGGTGTATGCCTCCGCCATAATGCATGGTTCTCCTAATAGGTCTATAGTACAATGTCTTGACAATGTGTGATGAAAGTTTCACACAATTGGCAAAATATTAAAATGACAGGTTTGCCACAAGTGTGCTGAATGTTCACTTTCCTAGAACTAGGTTCAATTGGATGAATGATTAAAACGTCAGAGTGCAGGTATTTGGGGGAACTGATGATTTTTACTTGACTTTTGACCCTTTTATAAGTTTATGCATTGAGTAATTTTCAAGGTATTGAGAAAAAGTATAATTTCAGCAACAAATGGTAAAATAGTATTATCTAAACCTGGCCTTTGACCTTTGACCTCACAGTTCCAAAGAGAATCACTGTTAGGTAGAACATGCATAAATATGTAAGTTTCATGATAATACCTTGAGTTACTTTTGAGATATGGAGGAAGAAGTGCAATTTGGCACTTTCACTTGACCTTTTGACCTTTGACCTTTTGGCAAGAAACTTCCCACAGAATATATATTGGGTTATACATGCATACATCAAGTTTAAAAAAAAAAATCTTTCAGGCATTGCATAAATATAAGGAAAGCAGTGATATTTTGAGGAGTTGACCTTGACCTTTGACCCCCTGACCTTTGACCCATGACCCCCAACTTCCCTAGATAATCACTGCCCATCGGTACATGCATATATACTAAGTTCCATGAAGATACCTTGAACCATTTGCGAGATATGGAGAAAAACATGAGATTTCAACCTTTTTTTCACAAAATAACCTGTGACCTTTGACCTTTGACCCCGTGACCCTAAAATCCAAACAAAGTATTATCCCCCCAGGATATACCCTCATACCAAGTTTGATGCAAAACCACCTCACGGTTCTTGAGATATCGACAAAAACAAAACGGGACGGACGTACGGACGGACGGACGGACGGACGTACAGACGGACAGACGGACGACCCAAAAACATAATGCTTCCGGCCACTTCGTTGGCGGAGGCATAATAATTTGACAATGACTTCATGAAGTTCGTATGACCAGCACCTATGGTCATAATTCAAAATGAAATATGAAGAGACAAAACAGATTTAGATTAAATACAATATACATGCAAGTAGTAATAGACGTCTACACACAAAACAAAAAGTCTAAATGGATCTCTATCTCTCCCTTTCACTTCTATGACGCCACTCCAGTTTTTTATTCCAGCCACCAGAACTTTGAAATTCCAAAGTGTTAGTGGCTAGAATGTGTCACCAGAGAATAAATTAAGTGTTGAGCCCTAAATGCTATTCACGCTAATGCTTTGAATAAAATCCTTAATGATACTGGCATACATATAGACAGCGAATCTGGCTGTATCAGACCAATTATAAAGGACAACTACCCCCCCCCCCCCCCCCCCCCCCCCCCCCCCCCCCCCCCCCCCCCCGCTAAATACTGGTTAGTGATAAGGTTAGAGTAAAGATTAGGGTTAGAGTTAGGTTTAGGGTTAGAGTTTGGGTAGGGTTAGGATTAGATTCAGGATTAAGATTAGGGTTAGGGCAAGGGGAAGGGTCTGGGGTAATTGTCCAGGGGGTAACTGCCCTAGATCCATAGAAAGACATCTGTAGGGATTTTCACTCACACATCTACTTTGACCTCATTTCATTCCAGCACACACTGGACTGATTTGCACCATATCTACCTTTTTGATGATAGTACAGTCCAGTAGTACATTGGCAGTCAGATCGGAGAACTCCCAGCGTGCTTGTCGAGGAATATCATCTGACATATCTTCAAACAGTGTACACACCAGGCCCTGTCAAAAAGGATCACATATTCCATCATTGTGTTGAAATGGGATAAATACAGTGTGGGACTTCCCAATCCCTTTTTACTGGACATTACTTTCAGGATGTCTGTGCTGATAAACAAACAGAGTAAAGAGTTGAGCTTTCTAGCAAACAGCCAAAACTGATCTAACAGGCATCATTTATTTCTATGTCCTATTGAACGGATGTGAATTAGTCTCAGACAAATGCTGAGTGTTCAAGAGAATTACCACTTGAAAATAAAACAAGACAAAACTGAAAAAGTATCTTTTAAAGTTGGCTACAACTCTGGAAAGCCTGAAGCATGGTTTTAGACAATCTCACACAGTCTGGCAGTTGTGATTCATTTCTACGTCTATCAAACAGAAATCAATTTGTCTCAAACAAATGCCAAGTGTTCTAAGAACTGATACTTGAAAAGGAAATAAGACATAAATGAAAGTGCCTTTTAAAACTGGCTACAACTCTGAAAAGCCTGAAGAAAGGTTGAACATAATTGAACACCTTAAACCAAATAAAAGTTTCTTTTTTTTTTCTTTTGCAATTATCTGGAAGACATTGGTTTATCTCTACTAGCACATATTGCTTGGGCCAAGGAAATATCCTTGACCAAGAAAGGGCATACTAAATCATTTAATTTTTGTCCTGTAAGTAAACTTCTGTTATCAAAGTCATACTGAAATGTAATTATAAACCTTGTTAACAGTTTCTACTAAATCAAAGATCACCAATCAACTATCAACTGTCAGCTACCATTATCAACTATCAACTACACACTATCAAATGTAAACTTTCAACAAGAAGTTACTGAATATCAACTTTTAACTGTCAACTAGCAACTATCAACCATCAACTTCAACTATCAGCTAACCATCAACCATCATTTATGTAACTATTGACTAAACCCTACCTGGAATGGGATGTCAAGGAATTTTTCTCGTAATGGCTGGATGTGGCTGAGAGGCACTTCCCCTGGATGGGCATAGTCCAGCCAGCGAATTTCAGCTGTATGCTACAGACACATCAGAAAACAGTAATACATTTAGAATCAAATGGAAAGAAGGAAACACATAAAAATTACTTAAATCAGAGGGACAAAACACTCAATGGCACAAAAGGCTTCTTACTTGGAATAAGAGATATGATACAAAGACAATTTTGCTATCCAAAATGCATGTGGCAGATGAGATTGCAAGAGTTCAATTTTCTTGATATTTATTAAAGCGAGTTCAGAAATTAATATCATTGCGGCAATTTTAGTCTGCTAGGTATGTGACATGAATCATTCTAGATACAGTGTAACACACTCGGTCATTACAACTGTTTTAAACAATTGATGATTTGCAACTGATTGACAAATTGCCCTACATCGACGTAAATAAGCACTGAATTGATCAGTGTTTTAGTAGTAGCCAAGATAAAAAATCATGGGCGTACATACTTGAGCAGGATTCGAACCCACGACCTCCTGATCACCAGACAGGCGTCAAATCCTGCTCGAGTATGTACGCCCATGATTTTTTATCTTGGCTACTACTAAAACACTGATCAATTCAGTGCTTATTTACGTCGATGTAGGGCAATTTGTAAATCAGTTGCAATGAAAACATCTCGACGGAAGAACTTCATAAATTTGAATAATTGATGATTTGTTGTTGTTGTCGTTGTTATGGGACATCATTTGTCTGTGTAGTAATCATTCCTCCACTGAAAAACAAAAAATTGTTTCAAATGATGCAAGGACTTGTCTTGGTCATCTTACGTCCTTGAGTTTCTCCACTTTGGCTCTGTACCAGCGGTGATCCTGGTCATACTGAGCCACACAGAAAGATCCCTCCTTGACCAGCAAGTCCTCTAGGCCGTGGGTTATTATGTCTCTCCTGAAACAATCAAAAGAGAGAAAGACAGAGATTAAAGGGTGGAGTCATCTCTTCATCAAAATTCTTCACCAGCGTTTCCCATTATTACAAAGTTATTGGGACCAGTAGTTTTCTTTGGTTATATCAAAATTTAGTTCGCCAAACAGTAAAGGATGAAAATATAATTATATAGACATTAATTTTTGAACATTAATTTTTACTTCATTGTAATGACAAAGTTGTTAAAACTGTGTTCATTACAACAGAAGTACACTGTATGTTTTTTTCCCCATCCCCACTTGGGGTACCAAGTCAAGCAATCACAGCATTTTCTTATGGCCTGCTTATGCTTTTTTAATTGTAATTCAAGTCCACTAACTGAAAAAAAGATCAAGGATTAATATAAATGAAGCCGCTCAAGTACACTACTGGAGTAAGAAGTTGGACACTACGCTCAACTCTTACATATGTGATTGCCAAGCTAAAACCCACAAAAAGTCACAGAATAGGATTCTCTGTAATAAACCAAAATATGTCATTTGCATTGAACAACTCAAATTTCTAAGATTGTAGTACCTAAGAGTAAATCTTTTTCTCTACCTACTGTCAGATTTGGCAGCTTAAAAGAAAGCCAAAATTGAGATGTTAGCATTTTTTTCTGGACCAGATATTTTTTCATTGACGCTTCTGCACAGCACACCCAAGTGACACTAATCTTTAAATCCTCTTTTCTCCCTTTTCCATGAAACTCCTAACCCTCTCTTATTTCAATCACTTTTTGAATGGGCTAGGATAGACCAATTTTAACAAGTTATCTATCTCCTAACTCCCTCTTTTTTTAATCAATTTTTGAATGGGTTAGGTTAGGGAAATTTTAACAAGTTACATATGATTTTAATGCTTGGAACATACTCTTTTAACTATGTAGATGAGTGGAAATTCATTTCCGCCTACTCTGTGTGAGTTTTGAGCTCTGCAGTCACGTATGTGGACATTTGGATGATTGGTTAATTAGAGCTAAGCATTCTGCCATGTCTTTTGTCCTTTTTCCCTGTATGGCAAAGGAAAGGAAAGAGCATTTCGATGTCTTGGCATCCGTCATCATACCTGATGTCGAAGCTGAGGTCATCTAGGCAGTCAGTGGTCCCTTCCTGCATGTCCGGACACAGCCAGAAACAGCCTCGGTCATCCAAACGGCTCTCCACATACCCCTGGAGCTTGTTGCCTTCAATCAAACACACCAACCAAGTGGACTGAAATGACCAACTCGTCAGAATTGTCTACACAGCTAGAATTTTCTCTTTGAATAGACAGTTCAGAGTACAAATGACTGCATTGTATCCAGCATAAAAACTTGCAAAAGATAATTCTGTTAATGCTTTAGTCAATGAACTACATTGTATACTAAGGATGATTATGATTTCAACAACAGAAAATAACTAAACCTAAAGAAAAGAGGACAACCATACATGTATGCCTATCAATTGCATGAACATATGTGACCCGCTACAACAAAAGGATCCGAAAGTTGGGGAAGGACAATATTCTGAAAATGGCATGACGTTATTCCCTTACTCTTCTACTTTAATTTCATATATAGTACAACTCATAACAGTACTCGGTTGCAGAGATATTGATGATTTTAACAGGCATGTCAAGTAATTGATGAAATCAGAGTTTCAAGAAAAACGCCTTCAAAGTTTTCCTTCCGACGCTATCACAATCAAGCAAAGGCGAGACAGTTTTCACCGCTTGACGATAGAAGGCATGCTCCTGTGTGTAGGTGGGAGTGTGAGACATATCAAAATTCTGGAAGCTGTTTGTCTCCTTGCTTAAAACTCCACCATTCCCTTGTGGGGGTACTCGCAGAAACAGGTCTATGCTATGCCACCAGCCAACTAAATGGATAGTGAATTCTTGTGCAGCCTACTTTTCATGTTCTTTACAAAAGTGGGTAGTGCTCACTTACATGTTGCATGAAATATTTTCAGACTCTTTGGAGTCATATGATAGAAGAGACATTCAACAAACATATGTATACAAATTTCCACAGGAATTACTTTCTTTATTTTCTCTAGGGCTGTGTTTTTAATGTGTATCAGGTTTTTCGTTCGTTTGTTTGTTTGTTTGTTTTTTGGGGGGTCACCTTCTAATAACAATATAAATATTTCATTTTCCAAAGTAGATAATTGTATAAAGTTCATATGCAGGTTGAGTTGAGGAATGTCACAACAGTAAATCATTGACCTTCTTCCTCAACAGCTAATTGCACTCTCATACCAGCAGTGATGAAATAACAGCAGAAAATTATGCACCAGTGGAGGGTAACAAGAACTACATTTACCTTCTTTCACATCTTGGAGCTTCTCCCTCAGTGAGGCTTTCTCACTGGCACTCTGACTAGCCAGCCATTCTGAAGCCAAGCTCCTCAACTCCTCCACAATCCTACCAACATCCAGTGCATCCATGGAGATCGGTGTGTTGAGGGAAGAGATGCCACCTACCACCTGCTCCTTCAGAAGGCCTTCCATCTAAAAACACAATTTCCAAAATAAAGTATTTGACGATGGTTACTACCATAAATCATGACGATGGTGATGATGACGTTGTTACCAGGGTTCGAAATTGGTGATGGTCCGCTGGCCATTGGCCATCTGAAATTACGTCGGACTAGCTAAAAATCGTAAAATTCTGAAGTTACTAGTCCGTCTGGCTAGCCAAAATATTGCTTCAGTGTCAAAATTGATTCTAGGTAGTCCGCCTGGCTAGTTAAAAAAAAAGTTAAGCGCGTCCCCTGATTGTTTATCATTATTTTCTTCCTATTCTTATTCTCGTCATCATCATCACCATCATCATCACCATCATCTTCATCATTACTTTTATTTCTCTGATGTTTGACAAATTTGATAAAGGCAGTTGAATGTGCTGTATGTCTTGACCAAATATACCCTGTAGTGTACAATCAGTTACATGTTTATTACTATTATCATAATTGTGGCGATGATACTTATGATTACTTTTTATTCTTTTTATCATCATCATCATTATCATTATCATTATCATCGTCACCATCATCTTCATCGCTACTGCTATCTCTTGGATGTTTTTAACAAATCTTATGCAGGCAGTTTTACGCATGTTGCTACAGAAAGCACAAGAAATTAATCTTGACACAATACAGAGAGAAATATGGAGATGTACAGACTAGCTCCACACACACATGGATCTATGTTTTACCGTCCTTCATAGTAAAGAGACTAAAAAGACTGTTTGGATGGCTTCATTGCAGGCAATCATCTCATACTCCATACCTCTTCAGAGATCTTGGCATGTTCACTCATGAACTTGCTGGCATCTGCAGAAATCAATTTCTCAGCCTTCTTGTGACACTACATAAATAAAGAACAATTATGAAATACTTTGTTCCTTTATCACTGGATTCTATGTATGGTTTACACAGATCACGGTTTCTTACTTCTATGGCACTATAAGCAACATGTAAATGAGATGTCAGAAGGGTCAAGTTTTTCTAATTACAACATTCATAAAAGGAAACACTACAACCTGTATTCATGGAAAAAGGTTGACATTAATATTTTTGTTTGCTTTAAAATGACAGGAACAAAAAGCATTACAATAAACAGAAGACAACACAGGTTCATTTTTTGCTGAAACAAATATGAGCAATAACTTAGTCAGAGAGCAACTTGGCAACAATTGCTAATTTTATAATCATGTAGGGATGAACTTCCTTTCAACAACAATTTGGTGAATAAGGAATATAGACCCAAAAAAATGTTCATATAAATTATGAGAATTATTGACTAAGAAAACTGGGGGCATTTCATGAAGCATTTTGTCTGACAAATTTGTTGGATAAATTTGCTCCCAGCCAATCAGATGCAAGGATTTTGGTAGCTTATGCTTCATGAAATGCCCCCCTGGTCTGTAAAGCATCTTCCTACTCCCCTCAATAAACCCTACAAACTGTGTCATGGAGAACAAAATCATACATTCTGAAGTTTCTGCAGCTGTTTCTCCAGCTCCTTGTGTCCCGCAGCTAACTCCTGCTGGAGGGAGCTACCCGTCTTCTGCATGCAGGCCGCCAGCTCCCCTTCCTTCTTCTTCAGCTCCTGGCTGATGGCCCTCAGGGCCTGCTGCACCGAGTACTTGTTGTTCTCGAACCTGTCACGGGGAGCAGACACAAGACGGGGCCCATTCAGTTGACCCTTCTATGGAAAGTCCATCAATCACCTTGACCATCCATGCCATGTGCCATCCACTAACACAGGCAACATACTGTTCAATAGTTAATTTATTCACTCATTTGTCTATCTATCAAATCATTAATGTGTGCCTCTATCTGTTCATCTATACACAGTATGTCTATATTCACTTTTGATACCTAACTATTCATTTGTATACATCTCCATTTATCTATCAACAGATTCCAAGTGCTTCCATCTAATAGTGTTAGACTATCATTACTGTTATTATTATTATTATTATTATTATCATTATTATTATTATTATTATTATTATTATTATTACTACTACTACTACTACTACTACTACTACTACGACTACGACTACTACTGTTACTACTACTTCTACCATTACTACTACTACTACTACTACTACTATCAGCATTATTATCATTTATACGGCATTTCAACATAAAATACAAGCAGAAAATCATATTACATGATATAAAGAATGCTGTGATTCTAGGAGCATACCGCTGATTGACTAGTGTTACTTCATCTGTCTTCACATGGTTTCTTCTCTTTGATTTGTATAAAACCCTCAAGAACAGCACACATGCAAAATTCTACATTGTATCTGTATCTACCAGATATTCCTTGGCAAGTCCGCAATATGTTAGCTGTAACAAATACTTTTTTTTCCATGTGTTGTTGTTGTTGTTGTAGTGGATGAAATTTCTGGCAACCAAAATTTCTTAACAATTTTTGTTAAATTTACATATTCATAAGAATTACATTGTACAAGAAAATTAATCTCAAGTGGAAAAAACTCGAGGTTTTTCTTTTATCACCGATGTTCTACCTTGCTTACTGTAAAAGTGGATATTTTCACGCGACTTATTTTTCGCGCTCGGCGGGGTAAGAAGAGTTTCGAGTGTTTTTAATTCCGCAGAATCAAGTCATCAACTACTGGAACATATGGGAAGCAAAAATATTCATGTGCTTTTATTTTCGCGTTAGTTTCAGGTTGCGTGAAATGCACGAAAATTTCAACACTGCAAAAATTTCCACTTTTACAGTATTCTATGACACATACATGAACACGAATGTTTATGGTCTGTCAGAAGCTCATTTGCTTATTTGCTTTTTACAGCAATCAAGTGATTTAATACACAAATTAGCAGTCACTCCTCAATTAGTTACCTCTCATATTGCTAGGCATACTGAAAATTCATTTCAACATATTCCTTCAAGAAAAAAATAATGGCTTACCTGCTAGAGATGTTTTGTTGGGCATGTTGAATCTCTACCAAGCTTCTTTTGAGAACCTGCTCTCTCCTGTTGAAGGGCAGAATAATAACAAAAACACTCATATTCTCATAATTTATTTCTAGCTGCTGTTATCTTGATACTAGGTGTTTCAAAAAACATTTCCCACTTTTTATTCTTAATAATTCAAAAACTATATAACAGATAACACTGTCATTGATATGAGTGATTGCTGAATAGTGTACAATTTTGTTGGAGGTGGTTTGAATATGAAAGCATAAATCAGTTTCATGAAATCCATGATTAATTTCACAGTTAGGTTCCAGATTTTGCTCTATTTTCAACCCTCCGTACAAAACTTTCACTTCGCACAGGGGACAATGGGTGTGTATGGGAGTGTGTGGTTAACACCCTGACAATGGTCCTGAACAATGGCCAGGGTTTGAATGCTTCATTATTTATTCATGAGAAATTCCACTATCGCAACTAGTCTTTATTCAGCCTCTGGCAGTATCTGTGTAAAGTCAAATGCCTGCCGATACTGTCGTTGAGTCGCGACAGTGCTCTCCCTACTTCTGAAAAACGAAATTACAATGAATACCTTCTGTTCTGTCGTAAACATGGTGACAGGAAGCAAAGAGAATCAATTAGAGTATACACTTGTGTATATGGAGCCTTAAATAAATCTACTGTGAAACAAATCGCCCCAATGAAAAATGCTGCTGAACTCTTTACAAAAAATGATCTTTTTATCGAAAAAGTGACAAATTTGTCAGACTATTAGCAGACAGTTGTATTAAAATGAAGAACTTTAGATCATTTATGCTTATTTATATCCCAAATTTAGTGATATGTGAAGCAAAATTTGAAAATGATTGCCAGCAAATGTGGTGTTTGCAAGCACATGGAAACATGTGCTTACTTTTTCCATGTGCATGCGTTTTACCCTTTACCGTACATGAATTCAGACTAGCAGTGCCCAGGGCAATCCACATGAATTATTGATTAAGCATTCATGTGCCTGGGAGCGCGAGACTGACGCCTAGTCAACAGGTGGTTCAGGCATGTCCATTGTTCAGGACCATTGTCAGCACACACTCACATACACATCATTGGTTCCTGTGCAAAGTTCAATTATTGTACAGAGGGTTAAAATTTGACCAAAATCTGAAACCTTACTTCAAAATCAATCTTAGATTTAATGAAACTGATTTATGCTTTCACATTCAAATCACCTCCAACAAAATTGTACACTATTCAGCTATTACTCAAATCAATGACAGTTTTATCGGATGAATAGTTTTTGAACTATTAATGATAAAAAGTGGGAAATGTTTTTTGAAACACATAGCACAATGAAGTGGTGTGCCTGCTAAGATCATTGCTAATTATCAGGTGAGCACTGTATTCTTCTTATGGCCTGTAATTACATGACCCTCATCACCATGTCTGGGAAGATGGGGTCTATCACACCACACACACACAATACCACAGTGGTCTTGCCCGAAAAAGACTAAGGCTATAGGTTCTGTTGTTTGAAAGACTTTTGTTAGTTATTTTTCACAACATCATGATACAGCCCCTACATATGACGGTCGCTATCATAATCACAGTAAAGTCAGTTTCCCAAAATGTCTTACATGCCCAAATACAGATGACTAATCACTAAGCTACAGTATTTACATGTAACACTTAAAAGCTACAGCTGAAGTTACTAGTTATGTACAGTAACAGAACCTTGTTCTTACTTCTTGAAATTCTTTATGGCCTCTTTGAACTCAGCTTTCTTTTCCTGCAAAGAAAAATACAAAGAAATGTACAACTGCAAGTGTGCTGAAACCATGTTCTAGAACTGTTCCTTATCTTTACCCACGCCGATGAAAATCGGCAGGGGGTTATGTAAAGGGTTCCGTATGTTTGTTTGTTTGTTTGTTTGTTTGTTTGTTTGTTTGTTTGTTTGTTTGTGTACAAGATAACAAGAGAACGGGTAAATGGATTTGCACGAAATGTTCAGGGAATGTTTGGATAATGACAGGAAAGAATCGATTAGATTTTGGTGATAATCGGTTGACCCTTGCAAATTCTGTGTGACCTTGAAGTTTTGACCCCATGGTATAGTGACCATTCCGAAAATTTCCCGTTTCTCACTTTGCGATTTTCCGCTACCATACGAAAACATAAACTCCCCAACGATCCGACTTCGCTGCTCAAATGTTCGTAAGAATTCCGAAATTTACGTTTAGGCCTATTTGAGGGACTATGTCCTTCTAGATTTATGAAAGTTCGTTCTCCGTCATCACAAACTGGCCCGTATTTTGATGATTTTTCAAATTAACATTGATTGTTTTTTTCGTTGGAAGAGCATTTTGCTCGGTCGCAGTCACACTGCACGATATGCGTGCTCAATGTCAATGCGTGTGCAAGGCCGCTGAAAATGCATCGCGCTCTACACTGTTGGTGCAAAATTGCACCGGGGACGTTGCGGCGCTCGTTGGTGGCCGAATACTGGTGCAGTAGACATTTGCATTCAACCCTTGCATTGACTAATTCCCGTAGACACTAATCATGGGGGTAATTGCCTAGGGGGTACGTAAATTTTGTTTTTCTTTTTTGCTTTTGTGGATACCATCAAAGATCGTACACTCATACGACCTTTGATATTTGATGATTTTTCAAATTAACATTGATTGTTTTTTTCGTTGGTGGAGCATTTTGCTCGGTCGCAGTCACACTGCACGATATGCGTGCTCAATGTCAATGCGTGTGCAAGGCCGCTGAAAATGCATCGCGCTCTACACTGTTGGTGCAAAATTGCACCGGGGACGTTGCGGCGCTCGTTGGTGGCCGAATACTGGTGCAGTAGACATTTGCATTCAACCCTTGCATTGAATAATTCCCGTAGACACTAATCATGGGGGTAATTGCCTAGGGGGTACGTAAATTTTGTTTTTCTTTTTTGCTTTTGTGGATACCATCAAAGATCGTACACTCATACGACCTTTGATATTTGATGATTTTTCAAATTAACATTGATTGTTTTTTTCGTTGGTGGAGCATTTTGCTCGGTCGCAGTCACACTGCACGATATGCGTGCTCAATGTCAATGCGTGCGCAAGGCCGCTGAAAATGCATCGCGCTCTACACTGTTGGTGCAAAATTGCACCGGGGACGTTGCGGCGCTCGTTGGTGGCCGAATACTGGTGCAGTAGACATTTGCATTCAACCCTTGCATTGAATAATTCCCGTAGACACTAATCATAGGGGTAATTGCCTAGGGGGTACGTAAATTTTGTTTTTCTTTTTTGCTTTTGTGGATACCATCAAAGATCGTACACTCATACGACCTTTGATATCATCACACTCTCGACTTGCTATAATCAAAATATCCCGCAAGAAAACGGCGTATTTCTCGATTTTTAGCGCTTTTTCCGCGACCCGTCGCGTAGACAATACTCTTAAAACTGGACTTAATTCGCGCGCGCTTGGAAAAGTTCCGATTCTGCACTTTTGACGGTGGAATTTGGGATTTTCGATGGATTTTTGGAGGAGACTTAAGGACTTTCCTGTACGTGAATGAGTGTTAATACCGTATGTGTAATGATGTGATTTGCGTGTGATGTGACTGTAGAACCAAAGATCGTACACTTCAGTGTACGATCTTTGGTAGAACTCACTGGCTGGTGATAAAGCACACTGGCAATTAAGTGGCCGAATTCTGGTAGATGACCGAATGCACATTATGTTTACCCCGACTTTGTACTTAGGCGTGGGTCTGCCGCCTTTGACGGCCCCTCTCTAGTTTAATGTTTGTTGGTTTGTTTGTTTGTTTAGTAACTCTCTCACACAAGCCTCTTTCCACAATTCTTAGTTTTTCTCCACCTGAATACAGTAGCAATTCCAAGTTGAATGAGAAAGTGAAAACTTGCTATAACAGTGGCGGATCCAGAGGGGGGCGCAACCAGCGCACGCTCCCCCTTTATTTTTCGTTAAAAACCAAAAGAAATAAAAAGAAAAAAAATGAAATGAAACCCGGAAGTGGCACCAGAAATATTAGTCATGCCCCCCCCCCCCCTCTACAGAATTCCTTGATCCGCCCCTGCTATAAGCATATCATGTTGACTTGTCATATGGTGTAAATCCATTGGCGAATGCAAATTAGCACAGAAAATTCAATAGCATTGTACACACTGTCCAAACTCCCTGGCACAGAAAGAGTAAACATGATTTGGAAAATTTGGTTCCAATGTTTTACAACCATACATGAATATGATGCACCATATAAGTCTTGTTCAAAACACTTTCAGCATAAAGGAGACAGAGCCTACAATGTAAAGTGTATGAACATGACATCACTTGGGATTATTGAGAGGATCAAGTTCACACTGCCTACAGAAAACCAATGTGCTAATTCAAAATCTCCAGAGATTATTGTAACAAGTGAGTCAGACGAGACGGTGCCAAAAGTATCAAAACAAATTACCTTGACTTCTTTGGTCTCTATATTGTGGCTCTTCATGAAGCCGACATGGAGAAGGTTGGAACATTCAATGCAGAGCGGAATTCCTCCTGCAATAAAAGAAGAATAAATGAAACATTGATATTCACTGATCAACATTTTTGAAGCTGTAACATATTGCAACATATATTCTTTCTCTCTTTCTATTTCTCTCTCTCTTTCCTTCCTTCTGTTGTACATTGTAAGTCAAGTAAATTGATTTTTTTTTCATTCTCACGCACATCCAATTTTTTGTTTACTCTTTACTTTTTACAAGATGCCAGTGAATTTTTTTTTCACATCTCCATTTGCATTTTTTTTCCACGTCAATCTCGTTTTTTTATATATTTACTACTTTTGGTTGGGCGAAAAAACATCCGAAATTCAGCTACTGATCATGATAACCTAACGATTGTGATGTCATGCACGCATTGCATTAAAATCTATCACTGTTGTACAACTGTACATACTGCTAACCAAGAATCCTAAAAGCCAGCCGCAATGTGATACTGTGAGCTCGGACAGCTCGCTGTACTATTAATAAGTACACATGTACATACAAACGTCGCAAATACATGTAGATGTCTCCACACACACTCCTACTCGTGTACATGCATGAGCCTGGTGGCGGCAAACTTGGTTTCAGGGGATATGCTTGTGCTTGTGCACTTCTATATCGCACTAGAATGCTAGTGGTGTTTCACTGGCACTAGAATTCTTGTGGTGTTTCACTCTGTGCATGATTTCAGAACATGTATAAATACACTTGTACATCCTACTTGTAAATACTAGTGTACATACTTCACATCCTCAACACACTAACATTTGGGTCTTCAAAGTTAGTTAGAAGACACTTTCATACATTATGGAATAACTGAATCATTTGAACTGAAGCTCTAAGTTGCCAAGCAGACAGTAGTTGGTTGCAGTACAATACAACATGCACATACATGTAGTAGTGCACACGGTAGTGCAGCTGTGGGTACAATACACACACACACACACACACACACACACACACACACATACACACAAACAGCATCACTGTAAACTGAAGTTGTTCTGAAATGTGTAGAAAACATCAAAATGGTTGGTAAATATTAAACTTTTACCTGACATTAAAGACTAAGATTCAAGTACAGTTGTAGTCGCTGCCAAGTAAGTCAGGTCCAGGGACAAGATTTGGAGGGGAGAGTGACCTTGGGGCGTAAGTTGATAGCGTCCAGCTGACTGCTGCGGTCATCAAATGTGCGCATGCGCTATGCCTGGTTTCAAGTAGCAGAGCTCGCCCAGAGACCCAATTGCCCCCACAGCTCGGGGACAGATGAGATAGCAGTGTGGACGGTCAGTCGCAAAAAAGATAAGATCTCTGGTGGCTGTCCCCGCATCACGGGGACTAATGTGAACGCAGGGATAGAGAGCATGTGTGATAACTTCACATGCTGGCTATCAAATTCGATTAACCAGATTTTTATATTCTCACTGGTACAGGAGATTCTGTTTATAAAGTCACCCTTGTACTGGCATCAAAAGTTTTGTCAAATTGTCAGTGGGTGAAAATTCTCCTTGTTTTTCTTCTTTCCTAATCTTGAATGGCTCAAAGGGTTATACATGTACAGTGTATATATGCAGTCTATCATGAAGATGAATGTGTGAATTTGTTGTCATTACAAAAGAGAGATAAATTAATAAAAGCCAACTTCATGCATATATTGATAAAACATGACATGGTGTCAGAGCAATTCTCTCCTCACACTTCTAGAGGAAATCAAGAAGTCGAGCCAAGATTACTAGAGGGTAGAATCTTCAATATCAAAAGGGATTCAGCATTCTCACTTTCAATGCCTCTTATAATCAACTCAAATCAGTAACAAGTAAGAAATTTCATGAGACCTGAAGTATTTATCCTAATCCTACCTAATTAAAAGAACTTTCCAAGTGAATGTCTCCTGGTATCTCATTAAACTGAGACTACTGCACAGACTGGATGGCTGGGGCTCAAACCATCAGGTGTGTGGACTGCAAAGTGAACTTACTGATAGGAATTCAAGCTTTTGTAAAAGTTCATTTTCTACTGTTATTGGCAAATCTCAGATCTAGGGGGCATGCACTGTTGACTTTTTGTCATTTAAACACTGCCTAAGTACAAATGGAAACATGGAATATTTGCCTGCAGTGTACTCCCTGTACATTGTATGAGTCGCATACTTTGATGAATATAACTACACTGTACACACATTGTATTCTGTCAAAATTAGCTGCTGTGATCAATTATTAATTGTTAGGGTATGAAGATTTTAACTGCTCCTGAATGATGGAAGAATGCAGGTGTTTCTTACTACATATTAGTGTTTCATCCTTTTCTTTTCTTTTTTTTTTTAGAGTTCCAATGTAAATAATCAACTTCTGTGTCTTACTTAAGGCAATCAAGAAACAAAAATTACATTAAAGAATGCTCCTGCATTCATCTGTCATTCACAAGCATTAAAAGCCACCAAACCCTGACCATTCATCACTGTCACCAAGACTTAATCACATAAGTTAAGCAAGTCACACACATTTGAACACACCACAGGAGTGGACAGGCCATGGTGACCAGCTAGAAACGTGTAATTTTTTACATGCATCCAGCAATGTTTATGACAATAATTTAAGACAAAAACTATCACATTTCACCAAGTACTCAGCTAATGACATATGACTATGGAGAAGCTGAAACATGTGACAACATCTTTCTCTGTGACCAAACTGCACTCACTGGGTCTGCTTCTAAGTTCTAGACTCAAGATTAGATTGAAGTGTCATTTAAAATTCACAGCTGAGCATGTCCCCTTGTAGCCTGACCAGCACAGCATCTGGAAAGTATCCGTACAATTTTATAATAATCGGGATACCCCTCAAAAATAGCAACAAGATATAAACAATTCTACTTTTTACCTCTAACCTTGTGTTTTACTCACATGAAAAAACAGATGAAATCGATTGCTTGGGCTTAAATTGGTGTTACAATCCATACTTAGCAAACATGCAACAGCCAAGGGACAAAATTTGTGTAATACCAGACTGCAAAACCTGTCCATCGCTGCATTACCAGTGTAGGCCCTACCACTAATTCAGAGTGCTTCATAGCGAGCGCGGCGTGTGCATCACCTTTGGTCCTCTGCTACAACTGCGCGCTGCTCGAGTGTACCGCTGCATGGCCGACAGCATGACCTAATAAAGTGCAGGGATGACCATCCGGGTAACTTCTGCCTTTACCAAGTGAATAACCATGCTGAGAGAGGTGATCTACAGTGTGCAGACGAAGCAACAAATCTTTGTTTTCAGTAGGTTGTAAATAATTGTGTTCAAAACTTCAAGTAAAAAATCGATAACACCAACGCAAAGCAGAAATGAGCAAGTTTATGTAATAAACTGAAAAGCTGTGTCATTGCACTGAGTTGCCAGTGGGTAGCCAGGTGTTTCCACAGCAACTTAGTAACTGGTATGGTAAGTGGTAGTAAATTTACCTGCCTGGAACTGGCATGGGTTGCATGGGTAAATTTACATGGGTATTGCGATGATACGTTTACTTTAGTCCCCGTGAAAATGGCATTGCCTTGTTCTCATTTGATACGAATCTTTTTTGTTCTCTTTTATTCCTAATCTCTTTTCTCTTGTTTTGGAGATTGGGCTAGACCGGGGCCGGGGGGGGGGGGGGGGGGGGGCAAGAACATTGGTAACCAGAGAGCAGAGCAGGTTTACTCTTTCAGTCACACACAGCAGTGTTCATCAGTGGCAGAAAAAATCTCAGTAATGTTTTACAGCCTCAGGTCCATAAAAGGAGTTGAATCTCACAGATCATAAACTAAATTAAAGGAGCTACTAATAAAACTCATATTAAGTGCCTCGATAAACTGACAGATAGTACACTGTACGATGATCTACCTTGTTTGTCGGTCTTTCCTCCACCGCAGTCGAAACATTCCACCTCCGATGGAACTTCACAGCATCTCTCGCACTTTGTAGCCATTCTGCCGAACTGTCCAAGTCACCTCACATTCACACCATCTAATGCCACATTTGCTGAGATGAAAGGGAATCAAATTGAGTAATAATACAACCAATACAGTTTCTCGAATCCGTATAATCTTATGAGAAAAGCAAATAAATAGTTAATATCATGCCGTAAAGGAAATCTTTAGGGCAGTGTTACGCGGGTACAACTACTTTTATCAACGAGAAGAGTGATTGCATTGAGAGCAATAATAATGTTCCTGCCTGGTGAATGAACGGGTTGTGCGATGCGGTATGTTGTACGGACGTGGTGTGTTCTCGTAATGCGATTGTATGCGGCCCACATGTGTGCACACACACGGCTTGTCCTTCACACACGTGCGAATTGTTTTCTCTACGACAGGAGTACAAGGATTTACGTGTAGACTGTGCTCACATTTCATTCATTGATCGCCACGGTGTGGTACAACGTGATTTCTGTGAGAAATGAGCGAAAGAAGAGACCGTACCAGACGAATTCGCCTAGCCCTTCCCAACTTCAAGCAGAAGGAATAGAATTGCTCGCACAAGATACAGCAAAGTTAATTTCTTTTGATAAATGGACGGGAAGACAAGAGAAATTGTAACACTCCAATGTGGCCACTATGCAAATTTTATTGGAACACATTTCTGGAATATTCAGGTAAGCAAATTTGTTCAATGTGTTGTTGAGAGGTGGAAGATTCGTGGTCCCACTCGTTGATAGCGCTGTATGGAAAATTTTGCTTTCCGGTTTCAATGTTTTAATTTCAATATTTAAACTTACTTCTTCTCTGTGGCAAAGTGAATGCAAGTTATAATCAAATGGTGATTATATTGATGGTCATGGTCTGAAACTGCACACACTTTTTTCTCTGTCTTGAAAACGAACAGAATTGATTGAATGTATTGTTAATGGAATGAACACAAATGTGGCTAACAATTTGATTAGCAAGAATTATCATGATTAAATTTTATGCCTATTCTGATATAAATTAGCTGATGTTGGACCCTAGATGAATGCTAAAAAGTATGTTGATTTTCAAGAACGGACTCGATGGCTGATACTATGTAAATTCAATTCGACAACTAGATACGTTTTCACCATGCTGCCCATCAATTGATCTCGAAACATGCACAAACTCACTCTCAATTCATCAACAACCAAGAATATTTGCATCTGAGTGATCGGAGACCCAAGTCCATTAGAAGTGGATTATTCAACACTTTTTCCATGTCGGAATACGCTGATTGCTGCTATAGATTGCTCTGTGCTAACTGTGTTGCACAGGAGCAGACAAAGCGGCATCATGGTTGTTGTTTGAATGAAATAAGATTTTGAAAAAGACAAGGGTGGACAAAGAGAAAGGATGGGAAAGGGGGAAATGGAAGTAACTGGAAAGTTACTAAAAAGGCAAACCTGGAAAAATGAATTTAAAACGAAGGATTTAGGGTCCCCTACAAAATAGAAACTAGATGGGTTTTTTTATATGATAATGGAAGGAAAGAAAAAGAGAAAATTTAAACACTATCAATTGATATCAAGGAAGTAAAGGGAGAGATGGATATGTTTGAAAAGTAGAGAGAAATCAAGAAGGAATTAAAGATTTAAAACAAAATAGCACCAGGTAGAATAATAAAATAAGAGATGAATCAAAACTGGATGAAAGGTAAGATGAATAGAAGGGAAAGAAAGAGAATTAAACAGGCTGAAGAGGAAATAAAAAAAAAGATACATCCGAATAAAACATAAGTAGGATTTTGGAAAGGAGAGAAAAGAGAGGTATAATGTAGGTGGAGAGAAGATGACTAGAAGGAAACAACAGATAGGCAGAACATGAGATTGGATACTCATAGGAAATTGAACAAAAAAATTGGACAAGAGGAAACTCACAAAGACATGATAGGAAGGAAAGGGAAAGTTAGGCTGCGTTCACATAGAAGTATACTATTCGGGTATTCGGGGCTCGTTTTCGAGGGCACACGAATAGCTTGAATCGAACGATAGGATTTCCTCACACCGGTTCACATAAGAGGGCACTATTTGAAAGTACCGAATAGCTGCGAAAAGTTTAGCAAAGTGGAAATCGAGCTTGTTCGATTTTCTTGCAGCGCATACCTTCCCTCGTTTATGAAATAATGCAATTTTGGTCTGGATTTGCCCTTTAGCAAAAATAAGCATGTAGACTGACATTCTGATGCAGTTTAGAAATTGTTAATAAGATTTGCTGGGATGTAGGAGGAAGAAATCCTCACTGCATGGGATGGTGAGTTGACGGTGCGGGTGATGGTGTACTCGGTGCCCGAATAGCGAATAGCGAATAGCGAATAGCGAATAGCGAATATCGAATACCGAATACCGAATACTTCTATGTGAACGCAGCCTTAGGGATACCTGATAATGAAAGAAAAAAAAAGAAGGAAAGAGAAAAGGAAGAGAGAGATATAAGGAGATGCACACACACACTCAACTTCTATCTGACTCTGGAGACTCAGAAGCAATTATTTTAGGTTACTGAATAACGAGGGTGAGTTTGTGCATGTTTAGAAATCATTAGACAGGGTGGTGCAAAAGTACACTTGCACCAGAAACTATTCTAGTATGATATTTAAGGGCGAAAAATTTGTGTGAACATTTCATCAGGCATTCACTGTCATTTTTGCTGTTCACTGTAGTCAGTGGATTTGGAATGATGAATACAAACTGTAAATTTATGTTGGTGTTGAAAATAACTTTCCTGTCATCTTCTCTGTCAATTCAATTATACACCACTATCAGGAATCCACATTTTCCTATGACCCAAACCCTGCCCAGCTGGTCCCTAAGGATATCAACAATGATGTGCTCTTCAGAGAAGGAAGAACATTACAGGTTTGTAACCGTTCAATGTACAATGTACCAAAATTAATGTAAGTTATGATCACTATGTCATGATCAAATTTCCATACGATGTACAAAGTCATAGCTGTATCTTGATGCATGTTTACATGCCTTGGTCAAGCTATGAGTATGATTTTAATGGTTTTCTTTGCATTCAGATATGTTTCATAGTGATAAATGAAGCATTCATTTGATATGTAAGGTGAATTGCATTCCTTGTTTTTGTCTAGTTAACCAATTCAGTGTAGGAAGGACAGTATCAACAGAGATCAATGCAATGTTTATCAGTTGTTACATGATCAAACTGTAGAAGTAATCATGTGAATGTCATAATTATGCTGACCATAAATTCTAGATCATGTTCTTAAATTGTATTACATACACCTGTAGCCATTCTAGGATGCAATGATCTTTCTGTTTGAGACCACACCAGTGCTTCAAAATGAGGATCATTACATTTGGTACTAAGGAGAATCATCTTTCAGAATGATATGTGTACAGCTGTAGTGTCTTCACATAGCCAACAATGTAGTGTTATAGGGGAAAGATGTGTTACAATTGTTTAATGTCTATTAAGTTTACTCTATTTCTGGCTCTGTAGGGGGAGGTGACATACACCCCTCGCTTGGTGTGTGTGGACCTGAAAGACAGTCTGAACACATTGAGAGCAGAAGGAATCTTGTATGACCTCAAGGCTGAGGAGGATGTGCACTGGTAGGTACTAGAAATTGATTATCATGTTCAAAACCAGTCTGCTGAGAATCTGTGGGGTAACGGTGTAATGGAGATACAGTGTACAGTATATCAAATTCATACTGTTATTCTGTCTTGCTATGCAAAATACAGTAAACCTCGGATAAGTCGACGTCGAGTGAGTCGAAAATCACTTAACTCGAAGCAAAATAAAAAGTCCCGATTTTTCCCTATGTATTTTCTCTAAGAAATATTTGGATAAGCCGAAGTACGAGAGTCGAATTTCGGCTGTGTCGAAGTAAAACATTCAGTCCCTTTTGTACAAAATACACGTAGTTTACATCACTTGAGCCGAAGAAGATTTGTCTGGCATTCTCATTACATTTAGAGGAGAACAAAAAAAAAATCGGCATGTCGCAGAACCCCGTCCCTGGCCTGCTGCAGGTAAGCATGCACACTCACCGTACCGCTCTGCACGCATGTCGAATACTAGTACATACACATGTATACATGTATACACACAGCACATCGATCCATATACTTTATCCATACACACAGCACATCCATACTTTATCCATGTCAAGCCATAACTCCTTGGTCAACCAATCGCTGCTTTAATATTTTAGTGACAGGCCAAGTGGGCGGAGCTTGTTTGTGCGTGCGCTCGGCAGGCAGTATAGTTTTGTTCAATGGAGTGTGGGATGGGCCTGGGAGAGTGTTTGTCTCAGGGTAGGTTGACAGAGATGGCTACCTATGTTGCACCATAGACATTATCTTCAAGAACAGACAAATTTGAATGCAAACACACACACGCACGCACACACACACACACACACATGCATGCAAATGTACTATAATACATGTACATAACTGTGAGTCGAAAAAAAAATCGACTCTCGCGAGAGTCGAATTTCACTTAAGTCGACGCATTTTCGTCAGTCCCGAGAGCTTCGACTCATGCGAGGTTTACTGTATAAGTGTTTCTATCTGAACAAGTGCTACATGAGTAGTTGCAAAATTTAATGAAGTGACATGTTTTTTCAAGTACATTTCAAACTGCACCCAATTCAATTGTAAGATTCTTAAAAATCGACAGAGATATGGAGCAGTATTTATAAGCAAAATAGACAATGAGTGGTGTGTATGTTGTATATTATATTGAGGAAGTGTCTCAGTATTAGTAAGAAAATTAATCTTTCAGCTTTTGTGTATACTATTTTTTCATTTTCTTATTTCAAGTCCATATCTCACAGATTTTTTTTTTATTTAACCTGCAATACTGCAATCCCCTAAGAATACTCTAATATGAACGAATCTGAGAGTCCTGTTTTGTTCATGTGTTATTGTTGTTTTTTAATCAACTATTCACATTCTTCAATAGATATTCTGTGCTTTCTATAACATATGACAAATTGATTGTCTTCTTTTTCAGGGGCGGAGATGTCACTCTTCACAAAAGCAGTCCTGCTCATAAGAACCAGTTCTTAGCCGACCTTGAAGCTCAAGATGTATGTTCATAGATGGATTTTGTGATTCACTTATTGTAGTAAAAGGCATATGAGTAGTTGTTGTAATGTGTGACTGTGCCTTTTGTGTACTATCCTTGCATAGTAATGCTAGAAATATGATGATGTCATGATGGGCAGGTGTATTTCTGTGCACACATGTACGTGTACTTAATTATTTTTCACCACTGTGGGTTTGTGAATGATATTTCTTTGAGTCTTTGTTTTTTGTGATATGAACATTAAAGATGACAGATCAAAGGCCCTTTCCATGGAAAAAGATTGTGATCACTGTAAGCTGCAATAGTTTTGTCCATTAATTAATTTGATTGACATCTTTCATCACATGAGTCATGACGTGTAGCTACAATGAACTAGACACGGAAGCATGGGGATTCATGGGTTGCTGAGTCATTCGCTGCCAACTGGAGTACATTCAAAAACCACAAATAGCACCAATCAGCGTCCAATGTGCATCAAAGCGTACACTCATCAGTCAACTCCTGTTCCAAGCCAGGCTAGCCTTCCCACTCCATAGTACAGTGCACTCCCGTTATAACGAAATGCTCGGGACCGGCAGTTTTCTTTCGTTATAACGAAATTTCGTTATAACCGAACAAATACAATACATAACAAAAACAAGGAAGCCACGCATATATGATATTCTGTTTGTTGAATACTCGTTATACACTGGAAAGCTATGTGAACGATAAAACAAATAGTTAATCTATTTCAGATTATTGTATTACAATAACGCAAGTTCCCCTCGGAAATTGTGCGTGACACACCAAGCGAACACACAGTGATGTGACGCGTTCGCCCATGCAGAGACACTGTAAATGCCTTGTTCCACTGCGTATTTTCAAAAGCGATCTGCATTTCGTTATAACGGAGCACATTTCTTTTGTTTTTCTTTGTCAGTGGTGCTCGGAAAAGACTTCGTTATCACGAAAATTTCGCTATAACCGTGTTCGCTATAAGCGAATTTTGTACCATAGACTTTAGTGGCGATAATTTTGGGACCAGAAGTTTTACTTCGTTATAACGAAATTTCGTTATAACCATGTTCGTTGTAACGGGAGTGCACTGTATTCCCCACCCTACCTGGTTTTTAATCGAGACTTCCCTCTCCTATACCTCGACTTGCAATGATTTTAACTGCCATGGCACAGACAAGTAGATTTCGTGACCCCTCAAAACGAGTGGTGCAACACGACACAAGAATTATTTCTATTTAAATGTGAATGTTGTGTTGTTGAGTAATGTGGGAAAAGCCTACAAAGATTCAACTCTTTTTTGCAGGAGATGTTCGAGCATGGAGAATGCCGACCACCAACCAGTGGCAACGACCTCTTGACCCCTGACAATGACTCCACCGAGGCAGATACTGAAAGCGAGGAGCACAAGGGTGCAAAGTCTGTGACCAAAAGGAGCTACAATCTGAATGAGGAAGTTGCTGTGTGGTCAGACTACCTTTATGGTCACCTCCATCCTCGCACGATCTCCATTGTCAAGGAATATATGCACAACAGGTCTGCACATAGCGCATTCATTTACTATTTTGAGTTATCGTAGCAACTCAAAAATGTTTTGAGGTTTCAAAATGAGAAATGGGCAATGGCATGTGTAAGGATCATTTTATACAGTCATTTCAGAAGATTATCAGTTATTAGACCAGGGGTCAAGGGATTAAGGTCAAGGAATTAAATCAGTTCTAGAAGCCATCTATGAAATTTAGTGGAAGTTACCTCAAATGCAAGCCACATCGAGACAAGTTACTTGTGTACTTTGTAATGTATCTAGGAGCAGTCCATGCTCTGAGTCCATTGCTTAAATGGTACATATCTTTGCCAGTACTTACAAACTTGAAATTCTTGACATAATCGGCTAAAAGTGTTTACAGCCATAAAATGGGGAAGAGCATTTATTGGTGTAAGTGTGGAAGAATTCTTGCAAAATTCAACTTCTTACATATCACTCTAAACATTGTACATGTACTTTTATTGTCATCTAACTCAAAATGCCCATGAAATACATCGGTTACGATTAAGAAATTGGCTAGGAAGTCTTACAATGATTAATGTGATATGGTAAACACTTCCAACAATATTGATTAGGTAAGGGCTGTCAGTGGGAGGCATGTCAGTCAACATCATGATGACTCGTGAAGCAGCATCTCATCTGGAAACACCTTGATATTCTCATATTTTGTGCTGGTAACCTATACTTGATGGATAGATGGATATTTTGGAGGATGAGACATTTGGGATATTTTGTACCATATGTAATGCATTTTAGTACGTATTCACATGCTCATGATGACACATCTGTACCCTTGTCGTCTATTCCAGTACTATAGGACCGTTTGATTTGTACACCCAGGGAAAGGAGTTACTTAGCAGGAAGGATATATCCGATGACATTGAAGACCGGCTGCACTTTTTTGTTGAAGAATGTGACCACCTGCAGGTAAAGTACAATGATGGAAGAAAGCTTTGAGACTAATACGGGAGGGGATTTACAGAATCTTTTATTCAAAATGCCAACAAGTGTCTGATATGTGCTAACATATCGATTTGGTGATTAGCAGCAGTTCCTGAATTAAGGTATTTCCATTTCTACATCTATTTTTTTCCCCTACACTTTGTCAATCCTAATTTCTGTAGTTGCCACCACATACAAATAAAAAGCTGGCCCAGACTACAAATCATTATATATGGTTTCCTTTCCACATAGATTGGGCAAGAATCTGTCATAAATCTGATAAATGTAAAGTACACCTGAAAAGTTATTGTTAAGGCTCTGTAGGTGAGTTGACTTTGGTTGTTGTAGTGTCATAGTAGACATTATTCCAGTGAACTTTAGGGGCATTTAGATGACTGTTCTCACACAATCGAGATATTCTTAACTTGTGACATTTGCTTGTCCAGTTTGTAACTGTATCTTGTTTTCTGTTACCATCTTATATATGTATGTTTGTTTAAAGGCAGTTGAAATTGTTTTCCCAATGTTTACTCTCTTTATATCACACTAAATAACAATTTTCCAGTTTGGATGATTTATTCATAGTCGTTGTTTTATTTTTTTTTTTCAATTGTTTTATTTTGTCTGTAGGGTTTCCAGGTGTATCTTGATTTCTACAATGGATTTTCAGGGCTTGGATGTGGTGTACTGGAGGGACTTGCTGATGATTATCATGGCAAGGGGATCTTGACGGCAGGGGTAGCCCCCACCTGTTTTGATGATTCCGTAAGTGTGTCATCAGAAGGCAGCCATGATTATTGACATTTAGAAAGAAAATGTTTCATATCTCTTAAGTAGCAGTTGCTGGGACTAGCAAGAAATACTAGGATTATGGAATATATATTTAGCAACAACGGACAAGCTAAATGATAGTAAGATAAAGCAATGAAGGAGGCATGCAGTGTGAAATGACACCATCCACAATGCTTCTGTACATTACATGAATCTGTCATCAGTCTACTCTTGACACATTCTGTGCCTTCTCACACTGATGAGGTGTGCAAACCCAACAATCATCTGGTGGATGTATCAAAATGAATTGATATCAAATGTTATTCCAAACTGCACAAAAACACAAGCAAATCACATGATTAGAAAGCCTACCTATCATGCTGTAAACATGGCAAAGACTGTATATTGCTATGATGAACAACAGGCAGAAGAATAAAGATATCTCTCTTTTTTTTTTCCACTCACAGAACCCCTTGCTTGACAGCTATCGTGTAATCAACTCCGTCCTGTCTTTCAGCAGACTTGTAGCTCACAGCTCTATGTTTGTGCCCCTGTCTCTCGCCTCGACATTGTGGAGGAAAGTGGGGTCCCCTGTCACCTTCCCACACCTAGAGTACAAGGTACGTTAAATTCGGTCTCTGTACATCCAGGTTATGACAGGACAGGAACTGATGATTCTACAATACTGGACCATTTGTGGTGTGCCCCAGCTGATAACAGACCATTGGCAGACAGCAGTCTCAGCATATCTTTTTAGGGAAGAAATCTGTTTCTTGAAAATTTTACAACCGTGTGTGATAAGAAAAGTACTCCAAAACATGTCTCTACATCCTATAATGTTCATATTCTCTTTACAGCCTAGCCTACATTACCATACATCAGCTGTACTGGCATGTGCAATGGACACTGCCACCTTACCACTCAGGGCCACAGAGGGCGCTGTCTCCCTGTCCATGATGACAGATGCTATTGCTGCAAGAGGCAGGAAGGTATGTTGTCTCAAACTGTGTATAGTGGCTTCAAATTTAACTCTTTTATTCCCATTGCCAGCCTGTTTGCAAACTGTGTCAGTAGCATGAGCCTGTGGTGGTCCTATTAGGGTTTATGTGCTCAAAGCATTGCTCAAAATGAATTCCACTGTCATTACATTATTATACAACTGACCGACAGGACAGGTTTGAGTGGGTCAAAAGAAACTGTGTACACAAAGTACCTCTGAATTGTTTGAACCCACAAGTCATAGCCGAGTGGGTTCAGATAGTGTAGAGGTACTGTGTGTACACAATTCGTATTGACCTGCAAAAAGAACCTGTGAGTCGTCTGTTTTATAAAATGAATAAAAACCTCCTAAAATTATGGCTGAACTATGTGCTGACTGTAGTTTACTGTATGCATGAGAAAAAAATCATGCATCTGTAATTATCAGACAAAACTAGTGACAGACATACTAAGTTTATTCAGGCACTTGCCAACATTCAGTCATGGCATTCTTACCCTATTGCCATGCCATGTTAAAATTCCTTGATCTCCTGTGATATATTCGATATATATGGCACTTGTTAATTCCATTACTTGCTAACATTTTGCCACCTTGTCATTACCCCATGAAAGGTAACAATAAAGAATATCGTGTTTACTCAGTTTTAGAGTGCAGGAATGATTTTTTTTTCACTCTCTTTACTCCTATCAATTAAGGTCTTCTATCACAAGAATTTTATGTTTACCACAGTGATATTTTGCTATCATTGCCTCCTCTCACAGATTGGAAGCCTTTGTGCAAGTCTTCCGCTCCCACTCCACCATCAATCCACGCTGGCAGACATGCTGTCAGCATCTCCGTTACCATGGCAACCAGTCTCTCCTCATCATGGGATGGACCTGGTCGATCCTTTCGCACAATCTGTGGTGCTGAGAGGCGTACCTCCAAATAGATTGAAAAGGTGATGCACTCATTATACCCTCCAGAATTCTCCATTCATGTGTGGTAGT
This sequence comes from Diadema antillarum, assembly GCF_040938485.1. Classification (NCBI taxonomy): domain Eukaryota; kingdom Metazoa; phylum Echinodermata; class Echinoidea; order Diadematoida; family Diadematidae; genus Diadema; species Diadema antillarum. The sequence continues at coordinate 1,054,046 of NW_027271543.1, forward strand.
ATTAAAGTAAGCTGTTTATGTGTGCAGAGTACATTGATATAATTGAATAATTCAAGAAAAGTTGAAGTACATGTACAAGGGGCATAGCTTGAGCCAATCTCTACTGCCATATTTGATCGAAACTTAAGTGTTTTTGTGTTATTTTGCTACAGTAGCTATGATATCAAAGTTGCCCCAAAGGGTACAGTTACAGAAAGGCGATGTCTGTACTTTAGGTAAACTTTTCGTTTTAAATAAGTAGTCCAGGTAAGCCATAATATGAGGTGTGGCTGTTTGTTTTTTTGTTTTTGTTTTTGTTTTTGTTTTGTTTTTTTGTTTTTTTGTTTTTTGTGTTTTTTTTGTGTTTTTTTTTTGGGGGGGGGCAAAATCCCTGTAAGGTCGTAGTCACTGGACATTTCCTACACTTCTAGTAGAAGTCTCCCATGATAATATGAATGTGTTAGGAGGGAAAGTGATGACTAGACAATTATAATGAGGAATTTGTATTGGTCAAATGTCAAATGAGGTCAAAGATTATTAACATTGGTCTGATAATGTCCTTTCCATCCATAATTATGCTATCAACTGTCTGTTGGTAACATTATCTTGTGAGAAAGAAAGGAATGAAGAGGCATTAACTATAGTGTTGTTTTGTTATTTGTTAAAGGCTGTTAAAATTGTTTGCCTAGGGCTTTTTTAAGAAGGAAATCGAGTAAAATTTGTCTGGAGCATAGGAGGATCTCTGTAGCTGTAAATTTTCCCAGGTATTGCCTCATGAAACAATGAATAACAAATCATTACTCTTTTAGGTTGAATGCCAGACTAAACTTTTATGCAAGCATCGCTCAGCCGATGCTGGATTGATATTATGGAGCATTTCATCCCAAGGACATTGCTTGTGGTTAGGTCTAGACACAAACTTAATCCAGCATATGCATGGGCCTCCATTTTACATGAAGGAAAGATTGATTAAAACATGCTCCTCTTTGCTGAGCATCTGTATAGAGATGAAAGGTCTATTCAAGTGATATCACATGCCTGGTGAATCCTTGAAGTAACTTTGCTTCATGATAACTTGTTTTTCCTAGGCCTCCCGCAGCCAACCTGAACCCCTATCACTCTTGCCATGATGAGGAAGAAATGCTGAGGAATCATCTCATCGCCAACTACCCACGGACCCTTAGGTTAGATCCTATGTTATACTATGCTATGCAATTTCATGCATTTTCCCCTTAAGCTATCTACATTTTGTAGATAAGTCATTATCTGTCATTTGTTATGATGTAAAATTGAGCAGTAAGTCACAAAATTTGTAAAAATCAATTTAGCATTTGCTGGTGTAATATTTCAGTAGTTTTGGTAGCAGTAGAAAAGTAGTTGAAAGACTGATAATATTGGTAGTAGCAATTACAGTAGTAATAGTAGTAGTAGTAGTAGTAGTAGTAATAGTAGTAGCAATAGTAGTACAACTAGTAGTAGTAGTAGTAGTGGTGGTGGTGGTGGTGATGGTGGTGTTGGTAAGTTTATGTGTAGAAGGTTGTGGTTGCAGGCTTCTTCTATGCATGTAAATACATGTTTCTTGATATTGAATAAGTTTTTGAGTTCTTCCAGAGATCCGTATACCACTCCAGTACAGCTGCAACTTACACAATTTTGTCAATGTCGCACAATTGATGCAGAGTTAATTTATCCTTCACAGTTCAGGAAGATGCATTAATCCACCTTGCAAGACTGGAGCTCCATTTCCTCATATCTTCAATTCAAAAGTCAACAGAGAGGGGCAGTTGATGGACGAAGATAGAAAAGAAGAACAAGGTGAAGATATAAGCTTCATTGGAAATGATGATACAGTATTCATTGCATAATCGGGACAGGTTGGGAGTAGCAAACACGGCCCCTTTAAGCGGGGTGCCCGATTTCGCGATGAGCATTCACCATGCACTAACGGCATACGACATGTACATGTAGTGCACACACACACACACACACACACACACATGCATACTGACGTACTGTACATGTACATGAATACACAACCACGCTACCCCTCGGCGCGACCCTCTAGCTCATTCACAACTGAGGAAGATTGTGATGTACACACAGATCACAGTGTATTGAAAGTTGAAACACTCAGAGACGAGGAATTTGGACTTTGCCCTCAAAGTGTATGACTGAGATTAAACAATGTACACAGCCTGAGCTGTGTGAGTGAGGCATGTTTCTTATTGGATGTGAGTAGGAATTGCAAGCGAGCACATGGCTTTGCTTATGTAGGGGAGAAGAATGTTCGCGAAAGCATGTGTTTCGCGATGGCATGGATACTTATACACGGTGCTTTCATGGCTATGCGTGTACGTGTACTGGATGGACGGAGGTCAAAACACACCAGTCGAAGCTTGCTTTGTAAGTTCGATGTAAACGACAACTGATAGGAAATCTTTGAAATATTGTTGTGGTATTTTGGTAGATTTTTTGCGTAAAATATCAACAAAATCAAAGATCGCTTGAAGAAAAAATGTCCCGTTTATCAGAGGTCCCCGCTCGATTATCCAGTGAAAATAACATGCATTGGAAATGTTTCTGGGAAGCGTATGTCATTTAAGCGAGGTTCCCGGTTATCAGATGCCCGATTATGCAATGAATACTGTACATGTATTAGGGCTTTGAGTGTGTGTGTGTGTGTGTGTGTGTGTGTCTGTGTCTGTGTCTGTATCTGTATTTGTGTCATGTCTTTGTTTCACCGAGTGTGTGTCTTGTTGGTATGAATACTTATTTGGAAGTGAGTGGTAGGTGTCATAGTCATTGTTCGATCTGTAATGAGATGAGAGAAGATAAGGGAATTGCCACAGCATTCTTCTCAATTGAATGTTGTTGCCAATGACATTCATGTGGCTTGAAAGTGATTCTATGCAATGGTTTCACACTTACTTCAGCAATCAAAGTGTTGTAGACAATGTAATGAATATTTTCACATTTGCTGTAAATAATCATTCAAGCTTTGTACCGTCCAACTCTCAATAATTTGGTACCTGCTAAACTCCTCATTTTGTGTGTGTGTGTGTGTGTAATGTTTAACATAGACAATTTACTAGTAGGTGTAGACAGAGCTCATTTTTTTCTAATCTTCTATAAATATTAGTGATGGAGGATAGGAGTATAGTGAAATAGAATCCATAAAAGTACAGAGCCACAGAGAAGTACCAGTTTTAGGATGAATGTCAAAATTAGAAGCAAAGGCACCATTTGACGTACACTGTCACCCCCATCTCCGCTAGTTCTTTTGCTTTGTGCTTCTATGTACTGCTTGAATCCTGCAAAGTATTTCCTACATCATGTAAGGAGCACTTATCAAAGAGGGAAATCAATTCTCTGGTACTCCTATGCAGGTGTTGAGAGTGTCCCCATGGTGACGAGCCTGCAGTCCAGCCCAGCTGTCAGACATCTCCTGTCCTCGCTGGTCAGCGAGGCTGGACGTCTGGACATCCACAAGTTCCACGGCTACACGGAGGAGGGCTTGGAGGAGGATGAGTTCAAGGAACACATCCAGGAGCTGGAGCAGCTCCTGGGTTGCTATGAGACGGAGACTGACCGCCAACTGGCCCAAGATGACCTTGATGATGATGATGACGATGTCTAGACAGTCGGTCATTTTGTGTGGATGGTCAATTGGACGGTTTATGTGCAGAGGGCAGTGTTTGGGTGGCCTCTTTAAAGAGGAACCACACTGTCCACACCCAGATGAGATAGAGAGAGGCGCAGCATTCCTGGGTCCACAGGAAACAGATTCTTCAGGCACATTATGAGTTGACTGTCAAGTTTTGGTAGATCTCGGAAGGAATTATGACTACATGCTTGATAATTCTGTAACGGAATTGAGTCCATAGTGTCAGTGCACGGAAATATATCACTACTGTGTAGTGAGGAGTATTTAGCAAAGAGAAGTTTACTAAAACATTGATTCTCTCGTCTGAGAGAGAGACAGTTTACATCTTTGTTTTTAACTCGTAAGAAAGGAGAACTGAGGTGGAAACAAAAATAGTAAAGAGATGTTTGGCTTCTAGAGAGGAGATTGTTATGGCAGAAATAGTAGCCATAGGAGAAAAATATTCAAGTGAGATAGGAAGAATCTTTTCAGCTTCTCATAAAAAAAAAGTCTGTCAAATGTTTGACAAGATTAAGTTGAAAGGGCAAACTCTTGTTCGTGATGGTGTGTAGCCAATTATTGTGGTCATATCTAGTGACCAGTTCATGGACAGGATGAACGAGGGATGGCATTTAAGACTCAAATTTTGAATGTCTGCATGGTATGTGAAGGTTCCTAGTTGCAAAATCTTCAGGGTATGACAGATGCCTTGCTTTTATGACCTTCTTTTGTTTTGGCCTAAAGTACCTTTGGAGGTAAGGTGAACCTGGTATGTGACATAAAACAAGGTTTGTTCAAGCCCCCAAAATCATCAAATTCCATTTTTTGGTGGTCCTGACATTGAAATGTGTTGGCCTGAAAAAAATAAAGAAAAACATTAAACAAAGTCATGAATCACTTAATATAACATTAAAATTTCTTAAATAGGTAGTGACTGGACATTTATTTCTAGTAAACCCTGGCCACCAAGCCGCAGCTAATGTCAAGCCTAACTTAAAATGTCCTGAAAGTTTAGTGAAAGAAAGAAAAAGAACCTTTGCAACTCATTTCATCCTGCAGATAGATGAACGGTTTACCGCCAAGGCATGTTAAGACTCGTGAGTAACATTGAGAGTGACAAAGATTGGTGTCTTACTGTGAAATTGACGGAGAATTCTTATTGTGAAATATTTCAGATGTAGGAACAGCCAGAGTGGAGATAAAAGAGTAGCAGAGTGTTAGTCCTAAATGAGAAGAATGAGAGCTCCGATATTTGTCATCACCTAACACTGTGCATTAACCTTGTCGTGCAATATCAACGGAGAGAGTACAAAATGATGTACAATAATCTTCGTGTTACAACAGAGGGTTTCTTCCATTAAACCAACACAGAATTATCGTTTATCAGTTCATCCTAATGGTATTTTTTAAAAGATTGTTCCAGCTGCTACAGAGTTTCTATGTCTGCCTGTTGGTTTGTATCTTAGACAATTTCCTCCATCCTGAAGTACAGGTAGATTTACATCCAAATCCTGTACCCTAAGCCTAATCCTGAATCTTTCATTCCTTTTTTGCGCCTTTAGACAAGGCAAGAAATATATTCAATGACATTACATCTTATCAAAAGGAAAGACCTGGATTGTAGTGTGGTGGGAAGAGGTATCAGGGTGTGTAGATTTGACCATGATCAGATGAAGGGAAAAAAGACAAGTTTTCCTTTAACCCTATCTGTGCCAAGAACTACAGACAGTGTAATATACAACACCTAATTAAAATGTAGCTATCTAATTGGTCGATTGGTCGATTGCCCATCACGTGACATTTAGTTAAAAGTTCCATCGCATGCTGTGGCTGTCAGCCGTGCAATTTTGTTTGAGCAAAAATGGATAGCGCATGGCTGACGTCACCCTTTCCATTGACCCCCGTGTTAAACTCACGATTGACCCCCAAGTTTTTGTTCCATCACACGGCTCTGATGTCACAATAAACAAACATTTGCCGCACACACTCAACAATTACAAGCGCACTTACAAGCGCGTCCTTTTGACACTCATTTTTGTAAACAGCTTCATTTCGCGTATGTACGTACGTACACGGTTACTGCGACTGTGCAGCTACTCATTCGTCTTTCACAGGAAATGGTTGCCATTTCTGTGCAAAATTCAAGAATCTCTGTGGACCACATCTGTTTACGATCGAGGTGTCTTATAAAACAAGTAGTGTATGGTCTTTGCTCGTGCAATGGAACAAGATTTCGCACTTGGTGAAAGATGAGGCGCACTATTCAACTCGGCTTTTTCTCATTGAATAGAGCGCCTCTATCTTTCACCTCGTGCGAAATCTTGTACCATCGCACTCGTGGCCAATGGTGTTTTCTGTGCCAGTCAGCACTCAAAGCGTACTGAGGCTTAATGCCTCTGGGGAGCTGTTTGATGTAAAGTAAAGCATTTCTGTGAAATTTAGTGTTTGGTGTGTTGTCTGTGCAGATTTGCTGTGTAAGCGTGAAAAACAACAGTATATTTATGGTGTTCAACTGTTTACCTTGTGTGTAAGGAGGAATTCGACAATTGTGCTGAAGGACTTTTTTTGAAATAGAATGTGTAGATGCGTACATTGAAAATTGAAAATGTGCGGCATTCTCGTGATGGTTTGAGTAAGCATCAATTCATGTTCAGTCTGTAGGTTGAGGCTGCTCAATGCACCGATACCCAGGTACTGTTACCAGGATCAAACTTGCTTCAAAGATGACATTTAACAGACTGGAAACATATGATGCAGTTCACTACTTTGATGCAATGCTAAGAGCTAGGTATAATTGGATGAAATCTAGGGACGAAAAGGTCCATAGACCTTGACTTTTCTTTCAGTCAAAATTTTGGAGAATCAGACAGGCTGAGGACATCAATGAATTTTTTTTTTTATTGAAGTGTGATGGATTCTAGGAAATAGTTCAAGAAATAAATTTTGACATTTAATTTCTGAAATGATAGTATTAAAAAAGAAAGAAATATAACAATAGATATTACAATGAAAGTAATTCTAATAGTAATAGTTTGTTGTAATGATAAATGATAATGATACCAATGTCAAGAATAGAAAGAAGAAAGAAGTAAAAATCAGAATAGATAACAATTATAAGCATTCCTTGTGGTACTTTATCTGTGTCAAAAAAAAAATACATTTGAGTAATGTGCTTCATTCTGGACATATATTTTAGCTAGCTTCTATCATACATTGTTTTGCCACTAAGACTGCTAGTACTTAAAGGGGAATTAACCCCAAATATACATGTGGATTGAGTGAATGCAGCAATATTAGTAGAACACATCAGTGAAAGTTTGAGGAAAATCGGACAATCGGTTTAAGTTATGAATTTTTGAAATTTGGTGACGAGACCGCTGGATCAGGAGACTACTACAGATCATGACATCACATATGGACTGCCATATAAAGAAAGTATAAAGAAAATTCCACAAAATATCATTTCATATGAAAAGTACACATTCAATGAACTTGTTACTGTAATATTATGTCAAGGGTAATATTATTCCCCCTACTTTCTGAAAGAGGTAAGTCTAGTGCTCTTTCATTATGCTAGAAAAGTGAAAAAATTTTTGATTTTCATTATATTTTCTTTATATGGTAATCCATTATGTATATGATCTCATGATCCGTAGTAGTCTTCTGATCCAGTGGTCTCGTCACCAAAAATTCAAAAATTCATAACTTTTGAATGGATTGCCCGATTTTCCTCTAACTTTCACTGATGTATTCTACTGATATTGCTTCATCCACTCAATCAACATGTATTTTGGGGGTTAATTCCCCTTTAACCCTATAAAGCCCAAGGGAGGGGGGTACACTGTGCCCCCCCAACCAGATTTTCATTTGCCACTCCTTCTCCCCTACTCCAATTTCAATCAAATTTGGTGACTTTTTCTAAAATCTTATTGCAAACATTTTGATATATAATTTAGTTATATTTGATATCGCTCGTTGCCATGGCAACCATACACTGACAACCATGTCAGAGTCAGATTTTGCATTTTTTTTTTTCCAATTTCATTTAACAGTATTGATGTGTATGAAATGGGTGTTTCTTGGCTGAAATATGCTGAAAAAGCAAAATATGAAGTAATTATGGTCCTGGAAAGTTTTCCTTGTTATTTCCTTTGTTTTTTCTGTGACAAAGGCATAAAACAATAGATATGATAGAGATAATTGAAAACAATGATATTTTCCAAAGATTGCCCTTCCATTTTGTGTCATTTTGATACCTTCACCCAAGTTATGCCTGTAATATCATTAGTTTATCATATTATCAATCTGCAAACTCAAAATTCCACTATTATGCAACTATGAAATGTAATAACTATACATGTATCCATCCCAAACATTTCATCACAGGTCTCATAATGTATTTCTTTATGTTATGCATAGCACCCCCATGTGGTGACCTTGAGAGATTTCAACCATAACAAATAATAAGATTCCACTTGCTTATCATTTGAGGACAATATGAAAATGATTGATCTATAATAAGACATATTATGGGGATAAAGAAATAATACAGAAAAATCATGTTTTGAGCATATTTCCTATGTATTTCTTTATATTTTAGTAAATATATAGCGCTCTCCACGGGTGACCTTGAGAAAATACAAATGTGCAGTCATGTAGAGTGTGAGTTACTCTACCCATGTGCCAAATTTGACGATGATCAAAAGTTATGGGGGGGGCTTAATAGGGTTAAGCCTTAAAGATCAAACCTACACTACTGTCATGTCTCTCCATTCCCTTTTTTTCAGTAATAAACAGGAAGAAAACAAATGCATTTGATTAAGGATTTGACACACAAAGTGTTACACAATCAAACTTTTCTCAAATTGGACAAACGGTTCTGAAGATGTCACTAAAAATCTGTTTCCACTTCATATGTGATTTAGCCCAAATAATGAAAAAAAGTAGAAAAGTAGCATTTTGGAATTTTCAAACAAATGAGTATCAGGTGCATAGACATGAATTTACCTTCCACACCAATGTCTCAAAGAACCTATTTCATTTTGTGAAGTCATAAGAAATAGAGCTCCTAGTCATTTTAACCTCTTTTTTTTTCAGAGAAAGACCCTAGAAATACATTTATTAAAAAACAAATATATATATATATATATATATATATATATATATATTGAAAGAAATTAGACTTGAGGCGGACGTTGCTCTCGATCTTGTTCTCCCTTTTTGATATAACAATTTATAACAATATGACAAGATCGAGAGCAACGTCCACCTCAAGTCTAATTTCTTTCACTATAATCTGTATGCTACCCACAATGAGGCGCCGCATATGTTTGAGAAAGGAACAATCATTCGCTATATATATATATATATATATATATATATATATATATATATATATATATGTATATATATATATATATATATATATATATATATATATATATATATATATATATATATATGTGTGTGTGTGTAGAGATAGAGAGAGAGAGAGAAATATGTATAGTAAGTGTATATATACATATACACAGTGTGATATATCATTAATGATGTCGGTGATGGAATTAAATCATACTTTGAAAAAGCTCATCTTCATGTATATCTGGCGTAAACGAGACATAAGACCATAAGCAATCCAGTTTAGTGCACAGATTATTACGAACAGGTCTCACTACATTCTGAAGGAATGAGACAGAGAATATTAGTACTTTTGATATCAGATTGCTACTTTTTAATTGGTTGATCAAGCACCATGTGAAATCTATTGTCACAGAGAAGTCATACCATACATAAATGTGCTACAACAGAGATATTCCAGACTGTACTCTTGAAATGCAATCTTATAGCCCTCATTCATACAACCTCTTTGTATAAATAGCCGTTGACTTTGGTAAAATTGAAATGCAATTGGCTAATCATGGCATGCATAATGATATCAAAACGACACCACATTTTTTTCAAGGATTTTCTTCAAGGTTGTGCTCTGAATTTTCATCCTACACTGAATGATTTTACTGTAACAAAAGTTACTTCCACTAAATTCCTCGGTGTTTCTTTGGACAACAAACTTTTCTGGAATGTATAGCTTCATCTTCATGATATATTCAACATGCTTAAGGGAGAATGATACACGATATAATTCAGAGAGGAGAACCAATGGAAGACAGCTAGGGAAGAGAGTGAGCAGAAGCACCATGTGTTGAGAATGTGGATATTATAGACTTTTATCTTCACAGCCAAGTTATGTACACATTTTACGATTATTTTCTCTTGAAACTGATCGAGCGGAAACAACACAAACAGATAACTATCCACTCACAAAACTCCCATCATTTAGGCCTACTGCCTATAATATATTGCTTACACACACACACACACACACACACACACACACACACACAATCACACGCAATCACACACACACACACACACAATCAGTGTGACGCGGCGACGATGTAACGCTGCCCAGAATGATGCAGAGTATCCTACAACTTCATGGGTCAACACTACGATAACATGATACTCTTACTGATAACTTTAATGCTGTGCACTATATTTCACTCTTTAGTGCTTCCGGCATGGAATAATTGAATAGTTCTAGGTCAGTTGACAATCCTTCGCTCTCTGATAACAGCTTGAGCTGTTCATCTGAAAGCTGCGAGTAGTAGCTCCTGAGAATGTCGTCACTGGAACTATGCGTTGGCACCTTTTGAGGATCCGGAAAACGCGTGCTGTTCGGCGCTCGTATCAAATCGAGTATGTAATCTGAATCGGGTTTAAGAGTTTCGTAGTAACCGATGAAATCGTAGTCAACGGTGCACGGATCGCAGAGTTTGTTCATATCCTCCCAGTGCGTGTTCTTTCGCGAAACCTGCAGGTAGTATGTGACAAACTGAGGGAAGGACACTTTGGACCTATCCGATGTGTTCTCCCTAAGCCACTGTCTAGCATCCAAAGACCAGGAGGATACCTGATAGGCAAATTTGTCTCTGTAAGCTGAAAGAATCCTAGAGTAGGGATTCCGAACGAAAAGAAACTTCGTGTACGTCCTTAATACTTTTTCCCTCTTTGTAAGTGACAGCTGACTTATCCATGTGAACTTTTTGCGGAAAAATGTGTGTGGATGCTTGAGTTCGTCGACGTCATCAACTAACCCATGGAGAACAGCAAAGAGTCGCTTCCAGCTTGTGCAGCTTGCCTTTGGAACGATACAGTACATTAACTTGTACTTAGGAAATACTAACATTTGTTCGGGGTGATGTAGTGTGTTGCTGATTGTGGTGTAGTTTTTTGGAGAATTAAGCCCAAGACGAGAACAGGCCTTCTTCAAATGATCTAGTCTTTTCGCCTGAAGATCAGTCAGTTTTGTAATGGTTCCTTCTTTCGTCTCTGGCATAGGCTAATGAAAGAGAAAGAGATAGAGAGAGAGAAGCTGAACTTACCGCATATGCTCAAAATGGCTTTAACTGATGACGTAAAATTTGAAGAAAAAATAGATCGGAGGGTTTTCACCAAATTCATCAACATTAAAAAACGATTTATATTTATAAGATTCACATATATGTTTTCACAAAATTGTCATATTGTTCATAAACAAATCAGAAAAGCTGATGATTATCATTTCATTACAGCTTCCAGATCTGTTAAACATGTAATACAAATGATATTCAATTAATTAAATAAAATTATTCTAGATGTCTCTCTTCTCCCTACTACATGTACTATGAAGGCAGGTATCATTGCCACTTCAAAGGAACAGAAATCCATCATTTTATGGGAACACTCTTGTTTAAGTTGAAACAAAGATATTCTATATGCACTATCAAGTGTCAATTCATGCAACATGTGCAACAGAAGATGAACGAGTATAGATCTATAGTTCGTAATGGCATATAGTATTGATCCCTGGGTACTCTTTACCATTAAAAGTAAAAGAAAATTGACGACCGGCAGAAAAAAGAAGAAGAAGTGTTGAGTACTTCATATAACTGATTACATAATGTCAAATATTTGGATCCAGCATATCCAGTAATAATCATAACTGCAATCGTGATAAAATTCTGTTAAGGCACACTCCTCCATATACGTTCAAAATGTTCCCCACCCCGTCCAGAGAATAATAATAAAATAAAAAATGTAGCATTTTATGTTTTTAAAGAAGACGAAGAGGCTGTATTCCCCCTCTGCAAATTATTGAAGATTTCCTGATAATGATTTTCAAGGGATGTATACGTGCTCGATGGCTCATTGAATATAAATGAATATATATATATATATATATATATATCGTGTTGTAATCTGTGTGCGTGTTAAACATGATGAACATAATTAGATCTAACAGAAAACGGAATCTTGAGATGATAGGCGTAATAACTTCGTAAATACCTTTACGAATATAGAAAAGTATGGGTTTTTTGTCCGACTTTTTCCTGTTCCATTTCTTTTGGCGCATTCTATTAATGAAGGTCAACTTTAACACCCATTTGGCTTGCCATAACACAATATCAATAAATTATTAAGAATGCGTATTGGGCCAATACTAGTCGTTAAAATGTCGGCATAGAAGTACCTCAAGTGGTTCTGTTTTCTGGTTACTAACCTCCGGTCGACTCGATTTTTGTGTGATCACAGGACCCCTCATCCAATGTTCGTGTTTGTACCAGGAATCTGCAAAGGTTCAAGATTCAGCATTACAACTGATGTCTTCACTTCCTTTCTCTTTTCTTCTGTAATAGTCATCAGCGTCACTTACGATGTTTATCGGCATTGGGATACATATCAATATTTTGCCATCATTATCATCACCGCAATTAAAAGTCATGAAAAAAGAAATCACAACTAAATACATTTTGATTGAGAGTCATTTTGAAATCGCCTGATATTTTAAGGAATGATCGCCGACTAACTTTTCATTGTTATTGTCCTGAATAGAACATGTCGTCTGTTGGAGAATGAGAAGGGCTTTAAGTTATCTCGAACACGATGGGTTTTGTGGTCACTTAACACCCTTATCATTCTCAACTGGCGATGTTTATTTTTGAGATGTCTGTGAAGAAACGAAGTGTTGCTGTTTTACAATTCGCTAGTAAACTGAAAATAAAGAGAGAATCGGGAGATGTATGCATAATTCATTTTTTGTATACTTTGTTCTATATTCACATTTTCAAATTCGTAAAATTGTACATTCCATTTGATCTCGAGGATAAATTCGACACAAGACAGTCAAATCAAACAAATATTATATATATATATATATATATATATATATATATATATATATAGGACTCTACTATAAAGCTAAAGCTAAAGCTTGAAGGATGTAGACTCCGTAGTAATAATGTTAGCGTTTCGTACACTGTGACAATGACGAAATATGACGAAACATTCGGTAACACAAGATGTCGAGAATGTAATGGAAGTTAATGTAATGCATAAATATTATACGATGTTCATAATTAAACTTAACTCACCAATGCTAAACAAAGTAAAAGTAGCAATTTATGTAATACACAAAATATCACAGTTAAACTTACCTAACCAATACTAAATAAAGAAGGAATTTATGTCATACACGAAACATTATAGTATGTTCATAACTATGCTAAATAAAGTAACAATGTAGTCAAACAAAATGTAGTCACCCGAGTGAGGCTCATTGTGAACACATAAATATATTTTAAGTGATCGCGGCAGAAGAATTAAACGCAGGATTTTACGAAATTGGCTTTGACATTTTGCTCAAAGGAACTTAAAAACTTGATTGCAAAAAAAACCCCGTAATCTTACTCATTCCAGTATGAAGGGCTGATAAAAGTAATTGCCTTACGGGCTAGAACTGTACGAACGAGGAAAAATATTAGGAGCCACTATGTCTTGTCGTGCTTGTAGGCTAAGTATAGATATCACTATTTATTTTCAACAAACATTGAAGAAAATATACTAGGAGGATTTTTAATATTCAACTTTATACATAAATATTCCCACGTGATACAATTTGATAGAAATATAACATTTTGAAATGATGTAACAAATACAGTGAAATAAAAGTGAACATCTGCGCCATATCGTTCGACGTTGCGATGCTACCACAACAAGGTAAACTAATGCGTTTTTGTCGATTTACAAGAAAGTGTATAATCTATCAAAATACATGTATGTCACTTCTTTGCGTAACACACTGTTTATAAAGCGGTTCAACAATGCAAATGAATACCACGATGGTTAGAGAGAGGATTTTAGAGACAACTCATACCCAAGCCTGATGAAATCAGGATAACAGCCAGGAGAAGCACAGAAAACACGGCACTTAGGATCCGTTTTGAGGGAAAACATATCTGATATTTCTTGGTCGGAGAAAACATGACTACCCTTTGTCACTCTTAGTGTGGGATCTGCAGCAGCGGTGGCGAAAAGGTCGTGGCGATTCCAAGCACAACAACCATTGCTGTATAATAGAGACCGCAGCTGGGTATATGCCTGAAATCAAAATTTCCATGAAATTATACAGGTGAAATACTAGTACATGAGTCGACAGAAATTGTGAGCGAGGAATTTACAATACAAACATCCAGTCCCTTCCGCAGTGCCCTCACACACACACACACACACACACACACACACACACACATACATTCACACGCACACAAATCCCCATAAATTATCACTTGAATTAGTTAAAATTACCTAATCTGCATATTGTCACTTCATCGATTCAATGGAATAGAGTTTCTCCGAAGGGATAAAATATATATGATAACTTGTGATTCAAATTTGTTCTTATTCTGCTTATCATGATCATATTTAGGTTTTTCATTATATATTTGTTTGTATCCCCCCCCCCCGCACCCTGAACTATCAATCTATCAATTCATTTATCTTTGTAATACAAGATAATTCTTACGCGATGCTCGCTTCTTGCCCACTGACTTTACGGCTCAGCGATTGTATCCGAACAGATGAGATTATTATTTTCTTTCCCATTTTTTTTAAAATAGTCATGTATAACCCTACTCAAATAACGTAGAGTCACCTTTGATACTACAAACAACGATGGTTGTCGAAGCTTGGAAAAATATTTGATGTACTGCTTTAGTGATTGGTTTGACAACAAAAGTAAACCAACAAGTGATTCATGCACGAAGCCAACCTGAAAATAAGTCCAAATAAGCTCATGCAATGTTAATATGACGCTATTAATTTCTTGAATGATGAATAGTTTTCTTTGTCAATCAATTCATGGTCAGTTTCATGGTTGTATACATAAGGGATTAAATAAATAAATTCATGCAAAGGATATTCGGTTTCAGTATTGAACCAAGGAGATTCAATAGATGGAGTCACAACAGTCTTCAAAATAGTCCCTTTGATCCCATATTCGATGCCGCCACTCGAAAATATTTGAAGTAAGTGACAAGCTGGATCTGTCCCAATGACAGGTCTGGACGATAATGAATTCCCGTCTCCCTTGGTGTAATAACTAGCCACTCTCCAAAGTAGACGTGTGTTTATGATGGTAATCACTCTTTGCCATCTCTATATACTTATAAAAGATGTGGGGCACATAATGGTAAAGGCATGGGGTTGCGCAAATATGAATTGCACAAATCGCTTAAATCAAAATCAAAATTGCTCGATTGTGACGGGTCTAGACACTAATCTCACCCTCTCCCCCCCCCCCCCAACATTACCAATTCATAAATTCATATGCAAGGTTATACCATTTCAGTTTCATTAAGAATTGTCGAAAAAATCGGAAAGTGATACATTCTGCCTTCAAGGAGAATATAATTTCAAACACTTTTACAATATATAGCTCAGATTTACACTTTTGTACAGGGATCGACATTTTTTTTGCATGCTTCATCATCAAGCGAAGTTTCATTTGATTCAATACATAAAACAAACAATCTAATACCCGATGTCACGTTAGCATTAAAAACTAATCTTTGGATTGCTCAGAAACATGACAGCATCGAACCCCAATTATCAAAGGTACAAATGCACCTGTAGAATTCGTGTATGTATAAATAGAAAACTGACAGCTGTTTGAAACATTATAGCAAGTTGGAACTCCCTCTCTTGAATCTCCTTGATTGAACTTATTTTGTTTGAAAGCATGCAGAAGAGGGAAATTCGGCGAGGATCGCATACAGGCAAGTGGGAGTCCCGTTAGGTTTATTATCTATTTAATTATATTGTTTATTTCCTTGATTGTGTGATTATGACCTCATTACCTTCTGGATCATGGTAAAGACACAGATAACTCTTATGTAAAAGAAAAATAGATTATAGGTTATTATATATTATACGTATTTACAATGATTTTGGTTTACTTTTGATATCACATTACGTCTACAGTGAGTTTATACATCAGGGTGAAGTAATTATGTACATATACGTGCATTATGATACAAGCAAGGGGTGATAACAGCTGATGAGGCAAAGGGGAAATAGTCTCAAGAAAGTCTAAGACATCATGAACAAATGTCATTAAAGATAAAGTATAGAGAGTCAACTTACGTTGTGTGTGGTGAGCGTGTCTTGATGAAAGAAAATTCCCCTCCGAAAGTTGCTTTCAGTGAGGAAGAGTCGAAAATACTTCTAATTATTTAAATCCTTGCCCACTGTCGTTCCCTTTAGTGAACAGGTGTTTCTGCGAGTTTTCCGTGCACACGACATGTCATGTTCCGGGGTCCATCAACTTCTTTGATAACCGTAATATTATAATCGCTTAAGAAACCGTACGAAACTCTAGATCATCGCTGTCTTTACTCTTTGTTCGTTAACTCAGCATAGCATCTCAAGACATTGTATTCACAGGTAGTGAGAATACAGGATCATAGTACATAGGGCCTATTATTACACAATCAGTAGGCCTACTTGTACTACCAAAGCAGAGCAACGGTCGACTGAATAGGTATACAGTTCGTAAAACCCATAGCTCTTCGTATTATATCCCTTCGGTGGAACCATATCGATCACCATTCTAACCTCCCTTGGTCAACAAAGGAGAACTTGCTCTCACGGTTATACTTGTACCTCTATAGGACCGTCCCGAACCGCTCCTTGGGAATACAGAGAGATCATCCGGATTACTAAAGTACAAGGTCTCAAATCGATACGAACGGGTTGATCGATCACCATTGATCGTATTTGAGAGGCCAGTGGCGAGCTCATAGATATGAATAAACTGCAAATATCAGTAGTCTCCAAGGCATATCAGTTTTTATTATTATAATCATCAAGAAGCACAAGCTAATAGTCAATAAGAAAGAAGACTCCTGTTTTTTTTTTAATATCAACTTTAATGTCAACTTTCGTATAATATATACTAAACACGAAGCCATAGAGTTTTAGTTCATGAATTATAGTTTTGCATTATTATTTTGTTGGCTGAAAATGTGAACTTAATTGAGATTCTCATGATTTCAGGATAAATTTCGAAAACTGGAAGAGAAGTGAAATATTTCCATCCACTACTGGTTCATGGCGTTCATCTTCACTAACACGATCCTTTTCAAAAGGTTCCAAATTCTCAACCCAATTTTGATTGTAAGGAAAAACACCTGTATACGTCAACCCAAAACAAGTGTGAAAACGTGTTGAATAGTTATATATATCTAAAGCCAATTTTCATTTAGATGGTAAAATGGTTTCAGAGAGCAACTATAGTATGTGGAATTTAAACATTTTAGCCTGACCTTTGACCCCAAAATTTCCAAGAAAATCATTGGCTGGCCCAACACTTAGATATGCTAAATTTCAGAGAGATATAATGAGCCATTTTTTAGATACAGAAAAAAAAGAGAAAGTTTAGCATATTCACTAAACTTCTGACATTTGAGCCCATGGCCAAAAATATGTTCATAAATTTGACATTATTGAAAATTGATTATTATTATTATAAACACGTAGGGGGTCACGACGTCACCACTCATAAGTTAGTTTTTCTAAACTTTGATTTCATAGCTAATTTCCCTCGTCTAATTAGACAATATCTCACTTTACGTTTTACGCTACAAGCCCCTCCCACCAACGCTAATTACCCAAGTGAGATTACCTCTGGAGTCAGAAAACCCTTCATCATTCCTATAGGGCTTACTTGGAAACGTACGTGACTGAAATATTAGGTGTTCGAGCAAGTGACGATGATGTGAAATATAGGTTTTCCCATCCATTTTCGCACTTTTGTCATTCAATTTCAAAGATTTATTATTCAATTTCGTCCCGAGAAGCACGTGGAACGCAAATCCTAACTTCAATTTCGTCAGTTGTCATTGTAATTCGTTTTTCGTCAAACATTTTCGAAGACATAGCATTCAAAATCGTCAATTGTCATTCAAATTCATCCCTCCCGCTGACGGATCGCAGAATGTGAAGATCAAATTCGTTTTTGTTCACGCAATTTCATGAATTTTTCACTCAAATTAGCCAAATGTATGCGAGACGGTACGTCTGTTTGTATCAGTGTGTACTCGGATTGCTTGTGTGTGTGTCTGTATCTGTGGTTCCGTGTGTGTGTGGGGGGGGGGGGGGGACACTAGTGTGTGTATGTTAACTCCTGAATGTAAAATGTGAACGGTTACAGGAAAAAAAAAAAATACATGAATGACTGGGAAATCACACCGGATAGAGATATGAGACGAATATGAATGAAAATTTAACGAAAATGATTGACAAAAGACAAAATCGATCCTACTGTTTTGAGTGCGAATTTGAACTGTAAATGACAAAAATGTATGCCAAATGACTAAATTGAATGGACTTTATTTGAAAATGAACGACGAAAGACGAATTTGAAAGTAAGATTGGCCTATTCCCGACATCCCGCGACGAAATTGAACATGCTGAAGTATATAAAAATTTGTGAAATTGAATGACAAAAGTTTGAAAATGAATGGGAAAACCTATAATATTTCTGGGATGTCATTTACTTTTGAAATATCTTTCACTTGCGTGCAAGTATATGGGAGTGAAAAATTACGAGTGAAAAATTACGAGTGTGTGTTCGCGATTCTTGTGTGTGTGTGTGTGTGTGTGTGTGTGTGTGTGTGTGTGTGCTTGCTCATCCATGCCATCAAGGTAGCTTTATTCATATTATACTCCAGAGCAAGATTCCTCCAAGGGCAACAGTATTTGCGTTTGGCACGACCTTTGCAGGCATGATTTTCTGTAATTTATAAGCTTGCCAAAACTCTTTGATACACAATTCATTTCATCCCTTGACATGAAATCATGACCAAATAAATCCACTTGTGGATTGATGAAAATAATCATCATTTCCTCGAAATCATTATACAGGACATAAAATCATTAATAACGTTAATATTAATAATCATTAATAAAAAAAAAGGCCTTCAAAAACAAAAACAAAAACCACCGCAAAACACCGCGAAACACCGCGAAACACCGCAAAACAAAGCGCTACCGCGATCACACTCCAAGGTTTCTATTCAATTCTTTCTAGTGCCACTTACGCACTTCCGGGGTAAAAAAAAAAGTGTGTGTGGGGGGGGGGGGGGGGGAGGGAGCCAAAGTGGTGACACCTTATGTATTCCTTTGTATGGTGCAAAAAAGTGGGGGCCCGCCCCCCCCCCCCCCCCTGACTAGAACCTCCATACGCACTTCCGGGGTAAAAAAAAAAAGTGTGTGGGGGGGGGGAGCCAAAGTGGTGACACCTTATGTATTCCTTTGAATGGTGCAAAAAAGTGGGGGCCCGTCCCCCCCCCCCCCCCCCCCCCCCCCGTTCCGCCGGCCATGCGTCGTGTGCCGACCCGAACGCTGGCGAGGCTCACAAGTTAGTGTAGCAAACTCCTCGCGTGCGTTCGGGTTGCGTGCGTTCGGGTTGTTCTCTTGGGCACATCTTCCTTGAATCGGGTGACTTTGCATTATTTTCCCCGGGCCCACGACGATAAGTCACAATTCAACTCTGTAATGACACTGTTTGGTACTTGGTTTGGCCAAGGAGGTTCTAGTCACGCAACCGTCTTATTTCCTTTGCTAGATGTTCGAAGCCGCCGCTCAAAAATACTTGAAGCATGTGGCAAACAGGATCTGCCGCTCAGATAGGAAGACAATTGACTCGTGTCTCATTGCATAATCACCAGCCACTTTCAAAAGAAGATATGTCTTTGTGATGGAAATTACTTTTCGCTATCCCTTCTTATAAAAGGTAGGTGGTACAGACACGAGGATGCGCGAATAGAAATTGAGCAAAAAATGCTGAAATAAAGATGAGAATTACTCGACTGGGCATACCCGGGCACTAATCTGATATATCTATCAATAAAGAATTATACTTGAAAATTATTCCATATTAGTTTCATTTGTGGAAATTAAGCGGAAAAGTGATAAAACCAGCTTTCAAAACCTTTGAATTGAATTTGAAACCAGCTTTCCAGGATGATACAGTTTTAAACATTTTCACATGATACAGCTCTGATCTACACTTTTGCGCAAATTTCTGGACGGAATTGACGTTTGTTTTACATGCTTTATCATTACGTAAAATTTCATTTCATTTAATAAATAGGTATGAGCAAAATATGGCCAACATTATGAAAACGTTCAAAATGAGTCTTTAGATTGCTCAGCAAGACGGCGGCTTGGAACATCGATCATCAAAGGCACAAGTGCACCTGTGGAATTCTTTTGTACATCAATAGAAATCTGACAACTGTTTGAATAATTGCAGCCAGTTGGAACTCCAATGTATCAAACCTCCTTGGTACGGCAGAAATAAGACATAGTTTTATGAATATGTTGCTAAACCGCATGTAGTCTGATTCAATTACATTTGAATTTGCACTCTTGTTGTTTTGTTGTAGAACAAGAATGAACAAGCATTTTTGGCTGCTACACAAAAAAAAAACATTACACTGTTGTCCTGTTGTTCATAAACTTTTATTACATCATGGAACTCCCTTATTCGCTAATTGCATATACATACACTAACAATTATTTACAACAAATTTATCATGGTAAATTTACACCTTGCAAAATAAATGTATAAATCGAGAAAGAATTTAGGCAGAAGAAATCGGTGACTAGCCTCTGAACAATCGTGGCGACTGCAAAGAAAACTTTAGAGGACAGGAAAAAGCACAATTGATTTATAGTCTCGTGGTGTTTTGCCCTTTTGAAACGACGCATAGTTAATCACGAGTCGGTTATTTCTCTATTCTATACTGGTTGTAATGGTTGAGTTACTCCCATAATCACAGGTTGGTATAAAATGAACAATGAAAAGACTGTATACGGAGATAGCCTACACGTGACATAATATCTCCACCAGCTATTTATGATTTCACGCAACAGTAGGCATTTCTGTACGCCTCTCGAAGGTACCCTTCGTTTTCAATAAGGTGGCGAATAGATACTTATACATTAATTGAATTTTTTGGTCTTAACATCGTGGTGATAAAAAGTGGGGATATCATGTGCAGGAGTTCGTACATTGATTCAAAGTATAGTTTTAACCTCGCTGTTCAAACGTTGTACTGTAGATACTTTTCAAGGACAGATGAGACCGGGAAATTTGGGCATAATATTTTTATTAACAATGCATTTACATGGAATAGTTCCAACATGTATTTGTGTGCCCTCATGGCCGTTCAAGATGAACAAAAGTGTGGACGAATCACGAGATATACCAGCGACGACGGCTTTAGATTGGTTCATAGCCTACATTAGAAAATGTCATAGACAATGATACATTTACAAGCACTCTCGTTATGTTGAACGCAGAGTCATTATTATTCTCGTATAATATTATACTTTTCATCGGAACTAAGTTTTTTTTTCTTAATCTTCTACTAATAGACCTGTACCAATGATTACACAGAATTGCACAATGACATGTTCATCAAACCTGTTTTAATTTGAACTTACAAACCAATGTGTATTCTTCATAGAGAACTACACGAAGAATACCCAGCAACTTGGTGTCATGGCAGCATACTCGCAAGTGGAGTCATGCATTCATTGTTCCCTGTTTTTTACTTACACGGTAAAAAAAAAGAACAAAAACAAAAAACAAAAACAAAAACAAAAATAATAAGTAAATAAATATGAAAGGGGTGACTTTGTGTTGTCTCAGTAAAGCATTGAAACACATTACACTTTCATCATTTGGCCAAACACGGAGTGAACAAAATAAATATCACGAGAGAAATACAGCGCTTTGTAATTTGTGATATTGATATAGAATTAAAATGGCGTATCCATTCTTTAAAATATACAAAACAGAAAAATACACCAACGTCATTCATTCTTGATATCATCATGGGTACGTTGTATAAAGCAATTGCAAGTCCGCGAAGCAATACAGATCCTTACCATATAATACATGCATAATACTGATGCATGATGATTAAAGCGTATAGCAATATTAGTGTCCTTTATAATACATTCTACCGTATCCAACGTATAATATTCATATTGCGTATAAGATAATAATACAACATGCAAACGATTTGAACTGCGACGATGTGGGACTGAGTTTTACCACCTTGGTTGATTTTTCATGATAGCATATTGTCGGGCCTAGCTGATTTTTTTATAATGACATAAAGTAATGACATCGGGTAGCATGTTTTTACAACTACATCGTTATTCTGCAAAGAACTAGGCTTCATTACCAGTGCAATTTATTAATCTTCAACATTTCGGATATTAGACATGCAGATCATGATATACATAAGAAATATGGATTGCAATAAACATTTCATGTTACAGTTTGTCGGCCGTCATCATTAGACCTTCATATTCCATGTTTCACGAGATGCCAGAATGCAGCCACATATCATTAAACCGATATTGACGATGAATTAGCTTTTCGAGCAAAGTGTAGATCAAGATCTAGATCCACAAACAAGATCTGATCGAGATAAGTCTATAGGTGAGAATACTATACTTTCTCATCTTTTACGTTTCTGTACAATATCCAATGCAAGGTCATCGTCTTTTCGTCGTTGGTATCCTCCACATATGCGCAGCTCCAAAGAATTTAGGCTTTGTGTAAACTATATGGAGATGAGACCTCATGGTAGGCCCTACAGTGTAAGTCCGCGCGTTTCGAGTTAGCTGAACGGTGGTTTGATTCGATGCCATTTGGCTACTTCTGTCCCCCTTGGCCGTAGCATCTCCTCCCAATGGGCCGTGCCCGTTTCTCCGGAGCCCGGGCCCATTTCCACCTTGCCCACCATGACGTCACTCGCAACCCGCCTTCCCCGGTGGATCGCCAGCAGGAGAGAGATGTGTGGTAAGTCACTGGATTCCGGGTGGAACAGAAATGGCTGGTTCCACACGGGACTGGTACCAGAACGTCTCTGCGTGCTGTGCTCGTCCATAACTTCCCGGTGCTTTAGCAGCCGGACTGACACGTAGAAATCTGCGTCAAATATTTGTATTTTGAATAAAATGTAGATTTCCTTATATGGTAACATGTGAAAAAATGTATGCATGCATGCATGTATGTAAACAACCATAACGATCACAAGTAGATGCGCATATGTATTAAGCAGAAGAGCCATCCTCTGGTTTCCCTTCCTTATTGGCCTAAGAGACAGGCATCGACACAGTGAATACAAAAAATAGACGTTGAATATCATCATGAATAGAAAGAAACCATAGGAAGCTACACTGTATAGAGAAACGATAGCGTGATGCAGAACGACAGAGAAAAGTATAGGAAATGCGGGATAGTGGAAATATACAGATATGATGAGCATGGGTGCATGAGAAGGAAGAGACAGATTAGATAGATAACAAAGAATAAACAACGTTTATCAATGCAATAGAAAAGAATTAGGATCCATGGTGAGATGAGGTGACCAGGGTAGAGCTGAAAACGAAAAGACGTACCTCCGGTGCCCGGAACCACAGTGTCAACCATAAGGTTCTCAGCCTTCCGCACCATAACCTTGAGGCGGTCCGCTGAGGCCTGGTACTGCAGGGAGACAAAGAGGTCGCCCAGGTAGGGACTGCGTGACGTCAGCTCGGAGGTAGATTTGGAGCGCATCTGTTGCAGGCAGGGAAGTGACATCTGACAGTGATTTGAAAACGAACAGTTCCTACAATCTGTAAAAAGTCCTCACAGAATATACTATGTTACCATCTTGGTTAGACAATTGATTTGAAAACGAACAGTTCCTACAATCTGTAAAACGTCGTCATATAGAATATACCACATTACCATCTTGGTTAGAAAAGGTCAGAGTAAAATATCATTTTCTGTGCGACATTTCTGTTCTTTCAACAGTTGATTCAGTCATTTTTATTTGTATGATTCTATGGTAAAATACTCGATTTTCAAATGATTTGTATGGTTTTCCCGCGCACCTATGCCAAGTGACGGTTCTGAAGGGTGAAAAAAAAAGCTTTCCGAAAACAACTTTCTGTCCAAAGGACGGATATGAAGGAAAAGATTCTACTTGAACTTGAAACAATTCCAGGGTGAAAATTGTGTATATTTCTTGGAGGAAATTTATGTTTGAGTCATTTCTTCAATAATCTTGCCTTTGCTGCATCACGTTTTAAACGTGTAGCCCGAATAACGGTTCTACGGTAAACACATTCAATTTTTGCAAATCATTGTTTTACTAAGTAAAATTTGCCTTGTTCGTACAGAGCGTGTCAGGAATCTCTTTCCTCAAAGTTCTGTCCATTGCAGTTCCAAGGGCATCCAAATGCTAAACTTGGAAGAAACAGACCCATGACATGCTTTACAACGATCCATATTTCTCTGTGACCACTTAACCAAACTGAATGGGGTTTTCTGCAAAAATATAGGTAAGATATTATATATTAAAACCCTGAAATAGCATTAAGACAGTTTAATCATATCAAAATTCAACAACGTGGAAATCCTATTGTTGTTTTTTTTTTTTTGGGGGGGGGGACGTACTCTATATATGCTTTTAGAGAGACGGTGAAGTTGTAGTATATGCTTACCCGTTTGAGATTTTTCTTTGGAAGTTTAGTTCGCTTTGTACTGAATGTCCGCTGGAAGTCGAGAAGTCTATCAGATTTGTCTATAAGCTGATGACACTCGGCGAAAACCTCCCCGCTGAAACGGGCTTTGCGATTATATTTATCTTTGATGTAGAGTTTGACCTTTAGGAAGCTGCCTTGCGCTTCTGCCAGACTCAACTTGCAGAACTGAAATGACTCGTTGAAGTAGGGATTGAGGGACTTCCTCACGGCGTCGGTCTGGAAGCCATCCTTGAACTTTGGCAGCAGGCGTACCTTGAGGAACGACGTGCACCCTGGGTAGTACTTCCGGGCCAAGCCGGATACAGACTTGAGGGTGACGTAGAGAGTATCGTCCCGCGTAGACATGAAGAGCGAGAAGTGCAGCACTGGCTTCTCGCACATCTCCGTGGGCGACACCAGCCAGTCGGAATCATGTCCCAATTGATCAAGTTCGGGTTCCGAGGTCATCGAGGCCAAGGAAGAATCCGACGACGACGGCGTCAATGAAGATACGGCTAGTGTCTTCCGTCGTTGTGCATCGATAGCGGCCAACTTCGGGCGAACCGCAGGCGTAGCTGTCCATGATTGCGACCTTATATAATCGGTATTCGGCTGCGGTGAAGAAGCGTCTATCGCCTCGTCGATCAGAGCATCGCTGTCGTGATCATCGATGGTAGGCTGTTGAGGCAAGGTGAGCCTCTTCGGGTGCTCGTCTCTAGCCTTGTCTCTGTAGAAGTCGCTCTTGAGAGGAGTAACGCCAAGTACACGCTCCAGCTCTGCCCGTCTTTTCTGCCGTTTCTTCTTTCGACGAGCACGGAGAAAGTAGCACAGAAAGACCACCAGGGCAACGAAGCCAATGGCTGCCACCCCAGCGCAGACTCCAAATATCACAGTCACTGCAACAATTAAACATGAAATAAAAAACACAAATGAGGAGGAAATAAAGGCAAAACTGAAGCCGCGTTTTAACAGAGCCTTTCAAACCCGAGATTTACCGCAACAACGTCCGGGTAGGTCTGGGTATCCTTCTTAACCTGCCCGTTAAAATGGTCCCCGCAAAATGTTGCTCGGATGTTGTAGCGGTAATTTTTGCTTTTTACTACTGTAATCTCCTGCTGCTTGTTTTATTGTTCGAGGAGAGGAATTTTGTTTTCCGGACGTTGTTGCGACGTTGCCGCGGTAAGATCTGATAAATCACGGCTTTAAGTCCGAGTCACACTTTGTCGGATAGACCCACCGTACAAGAAACGGGCGATATTTCGCTCATCAATTTTCTCCATCATTTTCATCAAATTTTGATGAAAATTGGTTTTGAAATGACTGAGATATAAAAAAAAACAAGCAAAAAACAAAGAGGTCCTAACAAAAGGTGGGACCCACCTTTTATGAGGACCACATTGTTTTACTTTATTTTTGTGATATGTCAGATATTTCAAACCAAATTTTCATCAAATAAACTGCATGCTTTTCAATATTTAATAAATTACACAAATATCTAAAATCTGAATCCTAAATTTCAACCAAAACTATACCATTTTTTAAAAGTTAGAGTTGTGTCAAAACGCGTTGGTTTTGAAATCCAGAAGCCTATAATACTTTTTACATTTTGAAAAATATTGACATTATATTGTTCTCTATCATGTCTACAAGCACAAACATGTACATTGACTAATCCCGATTGTTTTGAATAATTTAATGAACAGAGGCGAAGTGTGTAGAATTTGACCAAAACCTGCGTGATTGTTTTCATTTTCGCAGTGTGTGTACAAAGGCCGCTTCTTTCTATACAGTTTACTGACAAACTTAAAACGAAAACCAACATCGATAGACCGCAACTATTCGGGGCGAGTATTAGAATTTATCTCAAAAATCCTTATATACATTTCAAGAGAATAATCGTTGGGTGATCAATCATGACATAAATCCTATTTGATTCGCTGCCCTGACCCAAAAAGAGGAAAGCAAAGTTTGCTCTGACGTCAATGACTATTTGACCAGTAAAGAGAGAATGAGACAGAGACAGAAAGAGAAAGAGAGTGTGTGTGAGAGAGAGAGAGAGAGAGAGAGGGAGGTGGGAGAGATCCCTGGGAGAAAGAGATAATGGGATATTGGTATATAACGGGAAGAGGTTTAAATCAAGGATGCAGATACGTTCATCATCTATAAACTGATAGTGTCTATATTATGTTCTGCCTTGTGTTATGAGAGGGGATGATATGCCTAAAAGTATCATAGTCTCAGTCAGAAGTACAATGTATCGAAAAATAAAACATGAGACAAAAATGTGTTAAATTCATGATGACGTTAGCGCGACCTTTAACACGAAAGATGCACTTGGTCATGTTGCTATGCAAATCAGACGTCAATTTCATATCCAGAAACACTTTTTTAATTTACCACGATGTTGACCAAGTATACTCATTCTAAGAGTGTTGCAAATAAGAGAATGAAAGACCAGTCCAATCAAACTAACATGGTATATTATCGAAAATAATCTTATCATTTCATTGCGTGTACTAACAAAAAAAAAAACTCCACTTCGCACTTGATGGGAATTCTTATGAGATTTTTCAATCCCGTCACATACTCTGTTACATGAACAGAACCACCACGATGTGATCATGAATATTTCTAGCTACAACAAATCCGTAATGACATTGTTGCAGAAATCTTTTTTTTTCAGTGAATGTCTACGATCTTCTTACTTTCATAGCTATAGAATATACACATTTTGTTGGGAAAGACATTACAACAGCACGTTCTTTCACAATGATAGATGTTACCATCAAGCGAGAATAAATTTCCACAATTTTTGTCTCACCTCCCTAGTTTGAAGCAAGACAAAGAAATCACGTAATAACATTACAACATCACTTTGTCCTGAATTTCAGGGATGTGAAAACCCAAAACTGTGTGAGAATTTGACCAGCTGTCCGAGCGCGATAACTGATCAATTTGTGTTATCTGCATTGGTGTTTACCCAACAAAAGACAAGCCAGTGCATGCGCCGTTAATATTCAACAACTTCGCTAAAATAACATTGAAGTAAGGCACGGGGCACGGGCCTCCCTCACTGTGATGTGACAATAAGCTTATAAGTCACATTAGCAGTTTTTTTTTTTTTAATACATCAAATTTTGTGTGAGGTATAGACATAGGATTATTCCGGATGATCCTCCGGGAAATTTTTGGGAACGAATTGAGGAAACAAACCCAGTATCAGTGTGTTGAATATTGCTGATACTGATGGCGTCCCGAGGTTGCCTGCATTTCTTATTGCGTTTGTAGTCCAAGTAAAACCAGATCATTCATGTAAATCATTATGCTATGCTCTAAAGGTGCGGAATACTAAGTTTAGTCTGCACAATTTGATGTAATTTGAATTGATTTGTTTTACATGACAACCATAAAGGACGAATTAACGGCCATATACGCAACCAGGATCTCGACTGTTTGAAATCCCCTCCGAAAAACTACCGATATACAGTGCACTCCCGTTAATAACGAACACGGTTATAACGAAATTCTTGTTAGAACGAAAGCAATTAATTTCCACTTAATCCGTAATAATGCAATGATGTTGACAACTGAGGGCATGATCATAATTACAATTATATCAGCTTTCCCAGCTCTTCAAACTATTTTCGGATTACTGGCATGGCATGCACAAGAGACGTGGTTCGCGTGCTTTCCTCGGGAATTCGACGTGCCTTGCCTATCATGGCAACTATGAATGTTTTTTCTGCAGATAAATAAACATGGAGTTCTCCACTAACTGAAACGAATTTAGACACGTGCATGAACCGGAATAGCTGTCTTATTTGCTTCCAGCAACCGAAGTGATTTTTCTCCTCCTACATGTTATCATGAAGGCAAAAGGCATATAAAATGAAGTATGATTCAGAGGCTTTTCTGGATTACTCAACAAACGGAATATTTGTAATTCTTTTCATTAATGCATTCATTGCAAGGGGCAGCAGAGCTGTTCTCCTGACATTAGTCCACAAAGGAATCAATATCTTTGTTTTCCGGGGATTTCGGAGAAATGATTCAGCTTTAGAATCTCAATTGCTAACACGAAGAGCAAATATTCTGCGCCTGTTGTGATGGCACGTTCATGGGGTGCATAACGACGGTATGCCGGGGACATGTTTGGTGAATTTACTTTGAAATACCAAGGTAATGGAGCGTTCCGCTTTTTTCCTGTAATGAGGATGGATTTGTCATTAGCTATCAAAAAGCATTAGTTGCGACGTATATACTTCTTGTTGGGTCTCAGGTTTTGTTTTGTTTTGTGCCTTTTCGTGCTTGTTTTGATTTTCGAGGGTATATACAATCACCGAGGTAGTAGGTTTACAACCCAGTATATCGTAAGCTTAGTGATTATGACCTTAAATTGCTTATTCCACAGAGGACTTGGAATATCTGCTGTCTTCCTCTTTGTTGTACATTAAAACACACACACACACACACACACACACACACGACAAATGGATTGGTTTTAATATCCTGGGTGCGAGAGTCAATGTCTTTTTCCATTATGGACAAATCTATCATAGTCTCGGACGATGAACATTATCATTGACATGATTGAAGAGAGCCATGCATGCAGGCCTGCGTACCCATCAAGATATTTGATTCAGCAGAGAATACAGACCAGCTGACACATAGTTTTCATACATAATTTTGAATGCCACATATACACTGATTGTACAAACTTCAATCAAACATGAGTTCGCAGTAAAATGGAAAAAAAAATCGGTAAAAATTGTGTGAATATCCCGCGTGTCGTTATCTGGGCCCTGTTGCATAAAACCCTTACCGCTGGACTTACCGCTCCTTTCTAGCGGTAAGTCTTCAAATTAGCGGTAAATTTTATAATCCTTGATGCTGATTGGCTGTGACGCCTGATTTTGACGGTAGTTACCATTGAAATTCAATGGTAAGTTTTATGCAACGGGGCCCTGAGATTGCACCTGCCATTGTATAATAATGCGAATCTTCGCAGATGGCTGACTGGATTGTATCCCTGCAATAGTCAGAATCTTTTCTTTCAAGTATAGAAACGAACGATAGGACTACGTCACGATGACAGATGGAACTCAGCTTTCTTTTGCTTTAATCCTAATCAGATGATTATAATTTAGGTATTCTAACTGTAGATCTCGGTCTATCCTTTGGACAAGTGAGAACAAGAAAGGGTGGTTGTTTTATAACTATATAGTTTGGCTGCAAACGACCACTATTCATTCAGACATTAGAGTCTTTAATTCGTTTACTAACAAAATGCAGCATTGTCTTGCATTCATCACTGGGAATTGCCATATTAAAGGAAGCCTAGTATATCTGCCACACACACATAAAAAACCCAAAACAAAACACCGTCTTCTTGTAAGGACATGTTCTGTGACAACATTATCATCCTCAACCCTAACGATGAACATAACACATGGATTTATCTTAAGAATAAGATTATTGCTAGCTCTAACACGATAAAGTTTAAATTTATACGCTTTTAGTCTGTAGCTATTACTTTCTTTCTCTTCAAATGTGATGGTTCAGAGGGTAAGGAACTCTCATCATGCTTAATACCTGTCGTATAGACATACACAGGCAATAGATGGTATGCCTACATGCCTGCAAAAGAAAATGTGCCGAAGAATAGGTTTAATTTATTGCTTCAATAATAGCGTTTAAAGTAAACGTTATATTTTTATACGAACAGGAATAATGTATTGGGAATTAATGACGCCAGAGAATGCAATGTATAATGGTCAAAACGGTATACTCACATTGGACTGCCATTCTATGCAGATGTTACGAAAAGTGAAGACACATCCAGTGGAAGACACGACTGGGCCAGGCCTCGGGCAGACTTGATTCTGATGTCATGTGGAGATAGGGAAGGCGAGTGTGGGCTGGCGTCGCCAAAACACTCTGAGCGGCGACACCTCGAAAGCACGCCACACACGCTAAATGCACCGCGCCACCGATGGGGCGTGCCTCCGAATTGAGATTGTCCAACTTGACGCAAAGATTACCAATATTTCGCAGTGATTGAAGAGGTTTTCAGCCGATGAAATTATATCCTCTCAAGAGAGAAAATGGAAAAAGAAGTAGGGATTGCACTCACAGAAAGTAGGACCTAAAATGGCACAGCAAATCAGCAAATCCATTGTCCCTTTTACGCAGCCGACCGTTATCACTCACATAGCAGTATACCATGGCGAAGTCCAAATGAGGTCATTCAGAAGAAATAGCTTCCACATGAGGATTTTTAGACTTGAGAAAATACTGTCGGTCCACCTTTTGTTAGCAGCACATACTCACCCGCGCTAATGAAATCGCTCAACCACGGTGAATTTATGTCAATGCTCCTTCGATTTAATTATCATGATAATAAGCTTTGGCTTTATCTGGTGCATAACTGTTTAAATAGCTCGATAAAAAGTAGATAGGGGTGTTGTTTTCTTCAGACTCTGTAAAGGAATTAAGCGGTTACGCATTAGGTTAGGATTGTAAGAAGAATGGTCTCAAGAATTTTCCTTTTAATTTCAATATTTATCTATAATTATCTTCATTCATTTATTTTTCTATTAATTTATCTCTCTATTTATCTCTTTCTGTCAATATTCATTTCGATATACTTATTTGTGTTTATTCACTTATTTATATATTTATCATTCATTATTTTATCTGTCTGTATCAAGTTTACATCTTGGATTTTGTGCATTAGACCCATATGAAGGTCTGTAATAGAACATTGCTGGCAATCTATACTGAAAAAGTATGTCGATAGATTTATAAACTTTGGTAAACATGATGTTCTTTGAAATGTCCTTTGATAACCACTTTCTTTAACTGGCTGCTCTTCAGTGTTGATACAAATGAAAAAGAGTGTCTGTGGATACAAAATTTTCATGATCCTATTAATCGAAGACTTGTTTTAGAAATATGTTTGATGCAGTAATTGCAACGATCAGCGTGACGATAATCATAATGGTAATAGTTATAATAACCATGATTATGACAATGATGAAAATAGTGAAAGTGCATCAATAATGACGATAAGAAAAATAAGTTTTGGTCCCAATTATCATTATTATTATTATTATTATCATCATCATCATCATCACTTCACTATATTCCCAGAGGGTTGTAACAAGATAAACCATCAACATTTTTAGAAGCTGATGGTATATCTTATACCTTATCGATATGTCAAGATGTATAATTTATGTAAAATATGTCCAAGTATTTCTGCACCAATCTGGATTCGAACCTGACTTTCCATGTTCAGAGTTCAGTGTGCCTATATAAACCACCGTAACCACCGTATTATCAATTGGTTTCCTGTAAACCGTGCCGTGAATCTCTCTCTTGTTTACATTCCAAAAATAACAGGGAATCATGCATATAATTAGATAATTTAGAGGTACGGTACAGTGTAGATACAGCTCGAAATGATGTGTTTGGAGGTATTGAAATAAAAAGTCCAATGACATCACATTTATAGATTAATGACGAATGACATTGTTTTTATTTCAGCCACAAGCCAGATGCACAAAATGTATCAATGGTTCTAGAGCAATTGCAGTTATGGTAAAGTGAAATGGAAAATTATTTCATAAAACGGCCAGAGCCCATCATAAAGTGGACTTTCAGCGCACAGCTGGAATTGTGCCACGTGCATAGATGGGCACTTTAGTAGGTCCAGTGTGAAACCATAACCCATCCACAACTCCGAAATGTGTTCTACAGCATAGAAAGTTATCTTTAAAATTCAAAAGTTTACCTGAAGGAAAATTGACTTTCCAGGATCCAGAGTGCTGTGTTGACAACTTACGTTTAATAAAAGAGGTTACAGGGCTAGATTTCAGAACTGCCTGTACTTATTCAAACAGCTCTCTGTTTTCTATGTATGTACAAAATAATTATCCATGTGCCATTTTGTTCTTTTGATGATCAGGGTTTGATGCCACCGTCTTTCCGAGCAATCTGGAGATTTATTTTGAACCCTGACATAATGCCGGGTATATACTGGTTGTTCATCAATTAGATGACATGAAATTTCACCTGATTAAGCATGGGACAAAAGTCAATGCCATCCAGATCAATAAAGAGCTGTATGTTGTGAATGTTTTTAAAACTGTAGCCTTCTGGAAAACCAATTTTTATCCAGTGTCGATCAATTTAGTCCTACACATGGTATAATCTTCAAATATGGTTCTTCATGCATTAGGCCTATGTCAGATTAGTGTTCAGACATAATCCATTCTATAGTAATTTTTATTAGACTTTATCAATCTTTGTGACGCTTTTTGTTCATTTCCGCGTTGTTAACATGACAGTGGGTGGATACCGCTCATCATTTAAACATATCATATAAAGGATGAAGAAAAGGAAGTATAACCCCATCATTTTTATTATACACGTATAGGGCCTATATATGGTCTTCCTTAGAGATAGGCTGGCAATTACGTAATAAAACATAAATCAATTGACTTCCTATCTGTGAGGTAGATCCAGTTTGGCACATATATTATTCTTAATTAAAATATTTTTGAGTGGCGGCATCAAACATGGATTTAAAGGGAATGCGACATTACTGTTGTGACTCCATCACTTGAACCGCGTGCCACCGCTTGGTCGGAGTTGAACGCAAGTTTTTCGTCCCGCTGTGTCACGGAATCAGTCGTTTGTTTTAATATCTGGCATATACTATGAACATACATTTTGATGTCTTCACTGTGACATCACACATATCATGCACATTTTGCCTTCCACTGCTATGAAGAATTAATTGAAGCTTAAAGGAAACCAAAATCCAAAGAGAAATGTGGATTGAGGGAAAGCAGCAACATTATCATATATTATGATATAATATAATATCATATAATATGATATAATATAAAGGGAATTCCACAAAAATTCATTTTTCATGAAAATTACACTTTCCATCATCTTGATGATGATGACGATGATAATAATAATAATAATAATAATAATAATAATAATAATAATAATAATAATAAAGGACATTTATATTGTGCAGCTTCTATAATAATATACTCTACTGCGCATAGATACTGACATAAATGTTAAGGGTAGCAATATTATTATTCCCCCTGCTTTCTGAAAACGGTTAGTCAAGTGCTCTTTCATTATGCTAGAAAAGTGGATCTTTGTGGAATTCCCTTTACATTTTCTTTATATTGTTGTCCACACATGACATCATAACCTCTAGTAGTCTCCTCATCCAACGGTTCCAACACCATAACTTTAAAAATTCATAACTTTTGCATCGATTGTCAGATTTTCCTCAAATTTTCACTAATGTGTTTTAATAATGTTGCTGCTTTCACTCAATCCACATTTCTTTTTGGGTTTTGGTTTCCTTTAACCTTTATTCTTCGCATTACCGGAGGGAAAGAGGGGACATGATCTATGGGCCAAGTTTTATCGAAAGATAAAATAGATCTAGAATTTTCTTACCACACAGGCTGCCATAGACTTACAGTTGGAATCAATTATAATCAATTTTAACTCTTCATAAAACAGGGCAGATAGAATCAACCCAGAGTCTGTCTTTGTACAATTACGGTATCATGGAACAAGAGGCCACATCCCTTCAAATTATTCACCACCCACTGTCCATTGAACATTCGGAGCAACTTTTTTCTTTTTTCTTTTTTCTCTTTTTTTTTTGGGGGGGGGGGGGGAGGGGGCAATTTCTTTTATCATATCATTCGTGCATATTGTACACGACGAACTGTCCTTACCAGATGAATGAAAGTCAAATTAACAACTTGTACTGCTTTGAATCATGTTTTCTTTTTCTTCTTTGATGGAAAAATAAACCATTGAATTGAATTAAAATACAAAAGGGTCATCCAGTTATGGAACAGCGCTGACGACCGGGAGACCGACAGGTCCTATCTACACTCCCGTAGAGATGATGATGATGATGATGATGATGATGATGATGATGATGATGAATGAGGATGATGACGATGATGATGATGATGATGATGATGATGACGATGATGATGATGATGATGACGGTGATGATGATGATGGTGACGATGGTGATGATGGTGATGATGGTGATGATGGATGATGATGATGATGATATCTATAGATGTTGAATGTTCTGCCCGACCTGCCAAATGCATGAATGAGCAGACGAACGACGGTATCGTGCGCCGCACTATGATTACGCAATGCGCATGTCTGTCATGACGACATTCGAAGAATTCAGCGATGTTCTGTGCGTGTTGTGTGTGTCCGTAGTGTGACTGTAACGTTAGAAGTGTGTGATGAGGAGGAAAAGCCTGTGGCGCTGCTTACTGAATGAGAAAATCTGACCGGATATGGCGAGTAAAGTGTGGACAGCATTAGTGAGTTGTTTAGATTGTATTTAACTGAGTAAAAGCTTTGAACTGATTCAGTCCTTAGTATTACTGCTAAACATTTTCTTATCTGTCACAGAATTTTGTCGTAACACATCGAATATCCAACCAGACCATGATCGGCAGATTCTTAGAGGAGCGGCATGGAAAGTCAGTCCCATTCGTTGTTAATTGTGTGTGTAATTTGATTGACTGTCTGGTTCTGGTTCTGGTTCTGGTTGTATACTGCACACAACGCCCTGGTGGGCTATCACGGTACAGTGGTCGAGGTCATTTGCAGCAGCAACAATTAAATCTTGAAGTGTGCTTTTTGGGTTATACTAAACACATCTATGTTTAATAGATCTGCTTTAAACTTGTCAAGGTTGTGGGCCGTTTTCACACTATCTGGTAGTAGATTCCACTCTGGAATAGTGCGAGTGTAGAGGGAATACTTAAGACAATCCTTGCTAAATTTAGGCCTCTCATAGGAAAATTCTCCATGAAGTCGACGAGTATAATAGTTTCCTTTGTGGGTGAATTTCTCTACATTGTTTGGGATCAGTCCATGGGTTTCTTTGTAGATGGTTGTAAGTCTGGCTCTAATACGACGGTCTTCAAGGGTCTCCCATCCAAGTCTTTGGACCAGGGAAGACGAGCTAGTCTCTCTGTTGTAATTGCTGGTTACGAATCGTGCAGCTCTATTTTGGATTTTTTCAATTGATGATATGTGTACCTTGTGGTAAGGATCCCAGATGGCATGGCAGTATTCCAATCTTGGGCGTACCAGTGATTTATAAGCAATTGACTTAACTTCAGGAGGACAGCAGTGAATGTTTCTTCTGTCTAGATTTCAGACTCTATAGATCTATTCTAATTGTTAATTTCAATGTTAGAGAGAAAGTAATCGTCTAACGTTAGTTCTACTCAATGCCCCAATGGGTCTAATACACTGTCACTGAGAGTTCTGTAGTGTATATTTTATCTCCTATTCAGGTTTTCAAATCGAATTCTTCGGAAAAGACAGTTTGAGATTGATTAGAATTGTAGAACAAGTAACAGAGCAATCGGTAACTGCTTCAAGTTGAATAATTCCAAAAATGGTCTCGATAAATTTTTGGCAGATAAGCAATTCAATTATGTCTGACAGCCACGCACGCTGCACACAAAGTTAAAGTTTATTTTTTCGAGACGACATCTGCATCGAAGGCATTCGACCAGGAGAACTACATGACACCCTCAACTCCCGTACAGATGGTGATGATGATGATGATGAGATCTAAAACCTAATGTTATTGTTTAGATCTTTGATTGTAATTTGTAGTTCTAACCAACACTCACAGCTCTTAGGAGAGTGGATCGTATCACCGGACGCTTTTTTTTTTCTCTTTTTTTTTTGGTGGCTCTGAAGGTGGCTCTGAATTCCGTACTCAGAGGATGCAATTTCGGCCAAAATAGCACCAGTTATTCACAAAGTCCTGAAAATTACGAATTCAGCAAAATTATAAAAATTATTCGCTCTGATTTTTGGAAAATGGACTTCAAGTAAATTATAAGCCTAAGCTACCATGGCTCTACAAAAAGTTGTCTTTTAGCGCGTTGTCAAATCACATTATGATTCCGGACACGATTTTTGTAATGCTAATAGTTATGGAATAATCAACATCTAGTGTCTTTCACATCTTGCACTTGCACCAGAATCACAATTCATACCCACAATTCACCGTACACATTCTCACTGAGAGGACAACAAAAAAGAAAATCAGCAAATGAAACTCAAATTTTGTATTGTATGGGAAAAGGTCTAACGAACATTTTGAACAATTCATTCAATAAAATCTTGTGATAAATCAACATCTTCTATAAAGTTCTAAATCTGAGGTGAATGTGAATTTTTTAGCTTTTTACATTTTTATGTCTTATTCTTTGTGATTTCGGCCCATGCAACACTCTGTGAGGCTAGTCTACAAACTTTGTACGTAGTCCCACACGTATTGAATGTCATTAGTATGCAGAAATGTGTGCGTCCGGAATTACCATGCTGTCCGGTAATACCATGCCTGTATATATTCAAGAATTATCGGTGTTATCGACATCATAAAGGTTTTCAAGTTTTAGTTCTTCTTCTTCTTCTTTGTCATCATTGTTGTCATCTTCTTCTTCTTCTTCTTCTTCTTCTTCTTCTACTACTACTACTACTACTACTACTGCTACTACTACTACTATTACTACTTCTACTACTACTACTATTACTACTACTACTACTACATGTTTGTACTACTTCTACTTCCTTGAGAGTGACCACAATCAACTTGCTGATTATTCTGTTACTTTCGAGGAGGTCTAAGTTATTCAAGTCTTCAAAGAGTTCAAGTAGTTGCAGAAATAATCCCACTGTGGTAAACATGTACAAACCCAAAGTTTGCAACAATCTTCATGATTGAAGGAGACAGACTGAGCCAGTGGAAAAAGGCTGTGATGTCCACTTGTGTCTAAAGTCCTCTCACAGAATACCTGAAGTAGAAAGATCTATTTAGAATTTGTCAATCCAGTAGGGTCAAGGCCCTGGTCTAGACCTTCTAAACCCTTTTGTGAATCAAGATTGGAGTTGTTTTGTTTTGCATTATTTGTAAGAGACGCATTTCTGGACAAGTGCTGTAGAGAAAACATGTTTTGTGTATATTCTTGCTTTCATATTTCTACCATAATGCATTTGCAATGAAGTAGTTTCTACTGTATGAAGCCTCACATAGAATCTCAGAGATCCGTCTTTCTTTGTTTTGTGTTTCTGTGCATGAATAGAGGACTGGCTTGAACAACAATCTCTGCAAGAGATTTTGCTCCCATAATGTAAGTGTTTTTCAACTTAATTTTGTGTCTACTGAATTTTGATTTATACCTTCACTGATGTATCTAAAGTATAACTTTTATTTCTTTCTCTATAGTGGAGTAATTCATTGCTGCCTTCAATTTCTTAAAAGTTATAGGAAACAAATAATTGCAAAGTCACACTTATTAAAGCCTCTCGTCTAACCTACACTTCATGCCACCTTAATTGTTTTTCATAAGTTTGTGCAGTGAACCTTTGACGGTGAACAATAACCCACAACACAAAATCAGCTGGCATCTACCTGCAAGTAGTTTAACTGTATTCTTTGAATGATCTATC
Source organism: Diadema antillarum (assembly GCF_040938485.1). Classification (NCBI taxonomy): domain Eukaryota; kingdom Metazoa; phylum Echinodermata; class Echinoidea; order Diadematoida; family Diadematidae; genus Diadema; species Diadema antillarum. The sequence goes on from NW_027271543.1 coordinate 1,092,201, forward strand.
CTCAGTCATTTCTATTTTTGCTGAAGAACCATCATGCATTTGAGCAGTTTGATGCTGTGATAATTGTAGTGAGATACTCTTTGTACTCTTGAATTAAAGGAAAAAGTTACTAACAAAGATGGTTTGTGATATCATATTGAAATTCATTGAAAAGAAGTATATCAAATAGATCTGTCTCTGAGATTTCATGTAGCCAAGTAGTAAATTTCATTCGAAGTTCATTGAGAATGTACCTGTAATGATACTAAACAATTTTTCTGCAATATTTAACTATTTAAGAATTTGTTTTTATCTTCAATAGGTGCGAAATGTCACCCTAATCCCTGGCGATGGCATCGGACCTGAAATATCTGCAGCTGTTCAACAAATCTTCAGAGCTGCTGATGTAAGTATTTCTTGTCATCACAAGAAAGTTATGTCTTTCTTCTTTTTTTTTTCAATGTAAGAGTAGTGTGGTAGTATTTCTATGTGAAACATCCATGTTTTGGCTGTAGAAGCAGTCTTCTCCTCACAGATAAAACATCCTCTAATTTATGACTGTTTCCAGTCCAAAGCTTTTTAAAATTTCCTCCAATATATGAATGTCTTTGAGGTTTTGTTAGCTTGTATTGGTAGTCCCTGGTACAATGTATGTGGTTGGCACATATTTGAATGAAACACTGAAAGCAACTTTACAGATTTTAGATATATGAATAAGATATTTTTGTCTTCTTTACCTTTCAAGTATATTGTTGTGTCATAAATAATATAAAATTTCCTGTGCATTTTGAGGGGTTATGGAACTTGAGTTAGGATGTGTAAAAAAAAAAAAATAATATTTGCTTTCATATAAACTCCCTCTAGTAACAAGTCTTTCATAATTTTATCAAAGATTTGGTATGAGTGTATTGCTCTCATTATCTTGCATTTCCATTGTATGTAATGGGGTGTGTTTACAATATGTATGACTTTTTATAGTACTATTTTCAAACTAGACTCATACCATACTCTGGGAGTAATTGGTGTGTGTGTGTGTGTGTGTGTGTGTGTGTGTGTGTGTGTGTGTGTGTGTGTGTGTGTGTGTGTGTGTGTGAGTGTGTGTGTGAGTGTGCAAATAATTTGATTTATTCTATACATCAAGATATTGGTCAGCACAGACGAAAAGATGGAAAGAAAAACAGAACTAAAGGGAAAAGTGTTCACATTTTAGTCGGGGAAGCAAATATCTCCTCTTGATTTAAGATAAAAGAATACCTCAATTCTGGTTCATTCTTTGTCTACAAGAAATATGACCGACACGCTAAAAAGTTTGTTTAGTTTTGCCTTTTTGTGTGTTTTAGTCATGCATTTTATGTATTTATGTATTCAAGCTTATTCCTCTCTTGCATATCCACTGAACACTTGTTTTATGTTGCTGTTATGGGTAGAAACAAAGGTATTGTGATCAAAGTTTCACCTGGGTTGTTTAATGAGAATAAAAAGAGGATAATGAATACAAAAAATAATGTCTTGAACAGGTTCCTGTGGAATGGGAGTCAGTGGACGTGACACCGGTCAGAGGACCCGATGGGCGCACACGTATACCTCCCGCTGCCGTGGAGTCCATGAACAGGAACAAGATTGGTCTGAAGGGACCACTGGCCACACCCATCGGCAAGGGTCACATGAGCCTCAATCTTGCCCTCAGGAAGTAAGTTGTGAAGGTTGCAATATGTTGAGTTTATCAAGAAGATAAAATAATCTACATTGATTGCTCAAACTTAATGTGTATTTCATGAGCTATGTTTCCATTTTCTTCAAACTGCATAGTACTGAAATCAAGAAATTTTCTTTTTCATTTCTCTTCACCCCTGCATTTTTAATCATTGAATCATTATCATTTTTACAGCATATCAGAAGTGGTCAGGTGTATTTTATTTAAAATTGGTAAAGATTATCTATCAGGTTGAAATACTTCGAGTTGTAATGTTTTACCATAGTCTGCAGGAGATGGAGCAAAGTGGGTGTGATGTTTAAGGAAGTGATGTGCTGTGTGAAGTACTGAAGATTTTATCCATGACATCTTGGGCAGATGCTGAATGGCATGAATTTACCCTTCACATCAGAAGGAGTCGGTCAGACTTACCAGAATTACTATATCATACATATATGTCACTTTTAATATGCATTAGAAAATACATATCTGCCAGAAAACTGTAATCTTGGTCAATAAAGGGTACCTTCCACAGCAGTGTCCTGACAGCAGTTATCTAGACCAGCTACCGTATAAGTCTTTTACAGATAGTTTCATCAGTTAATTAGTTGCCTGTTCTTTTTGTGTACTATGTGTATGCGAATAATATTGTATATCTGTGTATCCGTGCAGGGAATTTAACTTGTATGCCAACGTCAGACCCTGCAAGTCCCTTGAAGGTTACAAGACAGTGTATGACAATGTGGATCTGGTCACAATAAGAGAAAACACGGAGGGAGAGTACAGCGGAATTGAACACTTGGTGAGTGAACGATCGCTTTCTGCCATTTCGTGTCAGCAGTTTTGCAGGGCTGTGTCCATTCATCAACGTAGCTTCTTTGAGAGGAAAGTGGATGTAAATATCTTCACAGTGTAAAGGAAATGGTCCTGGTCTGTTAAAAGAAAAACTGGAAAAGAAGTGATGTCTCATTTCATAAGTATGAGGTCAGAAATTGTCTGAATTTCAATAAATGAAAACAAAATTAATGGCAGAGCTTTAATATTCACATGTACTTGCTTAATTTATTATCAACAACTATCCTTTGTCCAGGCCAACAATATTTCATATCACGTTGATCACAGAATCTTGACTTTTTTACTGTTGTTTGGAATAGCAGTTCAATCAGATCTTACAGTATAATGTCATTACCTTTCTCCTACTGTAGTTTCATAACATTTATCTTGTGTATCTTTACCTTCTTAGCAGTGATTAAGCATTCACCTGCAAATCATCTTCATGTGTAGTATGATTAATCTGTTTCCCGATTAAGTAGTCAGAGGCCATTTTAAGGTCTGCTTTAGAAGACATTGCTTTGGTGGTAAGGTAAAGTTTCCTGTGTGGCCCTTGTTTTATAACCTGAAGATACAAGTGTACCGAGAAAGTATTGGTGTACATGTGTATATTGACATTTCACTCCCAAACCTTCCTGGAGCTGATTCAGATTAATAAGGCTTTTCCAAATGTCTTTTTGGAGCTGTCATGACATACAATAGATCACTTTGCTAATGGTGAAGACTGAATTTACATCAAGAAGTTCTGCTACAGCAAAATGCATTCCAGAGTGAATTCCAGTAGCGTGTCACTCTTGTGTTTCTCCATGTGTTTGATATCTTCTGCAGATAGTGGATGGTGTTGTACAGAGCATAAAGCTGATCACCGAGGAAGCATCCATGCGGGTGGCTGAGTTTGCCTTTGAGTACGCCAAGGCCAACAATAGACACACGGTCACTGCAGTGCACAAAGCTAACATCATGTGAGTCAAAACTTCAGTTTTGCAAAGCTTTATATCTGTGTTGATTGGAAGAACAGTAATGAAATGCATTGTTCATCGTGGCTAAAAAACATAAAAAACACACTTTTCTGTACTCATTCAATCCTTAGGTGTGACAATTTGTGTCATGAAGAACTTTTGAATCCATGTGTGTATGGTAGGTGTTGCTCTTATGCAGGGCTCGACAGTAACGATGGCATGTGGCAACTAAGAATATATGTCGGGTCACCAAATTTCCAAAAAGTTTTTCTCTTTTAGCCCCTGTCAGGCAACTAAGATTCAAATTAGATTTTTATGTTTCCTTTCATAATGGGCCAATAAATTTTATTGAAAATATGTCAATATCGCTTTGCTCCCAACCTGCGTATCCATTGCTATAGCACCCACTTGCATGTAAAGATCACTTTGTTGTGTGTCATACCAAAATCATTGCTAGACGTGGATTCGACTGTACAAAATTGGATATAACTTGTGATCCAAGACATGTTTTTACTTTCATTTAAACTTTTTAATTCTTTTGAAGCTATTTTCTCATTTTTATTTCTCTCCCACACCATTATTCTCTGTGTAGGAGGATGTCTGATGGTTTGTTTCTGCGATGCTGCAGACAGGTTGCTGAGAAGCACAGAGACATCCGATTCAATGAAGTCTACCTCGACACAGTCTGTCTGAATGTAAGCGGCCTTCATATATGGTTGCTCTGTGAAACTCTTATGATATACTTCTGTTTGCCAGTTACACAAATCTGAGTTGATAACATGTTCATATACAGGCACTATATTGGGAATGGCATTAAATATGTGAGTTCGTAGTCAGACATGATAAAAGAACTCAAAATGATAGATGTCAACATTGTGTTTAAATTGTGCACATTGTTACAGATGGTTTGCAATGGCTATATTCTTTATGTGAGGAGATTTCAGAATCTTGTTGTGAATTGGTTGTATGGTTTAGAAAGAATTGGTAATACAGCCCTGCATACTGCCGTACTGCACAATGTGAGTAATATTTATACTACCCACTGTTCCCAATCTTGCAGATGGTCCAAGATCCATCCCAGTATGATGTGTTGGTAATGCCAAACTTGTATGGAGACATTTTGAGGTAAGAGCAACTCTTGGACTCTGATGTCATAATTCAACTGATAGTTGTACTCTATGAAAAAAAAAAAGAAAAAGGAATGAAAAACAAATCAAGAATGATCCACTAACATGTGAGCCAAGTGGAAGGTTCATTGGGGATGGGAAAGGTTTGTAAATGAATGCTACCTGTAATGTACTGAAGCATGAGTTCATGTCAGTTCCATTTCTTTGCAAGATATCTTGATACATATAACTTGTGTTTGATTGATTGCACCTTCACAATCATAATAATTTCACACTTGAGTATATTGCAGCTTCCACTTCATGGCACATATATGTAAAGAAACTCATGACAACATTTTCCATTTACAAATATTCACTAAATACTGCATGAACTTGTTCATATGACCAATAAGATAGAATTTCATGTGGTTGAAATAGTGACAGCTTGGTGCAGATATTTGTTTTCACCCAATTATTATGGCACCCAATGATCACCAAGCATGGAAGCTATGAAAATGTAGTCACACAGAAAGATATATTGCCTTGTTTAAGTGTTATGTCTTGTGCTTGATTTTCCGCTACTACAGTGACCTTTGTGCTGGTCTGGTAGGAGGTCTGGGTGTTACACCCAGTGGAAACATTGGTGCTGGTGGAGTGGCTATCTTTGAATCTGTGAGTTCACAGGGAAACATTTCATCTTCAATAGAGTTTCATGTTTACCTTGTTTGTTTTCAAAGTGTTGTACATGTATAGCATTGATATACAATGTGAATGCAGCTATTATAGCTTTTTCTTTCTTCTTTTTTTTTTGTAATGAAAAATGCACTGTAGGCCTATTGACATGAGATCTTTTCTGATATTAAGAAATGATTGGAGTGGTAGATTAACCAATAGTCACCATTCCTTAGTCATGCTATTCTCTGAGTCTGTAATTAATGATTTTGGTTTTGTGATGTGATGTGCCGTTTTATTACCATCACTTCAAAGTGAATGCTTTTTAATATCATGTTCACACACACAATTAATTATGTACCTTTTAAATTATATTTTACCAATAAACAATATTTCATGTTCAGTGTCTACACTACTCTTCTGGTTTGGCTTTTTATTCTCAATAAAAATGATAAAGAAGAGTTACCATTAATTTGAAATTTTCTGCTGCAAGGTATGTGACAATGAACAATAACTCAGTGGCACTGTGGGTTGAAATCCCAGTGAGAACTGTATATTTGGCATATTTTGCATTGGTCTTATTTTGCACAAATTTTATGAGTCAACCAACATGCACAAGTTAACAACTCAAGAAAATGTTGCCTTTGTGGACATAAATGTGCTTTGTATAGCATCTCTTGGGTGGGATATTGCTACTTTTCTTGTGAATTGTGATAATACTTCTTCCTCATTCTGTTGTTGTGGTTCTCGATAGCAAACTCCATCACTCGCAAAATTGTGTGCATGTCCCATTTCTTGAGTATAACACAGATTGTATTACACTCAAGAGATATGTGGTGTATACAACCTGTGAAATACAATAATATTGTATGTGGATTTGAATGATAGGAAAGTGACACAAGGTGGAAAACTCAAGAGGGCATGTTATGTATTTGTGTCTTTGAAGACTCACTGGTTATATCATGGTTTTATGAAGAAATCTTCCATTGTCCCCTTGCCTGCAGGTTCATGGTACAGCCCCCGACATTGCAGGACAGGACAAGGCCAACCCCACGGCCCTGCTACTTAGTGCTGTCATGATGCTTCGTCACATGGAACTGATGGGCCACGCCCACCGCATCGAGTCAGCTTGTCTTGAGGTCATTGGTGAACGTCAGGTGAGTGAACTCCTCTAATGCAGGTCTGAGATGTATTTGTAGTACAGTGTATTCCCCTGCCTTTCACCATCTATCAGATCATTTCCCTTTAGATAAGATTTACATGCTGACTTACAGTATAAAATCAGATGCCAAACTGGAAACTTGGATGTATGACTTGGCATTAGAAAATGAAACTAGTCTTTCAATTTTCTGTGATCTGCTAAGAATACTGCAAGGCAAATACTTGTGCTGGAAAAAAAAAAGGTGATATTAAACGTAATGATTAGAAAATGAATGAGCCATTTGCGTAAATGCTCCTGCAAAGCAAATTTTCACACTTGTGCATGTTGGATGTTAATGAAAAATAAAGTAATAACTGTTGCTCTGCCTGTGACATTACATATTGTAGTCAGAAGTCATTAGGAACACCTCAAAAAAGCTTTAGCAACTATGAAGGAAGAGTAGATTTTGAAAGTAGGGAGATTTGCAAATTATTTCATGTTTGATTCTTTCCTTTTGCACCCATCACATCTTGATAGCATTTGACCGGGGACCTTGGAGGTTCGTCCACCTGCTCAGAGTTCACTGCGGCAATTTGTGACAAGATCCAAGCAATGGCATAGACCTGGGAAGATCTTCTAATTTGGTCACTCAAACACTCTAGTATGCACCCACGGGATATTTAAGTTGGATTTAGAACATATTTCAAATGTGTTTTTATAATTTCTTATAAGATAAAATGTTTATTTATATGTGTGTGAAATAGTAGCATGTACTTTCATTATACCATATCTTGCTATTCAACTCATGGTATTATAAACCATCTGAAATTCAATGCATGCCTGCTAACTTTACACAAACTGAACAAATAAGTATTTACTTATACTTATGTAACAGTGTAAAGGATTCTTCTGACGTGGTCCAAAAATAATACTTCAAAATACAGTATGAGTAATTTCTTTGACGCTTTTTAAAATTTTTGAGTTATGCAAAATGTAAGCTTACACTTGAACGAGAATTTAAAAAAAATTTCTTTCCAGTACAGTTCTAGGGTTTTTTTTTGGATATAGTTGAGTACAATGTTCCTGTTTCGTTGATTCTGTATATATCTGTTCAGGTTTATGAAACATTTGCTGGTAATGAAGGTAATGTTATTTTAATGCAGAATTTAATGTTCAGGTTGTATTTTGTGTAAGGTAGACTGAACACGAGGACACCACTGCCCCTGTGTTTGTATATATGTGCATAGAATGGTGAGCAGGACATGAAGTACGAGTCACAAACAATGTTACCATGCAGAAGAGATGTAAAGTCCCTCACAGAAACATGAGTATCTAATATTATTTAAACTCTGCAGTGTCCCATTGTCAGCAGACAGCTATACAGGATGGAGTTTGTGGGGTACTAGAAAATATTGTTCAAGCTAGGGCCCACATATCACAGAAATCAAAGACAAGTGCAGTATGTGGCCCTGCCAATGGCAGTATTTCCCTACACTCTATGAAATAAGGCTATGCAATATAATCATCAAAGATAGAATAGCTCGCCTCTGCGTCTAAATGTCATGCAATTTTTGCCATTCAGCAGTGGAATGTCAAGTGTAGCAAAGTACACGGCAATCATGCAGTGACATCACACATTCTTTTATACAGAATTTCACCAGATTTCTGGTGTTACTGCACAGTTTGCAGTGACATTTTAGGAGTTGGTCGTCCAGATTGGTCTCTTTTCTACAAGCACACTTGAGATGACACAAAATATGCTCTCATATTGGATGCTAAAGTGTAACAGTTTATATTAAAAAACAGCACTGTTAATACAGCACTGTGATATGTCATGCATATGAGCCTTCTGAAAGACACAAAACTTATGTGTATTGTTTTCAATAGCTAAAATGCACAAAACGACAATTACTTGCCATATTTAACCCAGCTGGACAGATTAATGTCTTGTGTCATTGGCCAGTACCTTGTCATGTATAGGTGTAGGCCCCTTTCCTTTTCATTTGCATTGTCTCAAAAAGAAGGGGAAAAAAAAGATCTCAACCTGAACAGGTCAATGTAAAAGATGTCAGTCATGTAATGTGCAAGATATATGGACAATTTGTTTTGCAGAAGGCAGTCATTAATTCCTCTCTCTCTTTGTCTTAAATAGCGGTGGAACACCAAGTGCATGGCTGCAACAAACTGTATTTTTTGGGAGAAAGAGTCGAGCATGCATTTTTAGTCTCTTTCATATAGCGCTTGTGCTGTGAGGGCAGTACATTGTGGGTTGTCATCTCTCTGTTCTATACATATTCTATTCTTGCTACTTTGACTACTTTGGAACACCTGCCAGTATCTGTAGAAAACTTGGTACATGTGTGTGGCATCCCATAATGAACCCTGGATTTGGGGGTTATTACAACAAAGGTCACGTGGGTAATCAAGGTCATCGGTTGAATGTTCTCATTTTAAGCAATAGTGTATTTTGTGAATATCGAACAGTTTTGAAAGAGCAATATTTCATTTTGTGATTTTTCAGTAGATGAGGTAAAGACCAAAGCGAGAGTCAAACTTTGAATTTTACAATTTTATGACCACAATTAAAAATGCCATGGAATCCATTCAAGTTTGGTATGTATTTAGGACAAAGCAATTTGTTGAGACAATCGTCAGTTTCTTACAAGTCATTACATCAGGGTCAAAAGTTTAGGTCTTGTGCTGAAATGTTTCTGCTGTCATTTTAAAATAAGAGAATTTACAATTGTGATGGGAAACGAGAAGACTGAGGACTTCTGTTATTGATGCACATGATTATCTGGTGCTGCTGTGCAAAAATGAAAGTCCAAACTGGCTTCCTGTACTGCATGTATGTCAACTCCATTAAAGTGAACTCAAAGCACCAAAACAGCTGCTTTGAAATACACTTGGTTTAATTCTGCACATTATGTGAAGACAAATCAGTTCATATTGTCATGTTGAATGCTAGTACTGTAAATGTTTCCAGCATTTATCTGTTTCTGTTCAGAACTGTTTGCAGTGAAACTTAACTGCCTTCAGTCTTGTTCAGCATGCTTGAGCGAATTTAAGGCAGAGAATACCAGTAAATCAGTGTACATCAGCAAGAATAGGTTGTAGTCATGAAAATGTACCTCGAAGTCGCTTTGAACTTTTTAGCCTTCATGTACATTTGCCATTATTATACCGAACATACCTGTAGCACATTAGCATTCCTTTTTACTATTTGAAGTCAGAGCCGCACAAATCTGCTTTTCTATTTTACGTATTGAAAACTGGCAGAACCAGAAGAAAGGGTTAGTTGGTATTTGATATGTATGGTTGCGCATACCAAGAGTGTTGATTCTTGGGCAGTATAATTTGTAGAATGTAACTTCATGTACAATGAAAACAGAAATATTTATTGTCTTGGTTGTGATGTACTTTGCTTGAAAGGGCTGTTGTTTCTATGAAATGTGTCATAAAACAGGAATTGCAAAGCACTATCTATATTTGTGCAATTTCATGCAATTTTATGAGACTGTTTTCTGGTTATTCTAGTAATTTACGGCAGAGCTTTCCTGCAGTACGTGTGGTTGTTCAACTCATTTTTAAACAGATGTTATTGTATCGCACAACAATGTGTAAATGTGTTGAGTATTAGAATGGTTGAAACTGTGGTTAATGGAAGGTTTTTCTCCGAGAAGACTGAAATGCTACGTCTTCCCTTCCCCATAATTTGAGTATTAAGCCATGCCGCGGAGAGACTGTTAATGGTTATTCCCTAGTTAATGAAGGCTGTGAATGACCCTATGAACATACAGATGGAATAATAAAAGTCTTTTGCTGCCCGATGGAACTCTTGAGTCTTTGTGTCGTTGTAATACACAGGAAAGTCTTAAACAGAGTACATGTAGCAGTGTTTGGTATCCACCGCAAGTGCCGAGAACATCTTCATCAGGGGATGAAAACAATGCATACTGATAGGGCCTACTGTATATGGCAATAATATCGCAAGGTTTTAATTTTTGTGTGGTTTTATTTTTGTGAATTTCGCAAGTTGGGTGCTATTCCTAAATTTACAAACACACAAAAATATTAAGTCTAATCCCAACATGAATGTGACGAGCAAATACATTTCTCCATTCTACTTACTCCACAATCACGAATTTAACTGCTTGTGAAATTGTTGGCAACTCCCGATACACGAAAAATTAGACTTGCTAAATATAGGCCGTAGACAGTATGTCCCTGTCATACAAGAGCTTGTCTTCTGGCTTTGTAATGATGCAAATGTCTCCCATGGCTTTGAATTAACCTTTCTACACGGGACTTAAAAACCATGGCAATTATGTACCTTGTTATCTACATATATCAGGTTTCTCACAATATCGGTGTACTAAAATATCTTGCAGAATATTTAACATGTTACATGGTGATGAAAATGTGAACTCGTTAGAGGTTCCCTGAAATACAAATGCATGTTGATTTCTGTTGATTTATGATACCCCCAACATCACGTTTGTGGTGAAATGAGTATCTAGAAACATTTCCATATATTTCTAATTTTTCTTCAGATTACTTGGATACACCAACAAAAAAAAATCCTTCCAAACCAATATTCCTATAGTGACCTCATCTGTCAATCACTGCTAAAGTACTGAAATGTTTAACAAAAGACATTGGAATGCATCCTCCCCTACACCTAGCATAATTTGCATGTACCCTCACCATGTCTTTTGTCACATTAATATCATAGAAACGTGACATATATATGAAAGATGGCTCACACCTCAGGCTGAAACACAAAGAGACGGCTGCATGTAAATTGTCGAGATCACCAACTCCTTTATTATAAATTTAAACACAACAAGGAAAACAGATTACGAGACATGATTATCTAATCACATAAAAATCACATATACTGACACTGAGGCATTTGAAGCTTTGGAACATGCTGCTCATATGAAAATATAAAAAGGAATTAAAAATGTCCTGATTTGACGGGAAGAAGTCTTGACAACAGTTGCGAACGGTTGGTAATCACTATATGTACACTACAGTTTCTCATCCTATGTCACATATATTAGTGATTATTTACCTTTGGTAGGCACATTAGAGCTGTAAGAATAATGTGTAATGGATTTACGTTAGCTGTTTGACCAAACATGTGGACAATACAAAGTATGTTGTCACTCGTGGAAATACAAATGCAATTGCAATATCTATTGGAACTTAATCTTACGCCACAAATTGTAAAGGATGGAGAATACTGATCAACTAGTACTTGCTAATGGTTAGTAACGCTTCTCCTTTAATCAAATACTTTTGGACTCGAGGCGACTGGGCGATAAAATTATATGGAGAAATTGTTAATATCTCCCGCAAAATGTTGCAGATACTGCTCATTTCAATATGATGCATTTTGTTCTCCCTTCATACAGCTGTGGTTTCAGTGCAAACAGTAACTCGCCACACAGGAACTCACAGATATTTTTTTTTCTATGTACCGGCAGTCTCTCTTCTAGCTGAATGAATAATTGTGAAGTACAGCTTATAATGAATACATTTATGAATACCATGTGTCACATATATCGACCTAGATGACCTTGAATCTTTCAAAGGTATGATTTCTATTGCATTTTGCTTACAAAAACATAGTTCTTCTATAGTACAGTTAAGTGTAGGGTTAACTCCACGGAGAAGCCTAAAACAATTTAAATATCAACTAAATATCTTCATGAAAAGTCAGTATTAAGTACAAGGTTCCATAGTACATATGTCAAAAGATGTTAGAACATGAAAGTTAAATATGAATTTCTGAGAGTTAAATCAGTAATCAACAAAAATGTTACAAATAGAGCATATATTCTACACATTGTATCATATCAAAAGAAAAAAACAAATATTTCAAAATGTACAAATTTTGGTCTCAAACCAGCTCAAACATCCAAACATACATGTAAACCTAAGCTTGCAGGATAAGCCCCAGACAACATAGCAACAATATACATTACACTTGATTTCACTCTGTATCAACATATATCTGATCATGTCAAACAGGACATCTCTTCTTCAAAGAAGGCCTGCTACATTTCTTTCATCCCACTCAATTATTTGTCCGTAGAGTGTGAGGAATTTTCACTCGCTTTTTGCCACATACAAGTGCTTCCGTGACTGGAAAAGATCAACTTATTTCTCTGGAGACAGACACATTTAGCTGAAAACAAGGAGATCACTGTACAGGTATGTCTTGTGGCATATGTTCATACATACATCAGCAGAATTGGACGGTGTTACAGATGTACTCCTGTCGAAAGAGAATTACAAAGGACCAGTTTGAATACACACCTCCCTGTCCTCTCATTGCCCGAGGGTCCGTCCAACTTCTCACACGTACTTGGTCATCACTACCAGTAGCTTGCCAGAATGCTCTACCACCAACAACCAGTGAATTTGTTGCAAGAACTTCCAGACTTTCTCTACCCGACAGGTGAGAGCCTTTGATACTTGTAACCACTTAAGTTCCAGAATTCCACATCTGACAACCTGATGGACCCATGCACTGCATATGGCATGTACTTCCTAACAGACAAATAAATGGAACTTGCTGGCACCAAAAGAGGAAAGTACTGTTAGCTTCAGTGAAAGAGCTATGGGAGATATCCTTCAAAATAAAGACAAAACTTGCAAATCAATATAAATCAGGAACAAATCCAAATAGCAAGAAGTTAAATTTGACAATGGCAGAATAATGATGAGAATACAGTCATGTTGTTTTTGTTTTCGAATACGAATAGCAATTACTCAAGTCATTATTGGATTTAATTGTGTACTTTTGGTAAGATTGGGTCTGTACCACTGTTGTTGAAACAGTGAAAGGGACTGCAAAGAAAGGCAACACATAAAAAGCAACGTTACAGTTAGTAACCAACACTTTGCCTCTTGCCTCTTTGCCTCTTGCGATACGATAAAACATCAATCAAAGTCACATGATTTCTGATACACCATATTCCAATCACTCATGCAATGTCACAGAAAGGTTCTTTGATTCCTATCCATGTTCCATATAATTCTTACTTATTAAAGTGGAGACAGTATGCTTTCACACCAGTCAAAGTATTTTCATGGTCACAGAAACCTTTTCCCTGGAGCAATTTCCAGCATTGGAAAGTAATGTCTTTCTGATGGATGACTACTATTACACATTCACACATCAAAACTCTGTCAAAGATCTTTATCATTTGAGACATGCATGGAGAGCCAAATAATTTTTTTTTTTCTGAATGTCATTCCAAGTGGACATGCCCAAACTTTTCTAGTAACAAATCACATGATTTATGAAGAACTGTGGAAGCAACTTATGGCACCCCCTCCCTCCCCCCTCCAACAAATTGGTTCCTTACCATTCCCTCCATCATTCACTCATACAATTGTATACTAATTCCTCAGGTTACCTTTATCAAAACAAAATCGAGTGAAAAACCACACAGTAGCACTACTTGACAATTAAATTTCAGAAGACTTTTGATTGTACACATACTATGGTACCCACGACTTGAACAGCAGTCTTTCCTAATTTCTATCCCTTTTTGTAAAGTCTACCCAACAACAAAAATGTTGAATGCCTAGTCACATCTTTGTGCCCTCCATGATACCCATCATTCACTTTGTTATGAAATGAGTCACATAACGAGCTTGATTATAAGCATTTACAGGAATTCCAAGTATCACGTGATTACAATAAATTAATCAAGAAAAAATTTTACTCTACGACGAGCAGATTGACGAGCAGATTGAGGAGGGCAAATATACAGTAGATATGACCTTTGAATTTCAGGTATGATCATAAAAAATGTTGGACAAAGTAGCAGCACTATGAACTGAACAATTCATCTACACAGGATAAATGGGTCAACATAAGCAATGTAGTACCTTGGCTTAATTTTGAGCTTCTATTATTTCACACACTTTGCTTTCCATATCATACTGTACCTCATATGAATGACACTGTGTGTATAAAATCAATGCAAGGTGTTCAATATCAACTGAGGGAAATGCATCAACTTACAAGAATGAAAAAAAAATTATCCATGCACGAAAGCTATGCTTGTTATGAAAAAGGAGTCATTGGATAAATGAAAACTGCAAGAATCAGACTTTGCTGTTTATGTTCATCAGAATCGGGTATGTTTGTATCTCTAGCTTGTGTGCACTGTTCATAAGTTCCTTTTTCAAGGCCCCATTTCTTTGTTTTTGGAAAGCTGAAAATCATATTTAACACTGCATCTAGTTTCATTTTTCCTTTATGTCAGCTTGAGTGGCATTGCAAAATATGATTTTTTTTTCTTTTCATGAATAACAGCCATTTAAGATATACCTGTTTGTACATACGCACAGGCAAAACAAAGTACTGTCTATCATTAGCGCAGTCAACATTATCAAAATATCCTAAAATAAGCCAGCTAATTTCACACACTATATGGTGTCACATAATAGCTCTTAACCATCAAACAATTCTCAATAACAAATTTCACTCTTCAGTCTTCCTTACTTTCTACTGACATCACAAAATCACTAACTCTCTCTCTCTCTCTCTCTCCCTCTGTCTATCTCTTTCTCTCTCTCTCTCTCTGACATGTTTTCATCCGACAGATTAATCATGCATGACAATGAAACCTTCAAGAGTGCACTCCTAATATCATACGAGGATTCCAGTCACGTGTGAACAGGGTCTTCTTAGTCACTATTACATGCACTGACTCTTTGATGAAAATCGCCCCCCCCCCCCCCATAGATCTCCACTCCACACTGGTCAAGGCCTCTTGAATGTGTGTATTTCCCTGAAGACGAACTAAATATACCAAGGCACACAAAGCGTATCCTAGAAAGGCACTTTGATTTGCAAAGACTAAAGTAAGGCACAGAAGAATGAGTGCAGATATGCACAAAAATGGTTGTGAACTTCGCTCATCTTATATGAAATCTTCACACTGTAGTACAAAATTTGTAGTGATCCTCAATATGACTAGAAAGTATTAAAGTATTTGTGTCTTAAGTCTCCTGTATGACTTACAAATTATCGCCCATTTCCTTTCTTCTTTTTTTTCTTTAATGACCTATTTTCTGCTCACACTTTCTTCTAACAGATATAAAGCCCCACTCTGAGGTTATTACGAGTAATCATTATCTCAACAGGTGATACTTTACAAGAATACATATGCAACTCCATTAAGTTCTCCTCTGGAGCAGATATGAGCTGATGATAAATATACAAAGTACTTCATCCACAGACATAACATCACTATATAATATATAACACAAGGAGCTAGGGACACCATAAGGCACTCTTTATGATTGCTGCGACATGACCGGCTGGGGTCGGGGAAGAGTGGAGGAGTCCTCCTAGAGATGATCGATGAAGCCGTTCTTGTCCACGCTGCGAGACAAAGCCCCGCCCGTCTGGAATGTATCAGGCTCCTCTATGTCTTCCTCATCGTCGTCACTCACCTGGAGGGAAAAAAGAAGATGGATTATGCAGTTAAAGGGATTGTATAGTTTTGGTTGAGACCTAATTTCAGGTTTGTAACGTGAGATAATGAGAAACCTCTTATGAAATATGAAAGAGCAATATGTAACTCCATGAGGAGTTCAACGTTTATATGATGAAAACTGGTTTTGAAATAGCTGAGATATCCAAAACAGAGTGATTCTAATAAACTGTGGGACCCACATTTTATTACAATCACTTTGTTTTACTTTGTTTTTGACTGTTTCAGTCATTCTAAACCCGATTTTAATTAAAACAAAATTCCTCTTAAAATGGTATGCTCTGTACTATTTCACAAATGTTTTCTTGGTATCTCAAAAAAAAGATTAAAAGCCCAATTCTTATCTCCACCAATACTGTACTATCCCTTTAAGCACCCACGACAAGTCATGGTATTCGAGCCGCAAATTCATAACATTAGTTGATGTTCTCCTTTTCAAGAATTCAAAAGGGAATGGCGACAAGGACATATATGCATAACCCTAATCTGGCTTGGCTTTTTTGGCAAATGCTGTATTCGAGATCTCCTCCATCAGTGGGGCTATCGTTACAAAAATTCAACATGCGTGACATCCACATCATAATCTACAAAATTTGTTTAATTTTTGGTTTGTTTATATTCTGTTTTAACATATCTAACAATTGAACATCATAGAAACTGCCAAAATATTCAGTTCTTATGTATTCCATTGTTTCTGGAACATGTTATGTATTTCTTTGTGTTTTTCTGACTTTTGTTTTTTTCTCTCTTACATCCAAAATTGTAACTGACCACTTTTCTAACATAATGAGCACAAAACTAATCAAAGTGATTAATAGGAAAAATAGTTCAGTTTTCATGAGTGTCATGACAGAGCACTGTTTTCCACAGGAAATGTACATACAATCACAAAATTGTACTCATCTTGGGGTGACATGCAATTACAGAAATGGGCGTGGCTTTGTAATGGTACATGTGGACGTCACAAATTTGGTCTCAAAAGTTGCCTGAGACTTATACAAAAAAGTTAAGAATCCTCATGGTGAGGCCTTTTTGTGTAGCAGAATTATTGCAAAAAATGTTGAGGGGAGAGATTTCATGTCCCCCCCCCCCCAAGTCCTCTTAATGTTCACGGAGTATTTCATCCTCAACCACTGAAAACAGAAGAAAAAGCAGAAGAAGAAGAAGGAGGAAGAGGAGAAGAAGAAGGAGGAGAAGGAGGAGAAGGAGAAGAAGAAAGGAGAGGAGGAAGAGGGGAAAAAGAAGAAGAAAGAAGTAGTAGTAGCAGTCATGGTAGTCACTGTCATGTTAGCAGTTTGATTCTCACCTCGCCATATATATCCTCCTCGTAGTAATCATCCGTAGGCTTGCCGAGCGTGACATACTTGTCCTTGGCACTGTAGCTGTAGGCAGGCACATGGGTGTAGTTGCGGTTCCAGCACAGCTTGCCGTGGGAGCGGCATTGCAGCAAGCCAAAGATCACGAAGAAGACAATGATGACGGTGATGCAGGAGAAGACGATGGTACCGACGTGGTTGGCCTTCGAATGACCATGCCCAGATTTGACATACGAACTTGTGCACTTGGCTGAGCAGAGGATAATCACAATTGCATTATATTAGAAAAAAAGACAAGAGTAGAAATATACAAGTAATCATATCATAATGAAGTAGACATATATCTTTATGTAATTATTTTATGATGATGTAATTATGCAACACAGAATATACACGTATGATAGTATAAGATATAATGATAACATACTAGGTAGCATTTACTGTAAGATAAGGAATGTTCACGTGCACTTTAATTTCGCGAAATTCGCGAGCGCCACAATTCACGTAATTAAAATGCACGCCAAAGTTCTTGTCTACACTATATGCATTGAATGCCAGTGGCAATTTGCGAAAATTTCATGCCCCTAAAAAGGCCATCGACTCCAGTTCACAAAAATTTCATGCTGCAAACATATCATGTTGCAAACATATCATGTTTAAAGGGGATGGCTAGTAACCGATCAGTGGGAATCAGTGGGAATGCTGAGGGATGATTGTTCCAATCCTTGTGGGATTCATTTAAGAGTACATTATATATCTACTGTTGTGTGAAAATTATTTGCTTCAGAACGGTCTCATATTCAAGTAATGTGCAGATTAATGCCCCGTCACTGACCAGGGACGCTTACATGGAAACATTAAACTGCACATTACTTGAATATGAGACCATTCTGAAGCAAATAATTTTCACACAAGAATAGATATATAATGTACTCTTAAATGAATCCCACAAGGATTGGAACAATCATCCCTCAGCATTCCCACTGATTCCCACTGATCAGTTACTAGCCATCCCCTTTAACCCGTTGAGGACGAGTCCCGAGTATACTCGGGCAGGTGTCTATGGGAAATGTGTGTTGTAGCAAAATCAAACCGTCCTCAACGGGTTAACAGTATTTTCCTTTTGTACCTCGGTAATATGTTTAACACAATTCCATGACTACCGGATGTGCTTGTCAATCAATTGGCCTGTTTACCTAATGACACACATTGGTCTATAGCCACTTAACAGTTAAATGATACTGAGGTGTGTGTGATCTAACATTTTTAACATACACAGCCAATCTATCTATGTTGCATCATGAAAAAAAAAAAAAAATGTGCTTTACCATTAAAGACCACTATAACATTTGAAACTGCTCTGGTCCACTAAGACTCTAATGAGCTTCTGTCAAAGAAACTAAATATTTAGCATTCTCAGCTGGGTCTTTGACATCCAAGTACTGTTTATTCAAGAGGTTTATGCACACAACTTAGGAAACAATCAGAATCCAGTCCTCAAAAATGACAATTTAGCATTTAATATGCACTACATACACATGTTGCATGGGTTTTCTGTTGCAGTGGTTGCAGCACTGCGCTATGGCATGGCCAGTGAGAGAGCCAGCTTTGCTTTGGTAAATGTAAACAATTCTCGTTTTGTATGTATTGCATTATTTTTTAAGCAGACAGTACCAAAAACTAGGCTCATCTGATCCTACAATTGTTATCTTGTAAATCAATTATAAGTTACAACAATCAATTATGACTGCAAATCAATAATAAAAGTCCCTTTGTACAATGAAAACATATAATTCATTAAAATGTATAATCTATTATAAGTGGATCAGTGGAACACAACTCTTGCTTGATAAAACAGGGCCCAGTTCATCTACTTTGCACATGTGGCTACAAAATGCATCGTTCTGTGATAACATACACCTTAAGATTCCCAAAAACAATCCTATTGTATGATGTCCCCGTGTAGACTTTTACTGTTCAGTTAGTATAAATGTCCACTGATGAAATTTAAACTATGGTTTGAATTCAAACCACCTTCAAGGATATGGGCCAAAGAGTTCAAGCTTTATCAGATCCACAAGATTAGATTGACGCTACTCACTCAGGGTCGGGTCACACGATTTGCAGCAGTCTGTTTCATCTTTCTCGTCCTTCTGGCAACACGGGATGCAACGAGTGCTATTGCGGTCCACTCTCTCCAGCCACATGTCCTTGTGGCAGTCTATGCACTGGTCATCGGCCGGCCCAAAGCAGTTCAGACATTCAGGGCTACATAAATGACATGTCTGTTTGGAAATGCATAAATGTGAGAAAAAGATCAAATGAGGGTCAAAGGTCATAAAAGAATTTTCATCATCTGCTGAGTACACACGTTTCTGATAAATACATAAATTCTGATAGAAATAGCAGATTTTCACAGACAGCAAAGCTTCGAAGCCATCTTACGAACAACATCATACAGAGATGTTACCACCTGATTGGTTGATTGACAACTCTGATTATTTGCCAGAAATACATGAATGATCACATGAAAATCGTCACTTTTTTAACCTTCTAGGAGTATTCAGAGGTTACTTCCTATCATCTCCCTTAATAGATTACTTACAATGCAAACTGCAACATGCAGTCTAGTACAATTACTTGGAAGTCACAATATCTGCCTGAAGGGCAGGGTTCCCTCGCTTCTATTTTGATGAGGTTAATTAATCTTGACCATATGCACTGACCAAGGACTGACCTGCATCCTCCTGCACCTAAGAAAATATTTCCACATTAAGACAGCATTAACCCTATTACCAGGCTGTGCTTTTTGGGGTGTTCTGTGGCTGGGGGAGGGTTGATTCAACCCCCCTCCCCCTGAGATCTCAGCCAACGATCGGGCAATCGCCATGAAAATTGGCACATGCATTACCTGTGGCATAATCTACTTAGCTATACAAAAAGACATAAAAATTTTAATTATATTACAGGAGACCTCCGGATGATTTTCAGACTTTTACATTTGAACAACTATAAATTAGTTAAACTGAGTACAGAGTTTCAGAATATACAGTGATTGGGATGAGGAATGAGAATGTTATCAAAATTTATAACAAATTGCAATGAACAAGGATGATGACATGTCAGCCTCACCATAAGAATGCATGAGTTGGGGCTCAAGGAAGCAGAACAAAAGAAGGCATGCACTGATTCTTCACAGGTGAACTTCACAGTTGAGCAAGCAGTATTGTAATGGACTCACACCGCTACATTTCTGAAATATGTGAGGCTCTGATGTCATCAACACTGTTCAGTGTAAGTTGTTTAAGATTTTCATTTTATGGGTTTCTCTGCTCAAGGACCACAATAAATTCCAAGAATCTATACATGGAACTGTCGATTTATGTACTACATGATGTGAAATTATGAAAATCATCTGGAATGCCCCTTTAATCAATAATGCTAATATATGCATAAATAATACATACTGCTTTAAATCAGAAAGTAAAGCTCCTAGAATCATTATTTTTGGTGATGGCATTCTTTGTAGCATTCCTAAAAAAGAAAAAAAAATCTGATATCAAAATCAATTTCTTATGTATTTTATTGTTTTGCGAATTGTTGTGTATATCTTAGATTTTCGACCTTTTGTTTTATCATTTTTACTCACAAAATTTGTCACAAAATTTGTGACAGAATTTATTTCAAGCATAATTATGCTAAAACTAATTGATTTCAGCCTATGAAAATGAAAATAATCATATCTTTATGAATAAGGTGAGAAAACTCCATGTGCCTAGACTTTATACACGAAATCATGTTTTTGAGCCATTTTTGGACTGACAGGCATGTATAAAAGGTCGTACAGAGTTGTAATGGTATGTGCGATTTTCACGAAAACGGTGTCAAAAGATGTGTGAGACTTGCAAGTAAAAAGTCAGCCAACGGCGAGGTCAAAAAATTTAGCGTGGCAGAATATGGTTGTGAAAAATGTCGGGGGGGGGGGGGGGAGTTGCTCAAACCCCCCCCCCCCCCCCCCCCCCGGCCTTTTTAGGGTTAAGAAATACTGACATTTTTGTAGCTAAATCATTTCGGAGAGCATTGACCTTTCAATTTTCATCTCAGTCATTTCAAGCAACTAATTAATGTAGGCGAGATTCCCTGCATAGTACTATACAGGGGACTTACAGACATTTGTCCCATAGTTGCTTGCAAATGAGTATGAATTCAATTATGGAATGAATAACACTCAGACCTACGTCTGTTTTCCGGTCATAGTAGCGTCCAGTTCCACACCGGTTGTAGCAAACACCATCTGCCAGCTCATTGTTCTCGTAGCACGATATGCAGTCAAATGGGCCATAATCTTAAAGGCAAGGAGAAAAGATCCATGATGTGATAATATGGGACACAGAGTACCATCACTTAAAGACTTGCATTTAAAGAAGAAATCCAGTCCAAATATAAGCTAGTGTAATTGACTAAAATCAGATAAAAAATAAGGAAGTTATAACATTTTGAAGTTTTGCTAATTTCTGCATAACATTTCTTGTATAGTGGGTATGAATATAACAAGGCAATGTGCCATAATGTGTCTTGCCCATTTGCGTACAAGAAATTGTACGCGAATGGGATATAACAGATAAAAAGAGATATTACAGAAAAAAGAGATATAAAAGGGTAAAAATTTATGGCAAAAAAGAAACGTGTCATAAAAATTTAACATTGGGCCCTTAAAGTTCGTTGACCCCTGCCTGTGACCTTTGACCTTGTGGTGACCATCCACTTCCCAAGGGACATCTACCATCCAAGTTTGGTCACAAATGGACCTTTGGATCAAAAGTCACGACCCATAATAGAAACGCGCCATAAAAACTTAACATTGGGCTCTAAAAGTTTGTTGACCCATGCTTGCGACCATTGACCTTGTGGTGACCATCCACTCCCCAAAGGACATCTACCATCCAAGTTTAGTCACAAATGGAGTTACGGATCAAAAGTTATGACCCATAATAGAAACATGCCATAAAAACTTAACATTGGGCTCTAAAAGTTTGTTGACCCATGCTTGTGACCTTTGACCTAGTGGTGATCATCCACTCCCCAAGGGACATCTACCATCCAAGTTTAGTCACAAATGGACCTATGGATCAAAAGTTATGACCCATGCTTGTGACCATTGACCTTGTAGTGACCATCCACTTCCCAAGGAACATCTACCATCCAAGTTTAGTCACAAATGGAGTTATGGATCAAAAGTTATTACCCATAATAGAAACGTGCCATAACAACTTAACATTGGGCCCTAAAGTTCATTGACCCCTGCCTGTGAGCTTTGACCTTGACGTGACCTTCATAGATGGTAAAATGTGAAACTTTGTATGACCCCTCTTCCCTCGAAGTTTGATTGCAATTGAAGCCCAGAGTAAAGAGTTATTGAAGTTTTTGTAGCGTTACGGACAGACGACGGACGGACGGATGGATGACGGACGGACAGACGCTGCAGGCGATCCCTTAGTCTCCTCTCACCTCCGGTGGGCTCGACAAAAATGAGTGAGCTTACTATGTCATACAATTTACTACTGATTTGTGTACAAAAAAATGATGAAAATTCAATTTTTCTGTCTTTGAAGTTTAAAACATGATGGTATTCCTGGTTGAATAACTTCAGAATAGAATTTCTCCTTTAATGTAGGTAACATACGTGTACCATGCTTACTTGTTCCATCCATCCCTCCCATTTCCCTCCACACACACACACACACACACACACAAACACACACACATAGGCGCAAAACACTGGTATTCGGAACTTGAAAGAAAAATCAACAAGCCATCATTATTGGAATCAAAGGGATGGTACAGTTTTGGTGGAGATGAAAATCGGGCCTATAACTTTTTGAGAGATACCACGAAAACACTTATGATATAGAACAGAGCATATAATTTTAGAAGGAATTCAAAGTATATTTGATGAAAATCATGTTTGGAATGACTGAAACATCCAAAAAAATGTAAAACAAAGCAATCATAATAAAAGGTGGGTCCAACACTTTATTAAATTCACTGTGTTTTAGATATCTCAGCCATTTCAAAACCAATTTTCATTAAATAAACATTGAACTCCTCATGGAATTACATGCTCTTTCATATTTCATGAGAGGTTTCTCATTATCTCACCGAAAAATGTTAGAAACCTGAAATTAGGTCTCGACCAAACTATATGATACCTTTTAAGTACCAAATCATCGAGATATCATTTATCTTCTAGACCCCAAGAATCAACAAACTGTATCTAAGAATGATCAGAAGTTATGGAAGCCTTTCTCTTGCTTCTTGTCCTTTCTCTCTGCAACTAGAATAGGAATTCCAACAACATTACGGCAAAAAGGGTTAAAGGTAAAACAGTTTCAATATGAAGTAGGGGGTGGATGTGTATACAAAATCTGCTCACCTGAACATTCTTGGCAAGAGGAGTCACACTGGATGCACATGGGGACCACCACTGTGGTGGTGAAGTGAGCTGGTTCACACTTGCTCACACATTCCTGGTTCTGAATAAATTGGCCCACAGGGCAGGTGAGACAAGATGTATTGGACGGCCCAGTGCACGTTTCACAGGTGCTGTGGCATCGTTGACAGTGGTGATCTTCATCAGTGTAATACCTTCATAACACAGGGAATGCAAGTGACAAATTGGTTACATACATGTATTTCATATTAACATATCTCCTCAGGAAAAAGTAAATATGGAATATATCATTTTTCTTCTTCAATAATGATGGAAACGTACTCATGAAGGAGGCATTATGTACATTGATGCATGTACACATACATGAAGTCAATCATAACAGAGACAGGGACACAGAGAGACAGACAGATACAAACTAGAGGGGCCGTCAAGGCGGCAGACCCACGCCTCAGCGGCACTACAGAGTAATTGCAATCCTATACTATGGGGTCAAAACTACAAGGTCACATAGAATTTGCAGGGGTCAATTAATCATTGCCAAAATCTAATCGATTCTTCCTTGTTACTATACGAACATTCCCTGAACATTTGGTGCAAATCCGTTCACCCGTTCTCTTGTTATCTTGTACACACACAAAAAAAACCCTAACAACAACAACAAACGAACGAACATACGGAACCCTTTTACATAACCCCCTGCCAATTTTCATCGGCATGGGTAACAAACAGACTGACAGGGACAGAGACATATAGACAGACAGACAAACAGACAAACAGACAGATAAGACAAAGGACAGAGGTTAGAGAGGAAAACTCACCCATCCTCACACTCCCACAGACACTGGCCCACCAGCATCGCCATTCCCTCGGGGCAGCTGGTGCAGCCGTTTTGCCTCCCCCGAGTTGCAGGTCACGCAGCTGCTGTGACACGCCCGACACTCATTACCCTCCAGGGAATCTTCCAGGAGGTAGTGGTAGGTGCCATCGGGGCAGTCTGCAACACACTCGCCATTCTCTGCCAATAAAAACCAGTTAATTTCACAACCATCAGCACATCGGTTTCTCAGTGAGGGGATCATTATCCGAACTCTTCCTACCTTCTAGGATGATGATGACAAGTAACTTAGCTATCATCCAAATCATTATTACAGCTGTTTCTAATACTTCTTCTAGCATTATAGTACTACTACTACTACAATTTACAACTAGTTTTTAGTTAAAATCTCATAATTACATGTACACCTTGATGAAAATGATGAAAAGTTCAATTTTGCTTTGGATCCCCTCAAAAAGATGAAATAGGGCTGCCTCTGGAACCGCTACTTAAGACCTACTATTCACAAGATATCTACAATAATAAGTGTGCAACTTTTGGTCTTTGACAAATGGTACAACATCATTCATCGGTGCTTAACCCCCTTTGGACGATACTTTAAGGCTCTCTGTCCCCCCCCCCCCCCCACCCTTCGATGGAAAGTGAGAGATTCTTAGTAAAAATAGGAATAAATCATTTCTCTTTATTCTTCTGTCTAAACTTTGCTGCACTCATGTGATTGAGAACATTTAGACCCGATGGTACAAGACAGAACATTTTGTCCATACACTGCAATATGTGCAAGTGATCTGTTAGACTGTACAGGAAACAATCTAATCCATCAGAATACCTTGCGAAAAGAACTATGCCCATCATCCTCAGTTTTCAAATGGAAACTTTAAAAAGCTCCAGCATTCTTTTTGACCTCGATCATCATTGAGACAATTTTGACAATGTAAAATGCAATGCCCTGTTTGACTGGAAATGCACTATTCAAAAGACTGTTTATTATATCATCATCATCATCATCACCATCATCATCATCATCATCACCATCACCACCATCATCATCATCATCTTCATCACCACCATTATCATCATCGTCATCATCGTCATCATCATCATCACCATCACCAACACCACCATTTATCGACATCATCGTCATCATTATCATCACCACCATCATTGTCGTCATCGTCGTCGTCATCATCATCATCATCGCCGTCATTAACATCAGTCCATCATTTCTTCTATCCAGCTATATATTCCTCCATCTATTCAGTATATCTCATCCATGAAATCAATCAGTTCAGACACATCAATCCTCTCTGACTGCTTGGCCTATCCTGCCTGTTTCTGCATTTGAGTCCTCAAACATTCACATCCCATCCCTCATTTCTTCACAGCGCTTCGATCGCCATGCTATACCCACCCATCTTGTAGGTTCCAAGACGACACGCCAGACAGTCTGACATTCCTGGACCAACGCAGGCGGTGCAGTTGTTTCCGTCATAGCAATTTTGACATTGTCCGTTGTCATCCATGTACTTGCCCTCCGCACACTCAAAGAGGCAGGATCCCTGGGATTGCCCATCTAAGTGCATGCCATCTTGGCAGGACGTGCAGTCGGCAGGTGAGCCCGTCAGGCATGTCACACAGGTTGGATGGCACTCTGGCATGAGATGCAGCGAAAATAAAAAGGAAAAGAAAAATTGCGGTTTACACGAAGGTCTTTTACACTATAGTATGTGCATTATTTCCTGTTTCACTCATGTCATCATCAATACCCCCAGTCTACACTAATGATGAAAAATACCGCAGTTACACAGAATACTAGTAAAGCTGGTCAAGTTAACCCCACATACATGTTAGCATGTCTTGCAGCACAGCTGATTGTTCAGTTTGCTTGCATCAAAGAGATTCTGTGATGTAACCACTGCACTCCCAGAAACTCACTTGTTTGTTTGTTTTTTAAATAGAGAGACAAAATTATAAATTGTGGGTTCAGTTTGTGACAGTTTTAGTAGTTTTGAAAATAAGCCACACTACTTTGAAAACATACAATGTTTTTTGTCATATCAGCACAACTGCCCAATCAAGAATATCAACAATTTACAAAGTTGGCCAAATTGATACACCTGTGTTCCTTCATATTGTGCATACTCATACTTTGCACGGATGAGGCAGGACAAATGAAGGGAATAGAACATCAATTATACTGCTTTTATCTCTGTTGTCAGTGCAAAAGTGCTAGCAATTCACGAAGATAAAGGGAGCACAGCCACTAGTCTCTCTATCCTCCTGTGATCCTGTCATGATCCAAAGCTCACACAGTGGATACAGAGAATCCCAAATTTTAGAAGCAATAAGCAGTAAACCAAACAGGTATCATTCAAATTCACAAACAGACAAAAGTTGGACACAGAGTTCATATTCTTGATGAATTCCTTAGATGCCATCAATTATTTCCTCTATTTTTTTCTTCAAGGAAACCACTGTTATAGCCATGCTATGGATATCTTATTGGCATGTGTTTTGACAGTGAAAATATGTAAATACAAAGCTTCCACAACCTAGAGGTTCCCTTTAAGGATTTGAAGGGTTAATCTCATGGTACTCACCTAAACATTCACTGAGAAGGCTATCTAAGTAAGTGCCAGCATTGCAGTCCGTCACACAGCGACTTCCCCGAAAATGAAGGCCATCTGCACAGGAAACACAGTCTTGGGCATCAGGGCCGAGACAAGTTGCACAGCTACTGTGACAGCTTCTACACACGGGTTCATTGTTATCGTCAAAGGATGCGATGTACTGGTCCAGATGACAGGCCATTTCAGACTCTTTCACGCACTCGCCAAAGTATTCCACATAGTCAGCTTCGCATTCTGTGATTTGAACCACAAGAGGATTGGAAGAACTCACTGGAGAAACATTGCAGTGCTGACTGAACACACAGTACCGGTATGTAAAGAGTTAACAGTGTTTTATACAACACCTAAAGAGAATGCGGCTATCTGATTGATCGATTGCCCATAACATGGCATTCATTTAAAAGTACCATTGCATGCTGTCTGTCAGCTGGGAAATTTTTGTGAGCAAAAGTGGATATGGCATGGCTGATGTTACCAATTTCCATTGATTGCAGTGTTAAACTTAAAATTGACTCAAAGTTTTTTGTGCCATTGCATGGCTCTGTTGTGAAAATAAACAAACATGTGCTGTGCGCAGTAAACAATTACAGGTTTGCTTACAAGCGTGAATTTTGTCACTCAGTTTTGTATTTAACTTAGATTAATCGGTTTGGTGTACATACGTACATGCACACGGCTGACTCTGACTGCACTAATCAGTCAGCTTTCAAGGAAAATGGGTGTCGTTTCTGTGCTAAAATTCAGTGATCTAAGAGGGTCACACCTGTTGACGTCCTAAGTGTTGCATAAAACAAATAATGTATAGTCTTTACTCATGCAGTGGAACAAAATTTTACACTCACTGAACGATGAGACACACATACTATTCAACTTGGCGCCATGAAGCGCTCCTATTTTTCACCTCACATGAAATCTTACACCATGGCAGTCCTGAGCATTTACTATTCGCATACTTATTCACAACCAAAGAAGTTATTTGATTAATGTAGGTCCTAGAGAATGCTTACTCGCAATTCATTCCTTTATTAATTCATTTTATTTCCACACAGGCACATGCTTCAACCAAAGGCTGTTCTTCCACATGTCTGTGCATCTTAAAAATACAAAGGAATACTGACCAGAAATGTATATATTCATATATGAAAAATTGAGCACAGAAAATAGGATTCAATCCAGATTTGAACCCGAGAACCTCCGGACGCCAGCCTGGTGCTCTACCGACTGAGCTATATACATGTAGAGCCCGAGTACAGTGTTTGTCCCAGAAACCCTTAATTCTCAATGCTTATGCCGTCAGAAGCTATTGTAGTGTGTGTGTGTGTTTGTGTGACACACACACGTGTTAACCTGACATAAATCCGCAAAATGTAAACAACTTTGGGATAAAAAACAGTTACATAACATGATACAGGAGTATACAGAAGCATTATACAAATGCCCATACACCTTGTATAATTGCTCTGTAAGTGTGCAAAGCAACAGAAGATGCTTCGCTTACCCCTTAGAGTGGACAGTGCTTCTTGCTAGCATGCATGCAGCCAAGGCAGGTGGGAGCAGCCAAATCAAGAAGTTCTTACTCGCACAAAATTTCAAAAGTTTTAAAAAGTACAACTGTTCTGTGAGCGTGCAGAGCACACATGCAAGGAGAGAAGTATGTCATAACGAGGTATACCGAAATTGAAGCATTATGGACAAATTCCCAAAAGTTTCTCCTTCTACGTCTGATTTTGATGAAACTTCTGCTATTCAGATTGTTTCATTTTACTCCATATGTCAAAGGCAACTTGAATATAGCAGGGGTGGATCCAGGAATTCCGTAAAGGGGGGACGCAAACAATATTTCTGGTGCTACTTCCAGCTTTCATCTCTTCTTTTTTCTCTTTATTTCTTTTGGATGGAAGTGCACTCGAAAGCAACATGCAGTACTGTTGATGAATTATACACACAATGTGGTTGACATCACCAAAGCTGGAGTTCAAATAAATAAACTGTACAGATGTAGTTTCTTACCTGTGCAGTCACCCCAGTCGTCGCACTCCAAACAGAAGAGTGGGCACAGCCTGTCTCGCTGTACGCAGTGCTTGGTTCTGGCATCCTCATCATATCCACTGAAACACAAGACATCAGATGGCTAAAATGGTTACAACCGCCTGTATAACGAGTCCAAAATACAGTGAGCAGCCTCTTCATATCTTTAACAACATTCCCCATCATTCAAATGGTCATAGTGTGCGTTCGAACACTCTCCTAAAGCGAACCGTACCATACCGTACCCGCGCCAGAGGAGCGCTCGAACGCTACTAATGTGTACCGTACCGTAGTGTACCGAGCAAAAAGTGGACCACTTCGCGATGTGCTCCAAAAGCGTACCGAAAGTTCGCTGTAAAGTATGCGTATATCATGCACATACGTCACAATGCAAAAACATCATTCTCTTTGTTTGGGACAGCTTCAAGCGCCCCAGGTGAATGACCCTTTTGCTCCAAAATGCTTGACCCCTTCTAAAAATAGCACATAAGGTACGCTTTCTCAACAGAGTGCTTGAACGCTCTAAATCTGGCACAGTACTTTATGCTTTAGTTCAGTTAAGTAAGGTTCGCTTTAGAGCGCTCGAATGCACCCACAGATGCACCTACATGTAGTTGCATGTGTAGGCTCACAAAAAGTGTCACAACGCAGGGCATGGCTGCGTACACTGCCTGCAAGTGACTTTTGCAAAAGTTGTTAATGGATTTGGGAGATAAAGTGATCTTTGTCTCATCTAGAACAGGTACTTCTGAGAGCAACCCAACAAGGCGGACCATTTCAGAGTGCATTGTGCATCCCTTGCATATTATTTGCCAAAGAATGCAGATGAAAAGGTACAAGGTACTTGTGCCTATTAAGTGGCATTTTTAATTGCTTTAAAGGATAAGTCCTGATTAATCAAAACTCCAATTTCTTCCATCTGAATGCACATGTAGCCATACTATCTGCATCACTTTTCACTCCAAATATAATCCCTCACCAGTCAAAATATACAATATACGCATTGTATTGCAAGTGATGTATCTCTGTTCTGAGCACTGTTGGAGCGATTGACACACCTTGGCAGATAGCATGAATGCACTTTGTACAATAAATTCAGGTACTCATTATCTCCAGTCCCCAAACATTGGAATCTACCTGTATCATGAGGCTTACATACATCCTTGGTTTGTGGCAGATATGCCATCTAACAGTAATATTGTACTCTGCCTCTAGCGAGGTGCAAATATGCAACGTGAAGACAAAGTTCCTGTAAAGGACATCTTTAGCCTGTACAAACAGACACAAGATCAGGTGAAAACAAAAAACAAAAACATGCAAGAGGTTAATAGTGAACACATTCCTCTATGCTTGGTATGACAATGTGATCCCTAAAAATTGGGGAAAACAAACTGAAGTGCAAAAAATTTTCAATGCTAGAAGGAAAACCTCTAATGACAATAGCATGCAGATTATAAATCTTTATGGTAGCCTTCCAGGTGAAGGCTTCATCACATATCTGATGAAAATCATAGATAAAATAAACTATCTTATGAATCTGGTATCTTTACACATGCACGTTGTCAGGGTACAGCAAGCAATATTCAACCTTGCCCAAGCAAAGCAATAAATTAAACATGCAAGACAACCAAGTCACAGAATAATGCAAGTATTTTGTCTCCATGCAATAATTTTCCTCCATAAACATTCACAAGAGATCACGGAGCACAAAGGCCTGGTCTTCATAAAAACAAAAAACCAATAAGGATGGTTACAGTTGCGATGACAGGCAAATCAAAAATGGTAAAATCAACTGCCTGAAACACCATAAACATCTCACCAAACTTGAACTCGGCTCTGTCGGATAGGTAAGCAAAGAGTGAGGGACAAACGAGTGAAGAGGGAGGGAAGTGTCAATCAAAGATGTGCAGAACTGTGCCAAATTTATATGAGCATATTTCAAAAAAATGCAGTCCAGTTTACTTATGTCTTGCTGCCCCCAGAGTCCACTCGTGCTCCAAACACCATATCCCAATTTCAATTCCTAAGGTGGAATTTGCCTATCATGTATTAGGTAAAGCTTTCATGTGTTTCTAAAATAAGCCCAAGTACCATAAGCTGTCACATACAATTTTTTTTTGGTAAATGAGGGTAACATTCCTAGTTATGAATAACTGGCTTATTTACACTGTTAATCAATATCTAAAATTTTTGGGAGGACGAGCAAATTTACCACTTTGTACCTCCGCCAAGGACAGAGGTTATGTTTTCATCAGTGTTTGTTTATTTGTCTTTGAGCAAAATAACTCAAACAGTTGTAAACGATTTGAATGAAACTTGCAGGAAATGTTAATGACACCAGGAACAGATGATGAAATTTTTGGAGTGATGCGGGAATTTTTCTGAATTTTTGAAAGATTTTTTATCTTTTGGCAGAGAGGGTCAATGAACTTTGGAGTGCAAGCTGAGTGTATTTGAGTTTTGCGTACACTCTCTGAAGTGCGTGCTCTACTCAGGAGAAGCGCCGTGTAGCTGGAAGTTGACGACATAAACTAAAGGCTTCTATATGGATTGTTGCACTATAGAAGCATACACTATCATTATTATTATTATTATTGTTAGAATGGGAAATTGGGCAATTTTTTTCATGCGTGTATAATGAGTGGAAATGAGCTGCTTGGCGAATGTCTATATTCTACAAGTATGTTTCTAGTCTTTTTTTATTATCAACCAAAAGACAATTTCCATCAATAATGTACAGATGGTGATTCATAAGGTACTTTGTCAAATTTCTATACTATCAGGGCATGTCTTGTCAGGTGCACTGAAATCAAAGTTAATATCAAAATACTGCCATTTACACCAAAAAACAAAAAGGAAATGGATTGGTTTCACATTCATTTTCAGGACTGGTTTCACGTTCATTTTCTGGATTGAAATGTCTGCCCTAAATACTTTATCTTTTCTGTCCTTCCGAAAGGACATTAAATGGAAGTCCTGTGCGTGAGTTAGCCACAACTCAGGCGAGTAAAAGATCCCATGTCATTCATTCATCGCAAAGAGCAGGATGCTAACCTGATGAAGTGGTCTACCTACCTACCCACATACACACACACACACACACACACCCACATACACACACACACACAAAATGATGCCAACCCCCCATGGTTCGTCCTAGGTGACTAGCAATAGGCAGCATCAACCGGGCACATAGTGCCATATACTTTAAAAAAAAAAATCATCTTTTTATTTCATGTTTGAGTTGTGTATGTGACATCCCTTCAACTGCTCCACATTTTGCAGAAAGGGGATGGATGTCAAGAGGTCATCCTAGCCTATGGTAAATAGACGACAAGTAATCCTCAACGTCATATCAGCATACAAACTTTGTAGGTCTAGCCCTATCATCACCACACTCATGAAGAGAACTGCCACAGCCCATAAGTTTCCTGCAGCAGCACCAGCAAACACAGGCAGCTACAGACTGAGCTGAGTGTAAAACTCAATATGGTTAACGTGTATGCTGATATACAATTTACACTTTGCTATGCCAAACACAGCTCCTGTCCCCCCCCCCCCACCCCATAAGAAAGTTTTAACAAATCACAGAAAAAAAGAAATAGATAAAACACTTTCCAAAGAAAAATTAATCTCAAGGGTGAAGGAATGGGCATACTTCAAACAACAGGTGATGCATCCCTGCTTTAAATTTTTTTTTTGTGTGTGTGTCATTTATACACTCCTCCACCCCACTCCCGACCCAAAGAGAGCACAACAAGAGTGGGCATACCTTGGACAGGTGCTGAAGCACCTCTGCTGGTAGAGATAGGTCCCTTCTCGGCAGCTGATGCAGTTGAGGTAACTTGAGGTGCAGTCCAGGCACTCAATGGAGCACTGCCGGCAGTCCCGGAAACCCAGCTCTTCGCTCTCGTAGAATCCCTCTGGGCATGTCTCCACACAAAGCTGGCCATTGCGCAGCAGCATATACGTGCCTACGTGGGGCGAACATATGAAATTCATCTTTCTGATCCGCTGCAAAGACTTGGTTCTACCTTCACAAAGTTAGCCCTCCTCTCTCCCACCCCCCTCCCCTGATAAATGAAATGAACACAAACAAAACAAAAATGAACAAAAAACAGGCTGGATTACTGGATTCTCAGCTAATGACTCAGTATTTGTCTATCTGGGACAATCTTGCCCTCAATATCGAATTGTTCTCAACAGGCCCAAGCTTTGTGCACCTGCTAACTCAAGACACTCTGCGTTACACCCTGTGCAATATATGATGATGATGATGAAGTCTTGTATAGCGCCGGTATCCGCCAAGTCAGGCGCTCATGGCGCTTGCTCCAAAATAAATACATAATTCAGCTTAAATTTCATGGGTGCACCGCTTGTGATATGACAGTTAAAACAAAAAGAAATAGTTCCAGATATACGATTAGCATGTAACATACATGAGGCAATGTATCTTTTATTTGTTCTTTTTGTGATGATGCCAAATAAGAACATTTGAATGATACCCTTTTTTTGGGGGGGGGGAGTAGGGAAAGATGACATCCTCAGAATGTATAAAATGAGAGAAACTTGTCACTAAAACATCACTTATATGTTGTTTATCACTATGCTTACAGTTTTGTTCCAAAAGCTGCTAAATCCAGAAAACCTACAGAAATACAAATTCTTTACAAATCGGTGTAGACCAGAAGACTTTCCCAAGGCAGATTTTCTTTATCCCATTACAGGGTACTATTATGGGACATTATAGTCCTTGATTGTACGAAAATTCTTATCAAAGCATGTGAAATAAAAATTCAGGCTTTTCTCCTTACCACAAAAAGTGGATCTAGCATCTTTTGAAAAAGAAGAAATTTTCAAATGGTGCAAATATAAAGCAAACAGTGAGATAGGCATGGACTCACTGGGGCTACACTCAATGCAATCTTCTGGGTTGGAGCCGAGACACGTGCTGCAGGAAGAGTGGCACTGCCTACACAGGTTACTCTCGTAGTCTGGGTAGTAGTTCACCGGGCAGTCCGTCACACATCGGTTCTGATTATCCAGGAAGTTGTAGTAGTTGCAGGAGAGGCAGTCCGTCGCAGTGCCACCTTTGCACGTCACGCATGATGAGTGGCAACTCTGACAGTCGCCGTTGCCATCTGCACAAAGTGACCAAGATGGCATGTGAAGTTGTTTAAAAGTGAAGCAAATCAAGGAGTAGTAAAAGGCTCCGTGGAATTTCTCCTGCTAGAACAACATATCCCACCAAATAGATCACACACGCTTTACAAGCTGAAATATTCATATGATTTCAATGCCTTTTCTTCACAGACTAAACATCATAATTTCCTGTCCCATATCACAAACGATACTCCATTCTCTAGCAGCCCTGAAAAACTATTAGTCGTTCCCATGGACATTGCTTGAAAGTGAAATTATAGTCGTTCATGTGCATGAAGAATTGTAAATTTTTGCTCCAAAATGTATACATTTGCATATGAAATAGCAATAACATAATACAATTCATCTGGGTAATGAAGAAAATGCAAACTTTTAACCAAAAAAGTTTGCTGCAAGAATTACAAGCTCAGAGCTTCTGGTCGTGGTTGCCATATAATTTTTCACAAATTGATTATCAATAATCAACAAATTGGGCCATAGTAGTATCAAACCATCGTCCGTGCAAGTGAAACGCATGCAGCTTGTCGGAAAATTTGATTGCCAGGAACCATCGATTACTAGATATTGATCCACCTACAGTGCCGACCGCGGGAAACGTCACGCTTTTCCGAGATCTGGACGAGGCCACTGACGCGTATCCCCGCGGGTACCCGCGGGTATACGCGTTCAGTGGACGAGTCCATCCGCCCGCACGGATAATCCATCCTCGGGAATTTGCGTCTCGATTGACGCGGGTTGGACGAGGGTGGACGAGGGTGGACGAGGGTATTCAAGGGCACATTCCCGTTAAGCTTTATTTTGACCGCTCAATCAAAATACATTTCATGGAGTTCCGACTTTGCCCATTTTCATCAAATTCCGATTTCAGGGGCTTCTTTTCGATTTAATCACACTCTGATGTCCACTGCCTTGATTGTTCGCTACTTTCTAAAGAAGTACACCTGCGGAAGTTGTGCACATGCGTTCATCACTCAAGTATCAATAATTATTAGAACATATCGACATCGGTTACTAGGCCATGGGGTGAGCTGGTTTTTTCGCTTGTTTCGTTCCGACAACTGCGGCACTAAAATTTCTTCACAGCTACGTGTAAACAAATAACCAAAAAGGCTACAGGAAAAAGTTCGACACAAACCCTCCTGTAGTATTTTGGTAATTTAGGGGAAAACAGTGAACTTTTTTGTCACTGAGGAGCTGAATATGTACACTTTGCCGTGTACGATATTCATTCGCGAACGATCATGTGATGTATGTTATCCAATCCGAATCGAGAATTATCGTTTACGAGTCAAAATGGCCGCCCCCTGTGAGCCTGTCGACGCGTCTACGTCGTCTGCTCTGCCGAAACTTTTAAGATGCGTTTTTATGCATGTAACATCGATGAAGTTTGAAAATTTCACGGCTATGACAAACCTAAGATAGACGAAACCTATTTTGTGTGCCAAAGAGTGGATCAAATTGAGTGGGGGAGACCGTGAAATCGCAGACCAGAACGAAGTGATTCAGCTGCTCGGGGGACTGACTGCAACCTACGTAGGATACTGAGTAATTTACAGGTTAGTAGTTTACGTGCGTACAGTCGTAGCAGTCGACACTGCAATGCAGTCTCGCTCATGTTATATGCGTAATGTTAATGACCATGATGACTACAAGTGCTACGTTAGCTATGTTATGAACGTTGCTTGTGTATGTTATGTATGTTATAATGGGCGCTAATGCAGTAGCTTAGCCGTTAGCGTGTCTGTTACATTTTAGATAAATTATCTTGAATTTCACCTTGGCATGGCATAGTGCCGTTATAATGTAGCCTAGATGTAATTTTACATGTTGTTCTATGTACAGGCGACAGCCCAGGTTAGGTTGATGTAGCTGATCGGTGATATTATTTTGTAAAAATCTTGACACACAGGACTGGATTGAAAAAGGTCTGTAAAAAAAAAAACTGCATGTAAATTTATATTTTCATAATCATGGCCATGGAGTATTAATATTAGAAATCCATCCTGTTTCTCTCACCCCGAAATTGGCGAATCCCCCCTCAAAACACACATTTAGCATCTCATTGAATTAACTTATCAATATTTGATATAAATAGGTCTAAAAAACCAACATTGAACAATGACAATAACATAATTTCAACAACTAAACTCCCTAAAACATATGATTACCATTATGCTGTGCCAAACTGTAAAGCAATGGGTGGTGGCGATAGTGAAAGGCCAAGGATTACTAGTACTACATTAATGATGATAAGGCAGTTGTATTCATAATTATGATAATTGATATTGCATGTGATCAGGTGCTGAAAGCTGTAGATGTAATTTAAAATCAGTAATTGCACTGCAAGTACAAGTTGAAGTAGTTGATGATGACAATGATCATGAGGTGTTAATGATTACCTGGCATAGTACTAGGGCCTATTGGTAATTACAAGATTCAAATATTGGCAGTCAATAGTCTACCGTACGTGGTACATTTAATGATATATTGAGTGTAATGTTCAACCCCTCCCTCTAGCATTTAACCTTTTTTTCCCCCTAACAAAATCCAACGGCTAATCATTGCTGTTCATTTCTCCATTGTATTAAATAGGATTCCATGAAACGTGCTACAAGAGGTTTATAGATAGCAAACGCCTGAATCTCGCTAGGAAACGAAAGCTGAAGGAGGAGCCTGGTCCGTCAGCAGGAGCATCTGTTTCCTCCCCTAAGACGCTCACATCAAGATCAAGATTTTCTTCTGGAAGCTCTTCAGGTTCTGCTGTGTTGCCTGTAAAATGCATCATTTGCAACAGAGTCAACCTGCTCATTACTTGCCAAGGGAAATAGGTTAATATGATTGATATTGAAGCATGAAAACATTGTCATGTTACTATAAGTTGTCCTTGATAAAATGGAGCAATATATATACACCACTGAAACATTCACACACATACACAAAGAACTTCAGTGCAAAGTTCAGAAACAGCAGAATGTACTGTATATGCACCAATGCTTTGGTCAATGTGATTGATATTCAAAAATTGACATCTTACCAAAGTTGTGCATGATAAAATGTCTTTGTAATACAGATTGCTTCCTGTATTTTGAATGCCAATGTTTATGCAACATGTTTTGACTCCTTGCCTCAGTATGTGATTGTTCGCCCTTTAGCAAACATTTCTGCCCACTATTATGATTTGATTAGGGTTGAATTATTCTAAGAACAAAGATGTTTTCCTAAGTGTGTTTTTTTTTCATAAAACTGAATGACTACAATTAAAATTTGTTTCTCCCACTCTGGGAAAAAAAAAAATATGTAACTATTATTAATACTGAAACAGAATGTTCATGTAGAAAGGTCAGTACAATGTAGGTGTGAGTACAAAATCAGTTTGCTAAAACTAATACACACCAGCCAAATGAAAATTGTGCATAAGTTGAGTCAGGTTTGCACAGATCCTCTGATATTGGAAGTTAATTGCAATGTTATCATAATTGTTTAATGCCAAACCTGTTTTATTCTCTCCAAGATTTTCAGGTACACATTGCCTCCAA
Organism: Diadema antillarum; assembly: GCF_040938485.1. Taxonomy (NCBI): domain Eukaryota; kingdom Metazoa; phylum Echinodermata; class Echinoidea; order Diadematoida; family Diadematidae; genus Diadema; species Diadema antillarum. The sequence continues at coordinate 1,130,068 of NW_027271543.1, forward strand.
TACAGAATCCAACAGTTTTCACTAATGAATGGGTAAACTATAATTTTGCCTTTATCTTATATATTGGCATTTTTCAAAACTTTTACACCCTTTCAAGGATATTTGGACCATGGAATGTTCCAGGAAATTTATTAAAACTAGAAAATTTGACTGATTATCATTTTGAACTATCTTACATGAAAGGAGGTAGTGTCCCACCATGTTGTAACCTAATGATAGCAATGAAAACTTCAGGAAATTTTATGAAGATTAAATTTTCTAAAGTACTGTATAATATTTCATGAACAACGTGATTGCTATGTGATCTAAGTATATTAAAGCTTCTTAAGAAGAAGAAGAAGAAGAAAAGAAAAACATGTTTACTGATAAACAATATGATCTGTTTAATAGTAATGTCTCATGTGTGTAAATGAGTTTGTATGTGTGCGTGTGAGTGTATATAATATGTCAGCGTTTTTATGCACCTGTGTATGTGTAATGCACTGATCAATGCGATGTATTATATTATTGTGTGTGTTCATGTTTATGATAATCTTTTTTATGATGCTGATGTGATAAATGACCAAGGCATGTAGAATAATATTTTAATACACTTGGGTATATTGAATCTTCATAACTATGTGTGTGCGTATGTGTGTGTGCATGTGATCTCTAGGGTGTGTGTGTGTGTACAATAAGATTTTCCCACATGCACGCGGACACACACACAAACAAACGCACTGAATTTTTTTTTCTTTTTTTTTTTTGCCTTGAATGATTAGTCATTTGATTAATAACATGTCTTTGAACAGAATATAAGGCATTTGCCTTGACCTCTGACGGTCAGTCAGTGCTCTCTCTCTTATGGTCTCGAACCACTTTGCTCTTGTCTTCCTTTGCATAGCCAGCATCAGGAAAAGCTGAAACATGAGATATAATGCAACTATTAAACCAAAACTTCACTTTTTTTTTCTAGGTATATGGCTAAAAGCAGTGCTTTACAAATGTGTATATGTATTTCAGCTTAGAAATACTATGGGAACTATCACTGCGGCTAGCAGCCCCATATACGCATAACTGCGGCCAGCAGCCCCATACGCATAGCGTCATGGGGCTGTGAACTGTAGCATACAGGATCATGACGGAAGTTTAATCGCGGACAAATATCAACTTAAAATCGGGAAAAAATCTTCAATTTGAAGACTTCTTAATAAATTTGAAGTATTGATAACAGAGTTCGTGCAAGGTTTGCTTCTGCAAGTAGTTCCTTTCTGTTTAAATTGATGACTAAATGTGACTCGGTCGAGAGGAAACTGGGAGAACTACACTGAATTGACGGCCAGCGCATGCACACACAGACATCTAATATCCAGTCAATGGATTCGAAATTTGTGCGCAGTGATGTGTGCGCCTGCGCTGACCGTCATTTCAGCGTAGTTCTCCCAGTTTCCTCTCGACCGAGTCACATTTAGTCATCAATTTGAACAGAAAAGAACTATTTGCAGAAGCAAACCTTGCACGAACTCTGTTATCAATACTTCAAATTTATTAAAAAGTCTTCAAATTGAAGATTTTTTCCCGATTTTAAGTTGATATTTGTCCGCGATAAAACTTCTGTCATAATCCTGTATGCTACAGTTCACAGCCCCATTACGATATGTGTATTAGGCTGCTGGTCGCAGTTTATAAAATATGGATTTTCGCAAAAACTACAGGATATTTCGAGGAGAACTTTTTACAGTATATTTAGGATGTACAAAACATCACATTTCCGCATTCAGAAAGTAGTGCCAGTGTTGCTGGAACGAAACCCATTTTCTAAGCCTCTTTTTCAGCTTCACCCCATGGCCTATACGATCATCTCGCTATTCACGACTTTTAACGACCTGCGCCACCAAAATTTCATTGCTGAAAATTCGGTGGGCCAATCGGGCTACAAAAAAAGTCGGATGTTTGCCTTTACTTTTGAAAATGAACAGCGGTAACAGTCGGCTCCGTAAGACGCAAAAATGAATGTCGCATGTTTACTTTTGATTTTAGAAATGAATCACGGTGACATTTGACTCCGTATGATACTGGAATAAATACCGAATGTTTGCTTTGGCGTTCGGAAGTGAATGATAATATTCAACTCCGTAAGACGATAAGATAAATGCCGGATGTTTGCTCTTACGTTCGAAAGTAAATAGCAATAACATTCAGCTCCGGAAGATGCTTGAGTAGGCTATATGTCGAATGATCCCTTTGACGTTCGGAAATGAATAACAAAAATATTCAACTCCATACGATGATAAAATAAAAGACGGATATTTGCTTTTACTTTCGAAAATAAATAGCAATAACATTCCGCTTCGGAAAATGCTAACATAAATGTCAGATGATTGCTTTTACGTTCGGAAGTGAATAGCAGTAATATTCTGCTCCATACGATGCTAAAATAACTGTTGGATGTTTGCTTTTAGATTTCGAAATGAATAACAGTAACATTCAGGTGCGTTCGGTGGTAAAATTAATGTTCAATGATTGCTTTGATGTTCGGAAATGAATAACAATGACATTCAACTCCGTATATACGTTTATAAAATATACAATGTATATCTGATGTTTGCTTTTACGTTCGGAAGTAAATAGCAATAACATTCAGCTCCCGAAGATGCTAAAGTAAATGTCGAATGATCCCTTTGACGTTCGGAAATAAATAACAAAAATATTCAACTTCTTACGATAATAAAATGAATGACGGATGATTGCCTGTACTTTCGAAAGTAAATAGCAATAGCATTCGGCTCCGGAAGATGACAAAATAGATGTCAGATGAATGCTTTTACGTTCGGAAGTGAATAGCAGTAATATTCTGCTCCATACGATGCTAAAATAACTGTCGGATGTTCGCTTTTAAATTTCGAAATGAATAACAGTAACATTCACCTGCGTTCGATGGTTCGGAAATGAACACAATAATATTCAACTCCGTGTATACGATGATAACATAAATGTCTGATGTTTGCCTTTATGTTCAAGAGTAAATGGCAATAACATTCAGCTCCGGAAGATGCTAAAATAAATGTCGAATGTTTGCTGTGACGTTCGGAAATTAATAACAAAAATATTCAACTCCGTATATACGATTTTGCGTTCGGAAGTGAATAGCAGTAATGTTCTGCTCCATACGATGCTAAAATAACTGTCGGATGTTCGCTTTTAAATTTCGAAATGAATAACAGTATACATTCAGCTGCGTTCGATGGTTCGGAAATGAACACAATGATATTCAACTCCGTGTATATGATAACATAAATGTCTGATGTTTGCTTTTATGTTCAAGAGTAAATAGCAATAACATTCAGCTCCGGAAGATGCTAAAATAAATAACGCATGTTTGTTGTGACGTTCGGAAATTAATAACAAAAATAACTCCGTATATACGATGATAAAATAAATGTCTGATATTCGGTTTTACGTTCGAAATATAACAATAACAATCAGCTCCCTTCGACTTTCGGAAATGAATGATAATAATATTCAACTCCGTACGATATTTAAATAAATGTCGGATGCTTGCTTATAATTTATATTGCTATGTACTTTCGCAAATAAATAGCAATAACATTCGGCTCCGGAAGATGCCAAAATGATTAATGTCACATGATTGCTTTTACGTTTGGAAGTGAATAGCAGTTACATTCTGTTCCGTACTATGCTAAAATAAATGTCGGATATTTGCTACATGTGTATTACATTTCGAAATGAATAGTAACATTTGGCTGCGTTTGATGGTAAAAAACAAAACAAAAACAAAACAAAACACACACACACACACAAAACTGTCTGATGTCTGCCTTGACGTTCAAAATTCGGCCCCGTACGATATGATGAAATAATTGTCAGATGACTCATTTCACTTTCGCAAGTGGACAACAGTGACATTCGGCTCCGTACGATGATAAAATAGATGTCGGATGTTTGCTTTTATATTTGGAAATGACTAACTGTTAAATTCTGCTCCGTATACGACAGAGCTGCCAACCTTTCGAAGCACAAATTAGTACTCAGCAGCTCCAAAATTCGTATTTTCCACCAGAATTCGTATTTTTTTCAATCTCCCTCTTTTTGCTATGAGGCCAACAGGCTCTAAACATAACGTTATGACACATGCCGAAGCATCCAGCTGGTCACCAGCACGATAAAGATTCTAAACTACGCAATGTTCAGCGTTGATTGATTGCTTTCTCGCAATGTGTACAAGTGCAAGTTTGTACCTCCAAAATCTTTCTGGGCTGATTATGGAAGCTTCCATTTTCTAGCAGGGGACGGGGAATGCTTGATCTTCTCAAGAGAGCTTCTGTGTGAGCGGATGCAAAACTCTGTTCTGTGTTTCCAATTATGTACTATCAAAACATAATCATGCGTTGTTTTCAGGCTTTTTTCATTTTATTGGATTTTAAACATCAGTATTTTTCGAAGTATTCCAATTCCTTTTCCCCTGACTGGAATCGGAAAGTCTGCTATAACGATGATCGCAAAATGCCGCGCTGTGTGTGGAAGCGCCGATGTGGTGCAAACACGTGGCTTCATTTTCAAGTTTAAATGAATGCGCCATGTGCTCCTGCCTATAAGAGGTTACTGCAAGTTCGATGGATCGAATGCGCCATAGCTGAGCTGAGCTGAATGGCTTGTTTACGGTAAACATGCAATTTACGTTCGATATGAAGAAATCATTACGTCTTTCACGAGGGAAAAACACACAAAACAAACAAACAAACAAAATACACCCACGAACGAATGTTGATAGCCAAAACTTTGAAAAGTAATAAGCAGTTTTGATGCGCGTGAACTGAAATTAATTGTCATTACACGTTGTATTTTGCTGTCTAACCAGGTGATGACTGCATCTCATTGGACCTTCTCGTAGTGAATTTGTCTGGGCATACGAGACCTTTCATGTATTTCTGTGATTGCATTTTTAATTGACTAAATAATCAATCCTTTTGTTATTGTTCAGGGAACATTAGATATTCGATCAAGTACACTATAATCGACTCTTCGATGTTCCCTACTATGCGCCAAAAGAAAGGCTATAGACATAGAACCATGATATCTTTGGAATTTTTCCTTTAATTCAACTAATGAGCTGGTTCTTCGATCGATATTTCCAGGATACTTACACGCTGTTTATTCCAATGCGCGCATTCTTTCGTCTGGCACGCACCTGGGTGTGGCACCTGCTTTTGTGGAAATTTCCACAAGGGAGAGGGGTGGGGTGTCAAGTTTCTTCGAGCCGAAGAGACTGCATACACAATCTCTTCGCTTTTATTTATTGTCATTCGTGTTTTCGCCTTATTCTTTGCTGATATTGAACATTTAGATTTAACTTTACGAAAGTTGCTATAGCACATGGTTCGTTTTGTTGTGAGGTGTACGTAATTTCTTTTTTTTAAATCATTCTTGAGAGGGGAAAGAAGAGTAAGGGGGAAAGAAGACTAGAGGGAAAGGGAAATAAAACAAACGTCACGTACGCTGAGCATTCACAGGAAGCCGTCTTTTTACACCAGTCACAAGCATAGTTATCATCACTATCAGACATCACTCAAGATCATTTTAGCCTTTTCCTATGATCAACATTAAGAAACACGCATAATCCCTCGAGATAAATACCTAGGAAACTCAATAATAAATACAAAGTATCAACACCTCCCAACAACACAAACATTTAGAAAAGACAGCAAATAGCACATCGAAGCGACTGGGATCAAACTCCGTCGCTTCGATTGCAGCGAAGCGGAGAAATCGCCGTTACGAAAATAACAGTGCGAGACACTAAGAGAATTACGTTTAAATACTTCAAAGTATAAAGGGAACAGATAAAGTGATATAAAATTTAAGAAATCGTACTAAACGAGGTGTGAGAAACGACGGAAATAAAACGAAGTTTAGTAGTAAGCTTAGGCCCTAGCAAAAGTTTTGCAGCACCGAAAGCTACGCGAAAATAAACACACATATAAAACTCGGTATTGCGACGAGATCTTATGGGATCAAGTCAATAAACGATACAAAACAAAGGAAATTGATTCATTTTGACGGGAAAATAGTTTGTTATAAGTATTCTGTTATATGAGATCTCCTTTAATAGGCCTAGAAATAATCGAGTTTCCACGATACTCTGGAAAGAAAGTTCGAACGCTTTTCACCTGCACATATACTGCAGAGGGCAGTGCACACATCAGTCATCAATACACGAACAGAAACTCACCTCTACAACTTCCTCGCAGAAAATGATGCAATAGCGTTATAAAAAAAAACAGACAACACTCTAAAAATCATTTCGTACTTGGGAGGCAAGAGACAAGAGGATGAAAAGAAGAGAAAAAGAAGCAGACATTGCACAACGGGACGCTTTCACCCCGCCTCATACGGTACTGTAGTGGCAGCTGGCTAATTGGGATACCACGGCGATCCATGTAAACATCCAGGGTCCGTAGGCGACAGGGATTCACGCGCGCGAAGTTCTGTTCGGTGTACACAGTACGCAAGCAGCGATATGCGTGTGCGCACATTTTTCTATTCAGCGCTTTCCACATACGGTGCGTACGCGTTGCATCGATATCCCAGCTGAATACAGATAACATGGCACATGCGACGTGCGTTTGCTATATTTTTACCCATTATTTTGCCCCACTGTGAATTCGTACTTTCTAAGGACGTTTTCATATTGTCGTATTCCCTTCGATTTTTCGTATACGAATTTTTCGGAACGGTTGGCAGCTCTGGTACAATGCTAACATAAATAACAGATTATTGCTTTCACATTTGAAAATGATTTAATAATGGTATACATAGGCTCAGTATGATGCTTAAATAAATAGAGGATGTTTGCTTCACATTCGGAAATCAATAAGGGTAACATTCAGCTCCATAAGATGCTAAAATGAATGTCGGTTGTTTGCTTTTATACAGTGTATTTGAAAATGATTAACGGTAATATTCGGCTCCGTAAGGTTCTAACATACTATAGTAAATGTTGGATGATTGCTTTTACAATCAGAAATGAATAGCGGTAACTTTCGGCTCTTTACAATGCTAAAACAAACAATCTGGAAATGCTCCCACTTTCTCATCCCAAAAGTAAGCTATGACCACCTAATAGCATAGGCATCAACTTTTATAATTATCTATAAGCCTATTTGCTAAATCTTAGAATTCAGAATAATGGTGATTGAGATGATCCACTTTTGTATTCATTTATTTTAGACATGGGTACCTGTCACGTCAGTAATGCTTAATAATTGTTTTTAGTAGGACCGATTTAGTTTTTCCTATGTTTTTCTTGATTTTTTTGGCCACCAAAAAAAAAATAGAAATCAATGATTTTGGTGGTCAAAAATAAAAATTAGTTTGGAGCCCTGCGATATCATTGGGCTCATCATTACTTAATCTTTCCCATGATACGCTAATATTTATATCATCAATCTGCCGACGTCATCCGACAATTCATGATTCAAACCTTTTTTTTTTCATCGTCCGTAACCCAACTTTGAACACAGACAGGGTATTCTTTCTCATTCTAGAGTAATGAAGGAGCGCACTTTCGGCTGTGATCTAAGTCCTATTATCATCATGAGTTCATGTCGCCGTTTAGTGATCTAAACTTCAGCTTTGCTGAACTGTTCAATGTCTTGAGCAGGAAGCGAAAACAATGGCTGGACTAAGGAACCTTCGTTTTTAAAAGGGGGAAATAAACAACACTGAAACCGAACAAGCCGGCCGAGCATTGTTTAGGTTAACCACGCGTGGTGATAATCGCGCCCATTGATCGCTCTGTCCAGCTGGCTTAACCCTATTCTAACTGGGAGGAGTTTTTACTGGGGGTGACCCCCCCCCCCCCTTCAGATCTCGGCCACCGATCGCGCGATCGCTGCGAAATTTTTCCTGAAGATAGAGCTGGATGTCAACTACAAGATTACATGGTCATACAATAGAAAAATATTGCCTTTCTATTTTTAATAAATTGATTATGCAAAGTTGTGCATGAAATCATATTTTCACCTATAACTCCATAAAAAAGACTGCAGTATTGCTAAATTTTTGTGTCAAAATTCCTGAAGACATATAAACCAATTTTCATTTAAAAATAAAGCACAGTCAAAACCAATTTCTTTTGTTTTTTATTGTTTTGTTAATTTCTTATGTATTTTATTGATTGTTCGACCTTGTGTTTTCTGTTGTTTTTCAAAATTTGTTGCAGGCACTTTTTCAGGCTTATCTACACTATATAGAATTGATTAATTTCAATGGTTCAAAGATGAAATACTATAATTTATATCAATTTAACCCCCAAAACACAATTTACATTCAATTTGCACACGATATCATGAATTTGAGCTGTTTTCCGGTTGACATGCATTTGCATAACATTACGTAACTTCAGAACGGTGTACTCAGACGTCGCAAATTTGGTCTCAAAATATGCGGAAGACTTCAATGAAAAAAGTTGTGAAACGACGCGGCAAAATCTTTGCGCGTTGCAGAATCGTGACGCGAAACGTGGGGGGGGGGGGTCAATTTGACCCATTTGACCCCCCCCCCCCACCCAGTTAGAATAGGGTTAAGAGTATGCATATTGACCAAAAATAGTCAGAGGGATGCTAATTTACTCTTACAAGCTATCGCTACTATTTAAGTTGAAAACTGGAACTTTCTGAAAGGTTAAAGATGATCGTAAAATCAGTTCTGGCTACAGGATTTTATAATAATTATAATAGCATACAACATGTACCAAGTTTTCATCGTTTACCTGTCTTATCACTCCAAAGCAGTTCAGCTTAACTGTTGGCTTATAGAAGTGATCATCAATCGGTAAGGATTAGTCAGATGAATTCATGAATTCACTTTATGCATCACGGCTAATCGAACTATTCAACATCGTTGAAGTAACCATACTTTTTTATTTTCATAGTTCAAACTATTTCTTAACATTTATATGCAAAACGAAAGTACTCTACACGTTTTTCAAAATGCTCAGATGTAATGAGTCAATTCCACAAAGATTGCATTACAGCAACCTTTACTGACCTAAACAAGTTTTCTATAGAGCTATCAGTTCTATTATAATGGCATTCTGATAACTTCGACTGCGTTTTGAACTCGTACCGAGCACAGCATTCAAAACAACGGGTTCCTCAGGTCCTCTTTAGGTACTGGTATACTTGCTAAAAGCATTCTCTTTAGCTTCCATTGACAACAACATGCCATGGGAGGAGAATGGAAGCGATCAACTTTCTCGGTAAATGAGGCTTTTCGTATATAGCACACATTGCGTGCCTCTTTCTTTTTTCTGTTTCTGTTGTTTCAAACTACACTGCAGCCGACACACAACACAAACACACCAAAGTTTACATTCAGGCAACCGTATTTTGGTATTGGTTAGAATCGAATTATATCTGTCTTGTGATTGGCTAATTATCTGTAGCAAAAAACAAAACAAAACAAAACAAAACAAAAACAAAACAAACAAACACAAAAATGCTGAAAACTGCTTATCGAATATCAGTGGCGTGCCAAAGGAGTAAAATGGAGTCTATACTCTAAAGGGGCCTGAGCTTTTGATTCCAGAAGAATCTTCGTCAGAGGCAAAATGATAATCAGGCAGGGAAAGCAATCACATTATAAAGAAGTTCACACAACACGAACAGTCAGGGACAGGCTAGGGACACGGAACAAAGAAAACAAAAGGAGAGGATGGGAGGTCATGGGCAAGGAGGCCAACAGGTGAAGGGAGGGGGATTAAAGCAGGAGGGTGGATAGACAAAAGGCATAGGAGGGTCAGTGATAATCCTGAGTGCCATGGGGGTGCATCCATTTAAGAATGAATTTTCTCACACACCCAAGCTGTCGCCATTTATGTGTGTGCGATGAAGCGTTAACGCCGTCGCTAAGCAGGACTGTTGCATCATGGGGGGGGGGGGGGAACGGGTTGTGAGCTTGAACATAACCTGAACTTTAAGGGCGATTTTCTTTTTTTTTTTCTTTTATGACTTCTAGGGATGCGGAAAGGGGTTGTTTTATATATTATTGTAAAGATAAAACTATACAATGTATGTAGAATTCAAGTATTTATATATACATGTGCAGACATGCCTAAAATTTCGTTTACTGCGACATACGCATTTCGACCGAGCGCATCACGACCTGTATGGACTACGCACATGTATTCTTTTATCTTGCGCTCTGCTTTTGTGGGAATTTCTTCAAGCATAGGTGTCAGGTTTTCCTACGTTACGTCTGCGGTCATTAATTCCATATTTGTTAGTTTGTCTGCTTTCTTATTCTGTGTTTTATGCATTTTACTTGAACTTAAAGGTCTAGACATTTCGTTTGCTAAATGCACGCGAGTCACGTTGCATTGTATGATGTATTTTGTTTCGTTGACCATTCATGAGAAGCGTTTCTTTGAGCAAACTCTCTTTTCACACCAAAATCACTTATAGAAGGTAGTCATCCACATTGGTTATCAAAATAATAATTCCGTCATTTTCCTTTCGTTCAGAAACAGGAATCAGAATTCTCAACACGTCATCCACATTGGTTATCAAAACAATTCCGTCATTTTCCTTTCGTTCAGAAACAAAAATCTGTTATTCTCAACACGTTATTACAAAAATTACATCTCACAGCGATAATAGGGCCTACTAGAACCAACTCATCGCAGCAAAATGACACATTACGGTTACGAGGACATACACAATGCTTGAACAAATTACTTTGCTGCAAAATGTAGAAACAGATGAAGTGACATAACAAGAGAAAGGGCGCACCGAAAGAGGTACACTGTATCAAGATCAACTAAGATAAACTCTAACAATAAAGAAGAAGAAGGAGGAAACTATCCCCCCCCCCACACACACACACACGCACACACATACACACAAACGAGTAGATACACAAAGGTCATATGTTTACCTTTGGGAGCAGTGATTTAAAAGATGTTTTAGATATCACATGTGATGCATAATAGGTCCGTTGTGCAAAGCATCCTACATAATTTTTTGTAATAAAGCCTAGAATATAAGGAGATATCAGTATTTCTCTTATAGATTGTAAAGAACCTTCGGAATTAGGACCTTTGTTTCATTTTCGGATTATCGAACCTTCGGCATAACGAACCTTATTTCATTTTTTGATAAATGAACCTTTGGAATAACAAGTTACAAACCTCATATTTTCGGATTAACGAACCTTCGGAATAGCAAACTGTAACCGTTCACATAGTGTACTGTATTTTCGATCATACGGATTCATTTTTTTTTTTTCCAGCGGTTGTTTCTATCCCTATAACTCACATTTCAGAACTATGGGGGTTTTGTTTCATGTACGTGGTGAATTAATACGCCTTTAACGCAAGAGCAAAAACATGGGAAAGTTTGAATGCTTTTCACGTGCACATCGTCACATAAAGAGAATCAGGTGCTGACGGACCATAGAAGTGTCTCAAAATCAATACTGCCATGCAGCTTGCACCAAAATCACAATTCTGATAGGTATTATCCCGTAACAGGGGCGGATCCAGGAATTCCGTAAAGTGGGGGCGCGTTTACAAAATTAAAGGGGGGGCGCACGCACCCCTCCCCCATTTTTTTTTTTTTACATTTCTTTTGTTTCAACAAAAAAAAAAAAAAAATAAAGGGGGGGGGGGCGGGCGCCGGTTGCGGTCCTCCCTGGATCCGCCCCTGCGTAACCAAGTAAGTTTGAGAGAGAAAAGTTTGAGCCAAAAACACAGCGTTGACAAGTACTACCACAAATTGCATTTTAAATATGGTATATAGTACACAGTACGAGAAAGTATACAGCACGAGATCTCTAGTTTGATTTTCATTTCGCTTCGAATAGTAGACGAGCAGTGACAATCCGTCAAAGTGCAAACTACAGCTAGGGCCTAGCGGCACAGTTTACAGGTCTACCTTCTGTTCACTGCATGGTACACATAAACAAGAACAAAAGCGTTTTCTTCTTTTGCATGTTAGCATGGGGACGATAGTGAATTAAGTTCACCAAGATTCAATGTTTGTAAACAAGAAAGCAGCGCGTAGCAAAGACCTCAGATCGTTGTTATAGCACACGTGCATCTATTGTGGTAACATTTTAATCAACGCACTAACACCATCTGAACATACTGAACGATCATGCCACACAATCACTGTGAAGGGGAAATGTTCAGCAACAACAAGAGCACGAGTATGTAGCCTACCATATACTGTACGCGCATTCATTCCGTGAGTGCCAAATACAAGCTAGAAACACACGCAATAAAGAAACATTGCAAGTTCATGAACTGAGGGACCTTTTTTTTTTGTCTTATATCTTAACAAGATAAAGACGTTGTGATTTCGGGTGCTGTTCGTTATTCCGAAGGTTCGTTATTCCGAAGGTTCGTTTATCCGAAACACATAAATTCCCTAAACCATAGAGGTTCGTTAATCCGAAAACGAAAAAAGGTTCGTTAATTCGAACATTTGCGGCGTTATTTCGAAGGTTCGTTAATCCAAAAATGAAATAGGGTTCGTTATCTCGAAGGTTCGTTGATCCGAAATGATATAGGATCCGAAATGATATAGGGTCCGTAACGAACCTTCGAAGTAAGTCGAGCTTTGTTTCATTTTCGGATTAACGAACCTTCGGAATAACGAACCTTATTTCATTTTCGGATTAACAAACCTTCGGACTAAAGAACCTTACTAACGAACCTTCGGAATAACGAGCTGTAACCGTGATTTCATATCCAATTTGTTTAATTGGACCTTTTAAAAGCTATGATTGTATCGAATCATTGAAATGAAATTTAACGGCCTTCTGTCCGCCGTATCAAAAGTGTGATGATAAAGGGGATGTGCGCATTGTCATTCGAAATACATGTAACTACATGTAACTCTACATTTAAGTAATTAGTCTGATTATTATATAGCAACTGATTTTGGGATTGATAGTCACTACTGACAGTTTTTATTCTCGTAAACGGCACCTGTCAATCTCACAGGCGTCAAGTCGAAGCACTCACACGTCATGAATTGACCATAACGTAAAAACGACAGAACTCTACACACAAGAGTTCTGTGATAAAAACACGCTGGGCACACAAGATGAGTATGTTGGAACCACATGGCGCACTCACTGCTGGCAGGGCAAGCACGTGCTTTGCTCATCGAACTGATCGTTTTTATAGCGATCATAATATCGCTGCACAGCAGAGATTCGTATTCCAATGCACAGTAGGCCTACTCTCTCTCTCTCTCTCTCTCTCTCTCTTTCTCTAAAAAAAAAAAAAAAATGAAAACATTCACACTTGAAGGGGTGGATACATTTAAAACGGAGTCAATTTAGAGTGAAATTGGAGTGAATTTTGAGTGAAAATGTTCATTTTCACTCGGAGTGACCTCCGGGATCACTCGAAGATTTTGGAGTGCTATTGATGTAGCGCGATTCCGCTGCTTAAATGCATTCAGTTTTGCTCATAATCATTAATTTCATCCTTATTTTTTTTTCTTGGAAAGCAAGCACTCCTTAAAGAGGGAAAACCCCGATTGGACAAATTGCGACGTAAACATGCATTGACATAGTTATGTGATACGTATAAACAATTTATCATGAAAGGAGAGAAGGGTACCTACAGTACATGTATCCAAGATAAACATTATGCATGCACGTGTAGTACCACTTCTCGGGGACTCGAGTGAAGTTAAACGCAGCTTTGTTGATTACATAATGCCACTCTGGTGGTTTCGCCATACCCTTCTCTCTCTCCTACGTTTTCTTTGTTTTCTCCCTCTCTTTGTCTTTTTTTTCCCTACAAATCGTGTACTTTAAGAATAGACAGACGGTGTTAAACTTCAACTCAAGTGGCTTCTTAAGATCTGCGCCTCTTTCATCCATCTTAGGGACCGTGACACTATTGTAAATGACACAATTAAAAGCATCACACAAGGACTTTCACGCCTCGTTAGACCTTTAAGACTCAGATCTTTTTCTTTCTTTTTATGTGTGTGTGTGTAGACGTGGACGCCATTGGGAAATATCAAGCTCGAGACAATAAGTGGCCACTTACAATATAATGACCGACCGATGTTGAAGGTAGATTAAATCAGTAACTAAGTCAGAAATTGGGGAACCAGTAAATAAATAGGCAGCGATCGACACTTCGACGGTTTGCCAATCTAATGTGCAGCGATCGACGTCGAAAGTGTCAATCAAATACGTTATTTACGGTCGATGTCGAAGGTTGATAAAATCAGTAAGCAGCGATCGATGTCGAAGGTTGATAATCGGATGGATGCTGTTCGTAATATTCCGAAGGTTCGTAATTCCGAAGGGTCGTTAAATTCGAAACACACAAATTCCCTAAACCTACAGGTTCGTTAATTCGAACGTTTGTGGCGTTGTTCCGAAGGTTCGTTATTCTGAAGATTCATGAATCCGAAAATGAAATTAACGGAACAATATACCTTCTGAATAACGAATCTTCGGACTAGAGAGCCTTCGGAATAACGAACATCGGAATAATAGCTACCGATGTGTAAGGTTGATGAAATTATTAAATAGCGACCAATGTCCAAAGTTGATTAGGTCATACCGTCCGACGTTAGTGATCGAGAAAACTATAAAGTAGCGGCTGATGTCGAAAGTTGATAAAATAAGGACAATTAAATCAAATAGGTATAGCGTCCATAATGTCGAGATCAAATAAAATTGAGCAGCAACGAAGTGTCGAAGGTTTATGCAATCAACTTGGTATCGCACGACGTCGAATGTTAAGCAAAATTATCTGATTTATCCGACATTTGTTTTAGCATTGTAAAGAGGCTAAAGTTACCGTTATTCATTTCTGATCGCAAAAGCAATCATCCAACATTTACTAGTATTTTGACACCTTACGGAGCCGAATGTTACCGTTAATCATTTTCAAATGTTAAAGCAAACAACCGACATTCATTTTAGCATCTTACGGAGCTGAATGTTATCCTTTTTCATTTCCAAACGTGAAAGCAAACATCCGCTATTTATTTTAGCATCTAACTGAGCCGATTGATACCGTTAATCAGTTCCAAATGTAAAAGCAACAATCTGTTATTTATTTTAGCATCGTTCGGAGCAGAACATTACCGTTATTCATTTCCAAATTTAAAAGCAAACATCCGACAATCATTTTAGCATCGTACGGAGCCGAATGTTACTGTTTTTTCATTTTGAACGTCAAGGCAGACATCAGACATTTACTTTACCATCAAACGCAGCTGAATGTTACTGTTCTTCATTTCGAAATGTAATAGCAAATATCCGACATTTATTTTATTATATGGAGCAGACTGTTACTGCTATTCACCTCCAAACGTAAAAAGCAATCATCTGCCATTTTCTGGGCATCTTCCGGAGCCAAATGTTATTGCTATTTACTTTCGAAAGTAAAAGCAAACACCCGACATCTGTTTAATCATCATACGGAGTTGAATATTAGTGTTATTAATTTCCGAACATCAAAGGGATCATTCGACATTTATTTTAGCATCTTCCGGAGCTGAATGTTATTGTTATTTACTTTTGAACGTAAAAGCAAACATCCGGCATTTATTTTTATCATCGTACAGAGTTGAATATTATTGTTATTCATTTCCGAACGTCAAAGCAAAGATCCGACATTTATTTTAGCATCTTCCGGAGCTGAATGTTATTGTTATTTACTTTTGAACGTAAAAGCAAACATCCGGCATTTATTTTTATCATCGTACAGAGTTGAATATTATTGTTATTCATTTCCGAACATCAAAGCAAAGATCCGACATTTATTTTAGCATCTTCCGGAGCTGAATGTTATTGTTATTTACTTTTGAACGTAAAAGCAAACATCCGGCATTTATTTTTATCATCGTACAGAGTTGAATATTATTGTTATTCATTTCCGAACGTCAAAGCAAAGATCCGACATTTATTTTAGCATCTTCCGGAGCTGAATGTTATTGTTATTTACTTTTGAACGTAAAAGCAAACATCCGGCATTTATTTTTATCGTCGTACAGAGTTGAATATTATTGTTATTCATTTCCGAACGTCAAAGCAAAGACCCGACATTTATTTTAGCATCTTCCGGAGATGAATGTTATTGCTATTTACTTCCGAAAGTAAAAGCAAACATCCGACATTTATTTAATCATCGTACGGAGTATTATTGTTATTCATTTCCAAACGTCAAAGGGATCATTCGACATTTGCTTTAGCATATTCGGGAGCTGAATGTTATGGTTATTATTTTACTTTCGAACGTAAAAGCAAACATCCGGCAAATTACTGATACTTTTCAAAAGATTTTCGCGGATCGATTTCAGCTAATTTCCTTCATGTAGCCGATGGTTGACGGGAGAGTTTGATTTTCATATCATTAATTCCGCGCTGGAGCGCTCGGGCAAATGCGGGTGTTTAGACGAGCGTGAAAGTGCGGGCGACTTCCCTCGTCTGTACGCGTCCAAACGCCCGCGTATTACCTAGTACGCCCGGACGAAAGGGCTTCCCGCATTTGCCCTAGGGGTTTTCGTGACGTTTCCCGCGGTCGGCACTGTAAACCTAACCCTAACCCTAATCTTTACTCTAACCTTATCACTAAATTGTGGGGTAATTGCCCTGATACGCTCCTGAGAACTACGTTTTGGGTTTAAGGAAAACACTTCAACATTGCTCACTTGATATCAAAACATGGTAGAACAGACCTTCATTCCATATGACACTACAGTGCAAACTCACCTCTATACATTTTGTTACTGCATGATGACTGACATAAGCCATTGATTTTGTCAAATGAATCATGACAGCTTGTGCACTCGTGATCTCCGGGTCCGTCACACTCTTCACAAGACGGATGGCAAGGACCGCACACACCATTATAGTCATCCCCATACTGTCCGCTCGGGCATTCACTGACACACGAAGACGATGATTCTATCAAGATCAAGGCAAATCAGAGCCAGACAAAAAATTGAGAGAAAGAATGATAAAGAAGAGGTGAAAAGGAGAGTCACACTGAGATAGAAACACAAAGAGGCACAAAAAGAGATCCTTCTTGATCTCTCTTAGCTGCAAAATTTCTTGCATATAACTTAGGCACAGAATAAATCTGTAGTCTGCAGTGTGTTCTATCCTAAGATAAACCTTTGCATTCACAAGAAGAAAACAACTAGTTTTAAAAGATGTGAAAAAGCTAGTACAGTAAGTGATAGATACATACATGTATGTTGAACAAACAGTCAGGCATCCTTTGTACGCCACCAAAAGCTCATACTGGTACTTAAACTTTTAAAGGGAATGTCCAACCTGATATTATGTTGCTGTGCATGAAAACAGAAAGTTCACAGAAGTAGATCATGACTTCTGTGGATATTAGCGTACGTCTCTGAATCACACAAGCTGATTTAGGTTCGTGGGTTCAAGCCCAACGAACCCTGACACATTTGCATTTCAGCAAGGCACTTTATCCACACTGCTGCTCTCCACCCAGGAGTATAAATGGGTACCCAGTAGGATGATAATGTTTATGTTGGTTGATCAGCATGTGTGTGTGTGCCTGTAAAATGGCAACTGGCTGGAACACTCCCCCAGGAAAGGAGAGTAAGCACTGTCAGTGCTGGCGGGAAACAATGTATCCAGAGACCGGGGTAAAAATAGTATGTAAGCGCTTTGAGCACTCTACAGAGTGGATTTGGCACAATACAAATTCATATTATCATTATAACTTTAAAAATTTGGGGAAAAATCTGACACACACAAGAAATTTACGAACTGAGAAAGTCTACAGAGAAAGACAAATTAGCAACTTTGTGTCACATAGGTGTTGAGCAGAGAGATGAGACGAAAAGGAGTGGGCACTCTGCCCCGAGGGTTTTTCCTATTACTCAGCACAGGATTATTAGAGATCAGAACTCCAAGGAACATGTAAAGGACCTCTTATGTAACAAGGTCCTGCCTAGGACGGGTGAAATTTATTTGTGGGTCAGAACATTTGAAGTTCTTTCTTTATTTTGCTGAATCACTTCACTGTTTGCTTTCATTCGTTTTCTTGTTACAATCTTTTGGAAACTTGTGTACATCCATCAAGACATTTGTTTTGCATAGTCCCACTAATGTATGTTCCTGTGCAGTTTTAGTTCGGTAGCGGATGGAAGCACTAGTCTTGTAATCTATCTGGGGGTGGGTATCAAGCTTAGGGTAAGCTTGGCAGGTAGATTATCAAATTTGGTGACTAATATTATATTATTTTTGTCATGTTAACCTCATGTTTAGAGACAGTTTTAGAGTGGTCATGGAGGCGGAGACTGCAACTAGTAAACACATGACTTGGTGAATCCAGGAAGGTAAGACGAAACTCGCCTCCCTAGTGAATCATGACGACATATGAGAGTTGAGCACTGCGAGCAACACAGCATTGGAGAGGATTGAAGCACCTACCATCAAGGAACCTTCCGGTATACCGGCAGCTGGAGCAGTCATGATCGGAGGGACCGGTGCAGGTGTCACAGTCTGCATGGCACAGCTGGCAGGTCTTTTCCGGTGTCGGGTACATATCAGAGGGGCACTGTGTCACACAAAGGTTGTCCAGAGCGTCGTACAGGAAGTAGTCCTCGTCGCAGGAGGTGCAGGAGTCGAAGGTCCCGCTGCAGGTCTTGCAGGATGGGTGGCACTGCTGGCACTGACGCGACCTCGGCTCCGGGATGTATCCATCGGGACATTCCTCCGAACATATTCCATTGAGCAGGTAAAAACTGGCGAGACACCGCTGGCAAAGGTTGCTGCTCCCTAGATGACACACAGGTGTGAATCGCTTCAGTACATGAACTTCTGTGTGAAATTCTTTGTCATACACCACATTTCACACCTATCATACACGCATAATCTGCATGTACATTGATAGAAACATATTACCCAAGTTGCAAGAAAAACCCTAAAAACGCCAACATTTTGGAATCATCAACACCAAATGCTATCTTTTAACCCTATTTTAACTAGGTGGGGGGTCAAATTGACCCCCCCCTCCAACATTTCGCACCACGATTCCGCAACGCGCAAAGATTTTGCCGCGTCGTTTCATGACTTTTTTCATTGAAGTCTCCCGCATATTTTGAGTCCAAATTTGCGACATCCGGGTACACCGTTCTGAAGTTACGCAATGTTTTGCATATGCGTGTCAACCCGAAAACAGCTCAAATTCATGATTTTGTGTGCAAATCCAATGCAAATTGTGTTTTTTTGTTTAATTGATATAAATTAGAATATTTCAACTTTTAACCATTGAAATTAATAAACTACAATGTAGATAAGCTTGAAAAATGGCCTGCAACAAATTTTGGCAAATAACAATAGAAAATAAAAGATCGAAAAAACAATCAAATACATAAGAAATTAAAAAAACAATAGAAAACAAAAGAAAGTGATTTTGATTGCACTATTTTTTTTTACAATAAAATTGTTCGATGTGTCTTGAGGAACTCTGACGCAAAAATTTAGGGATCCTTCAGTCTTTTTGATGGAGTTATAGGTGAAAATATTATTTCATGGGTAAATTTGCATAATTTATTAAAAAATATAAAATCAATTTTTTCCTATTGTATGACCATGTAATCTAGTAGTTGACATCCGGCTCTATGTTCAGGCAAAATTTTGTGGAGATCACGCGATCAGCGGCCGAGATCTGAAGTTGACCCCCCCCAGTAAAAACTTGGTCTCAAATAGCCCAGTTAAAATAGGGTTAAAGAAATTTGGGCACGTTATGAAAGTTGAGCTCATAACATCGACATTGTGACAGAAAACCTGCATTTTCTGAAGGGGTTTATCTGCTCATTTGAAATTAGAATCTGATATTCCACCGTTATGCAAATCGTCAGGGAACTAGCTAAACTTTAAAAGTCGTCAGCTGAGAATGATAAGGATATTAAGCTGCCACTAAAGGCATAGTGTTCAAGGAACCTTAACGCCTTCTCATTCTCAGCCGACGATTAGTGTTGTCACAAACAAGTTAAAAGAGTTGAACATACTGACATAGGGCTGGAGCTTACCCAAGACACAGTCGTCACAGTTGTCTGCCTCACAGCGCAAACCTTCCTCCTCTGTGCACGTATGAGTGTCCCCATGGTATGTCAATCCATCCTCACACTCCAGACACTGGTTGCTGGCCTGTCCAGTGCAGCGCTTGCAGCTCTCGTCACATTCTGCACATGTGTAGTCGCCGCCCACCTCTAACTTAAAGTAGCCCTGGGGACAGTAGCCCACGCAGGCCCCCTCCAGCAGGTATCTGTGTGAGGCTTCTGCATGTCCACAATGTATGGAGAGGAAATAGAGAAAGGTGGGGGACAATCATCACAAACAATATTGAGGCCATCAATCTCGGAGTGAATACATACATGTACAATGTGTAGTTCTTGTATGCCTGCAGAACTGTCATTTTTTTGTACCAAAATGTACACATATGCATAATAGCAATGTGGGAAATAACCTGTAATAACACAAATTCAGTTGTTTCACGATGAAAATATGAAATAGTAGCACAAATGGCTCGTTGGAAGAATGACAATTTATGAAAAATAAGATACCCGATTGTGGTTGCCACATATCTTTTTATAACCAATAATCGACAAATTGCGCAGTAGCAGTACCCACTGTATAACCAAATAATTGGTATATAGAATGAGTTTGTGCCCTGACCCTTGCTATCTCTTCTGCCCCCTTACCTGATGGCTGTGCACACCGTGTACAGTCCATGATGCCTCCTCCGTTACAGGTCTGACAAGTGCCGTGGCAATTGTAACACTCCCCTTCCATGGAATACTGCCCATCTGGACACCACTCTGAGCACACAACACTGGTGTCTTGTGTGACAAGCACCCTATATACAGACAAGAGAGGTCGTAACTCATATCTAAACATACAATGTATTTAAGTTTTTCATGTCACATTTTGAAGCAAGCTAGTATTTAGCACGGCATTTCACCTGACAAAGTTCGTGTACAAACAAATGGGTAAATAAAATAATATACCTGAAGAGATATTATATCACCAATTAACAGACCATAGATACAAATTTGTTCCATCTACATTCATATATATATATATCTACCTATATATGATATTCATTACATCTGCAAAAGATGGGTAATGAAAGGCCAGCACAAACATTTAGTTACATAATATCATACTTCAATGGAAGCTTCTTGAGTAAAGGCTGTTCCTGAAAACTAGAAAATTTATCCAAAACTTAATATCATAGTCACAGAATATTTGTTTTGATTTTCGATTTGATTTGATTTATTTGTTCTCTGTATGGCATCATTTACATTTTTAAAATCAAAATAATCAAACATAATATATATACAAATATGATACTCATTATAGCTAGTTTCTACAATTTCAACAATTTTGATTACACGTACATCTGTGACATAATTACAGTACATGTGTTATGAATTGCACATACCATACCATACCATTTGTATGTACAATGTATATTAACTTTGAGTCCAAGTAACTAGAATGTCTATGACAAAAAAAAACCCCCAAAAGGTAAATTAATCAGCTCATAAACCCAAGGTCCTGTGGGGAAATATATCAACAAATTTTAATCAACTAATACGAGGTGGACATTTGGTTTACTCACTGCTGTCCCTCACACTGGATACAATGATTTTCATCCACGCATTTGGTGCACCCTCTGCCACACGGCTTGCAGGAGCCGTCACTGTCATCCAGGTACATACCTAGAGAGGGCGCCAAAGCAGGTACAAGTATTAAGTCACCAGCAGTGCAGGCTGGTGGCGGCCATTTTGGGACTTTGCTATGGGTCATCAATAAGGTGCCAAGTGTCACATGACTATTTCGTCACGAAATGAGTAATTTTGACTACAAAATGGCATTTCAAAATCAGTCATTCTGTTGAAGTAATGTTAATTTTGTCATTAAACCAGTTGTTTTGTTAGGACATGTTCATTTTGTCGACTAAAGAGCCATTTTGTAATGAAATAACCCATGCGATACTTGGCGCCCCATAATTTACACCAAAGTGACTTTTGGTGACTTTCCACTGAGGAACGCACCCTTCTTCTGCATTCCCTCTGCACAACAGAAGCATATAGTTAA
This sequence comes from Diadema antillarum, assembly GCF_040938485.1. Lineage (NCBI taxonomy): Eukaryota > Metazoa > Echinodermata > Echinoidea > Diadematoida > Diadematidae > Diadema > Diadema antillarum. The sequence continues at coordinate 1,152,199 of NW_027271543.1, forward strand.
GTGGGCGGGGCCTAAAGGTGGAGTCCTAAAATGGCAGCGCCAACTTAAGCAAAGTGCTGACTTTAAGCACTGCGCGTAACGTCACTTCCACTATAGAGTTCAGTGTTTAGCACACACTCCATCTCTGATTATATGACACACTATGACAGAATCAAATTTGGTCTATCACTAGAGGGTACCAGAAAAAATGAATCTTAACTAAACTTTGTTGTTGTTGTTGTTGTTGTTGTTGTTGTTGTTGTTGTTGTTGTTGTTGTTGTTGTTCTTGTTGTTGTTGTTGTTAATGATAATATTCTGGATTTGGTTGGTGTCCCGTATTTCGTTTATATACATGTAAAATGCATGGCAGGCTTTTTGATGAATCACATTTAATTTCTTACAATTGTATTTCAAATTTGATTCAATATGGACATGTGTTAATGCAAATTTTGAAATTTGTGGTGGTGGCATCATAGCTTACGTATTCCATTTTAATGCACAATGTGATACAGTGTATCTATTGTCAAATTGCTCTGTAATTTGTTAGATCCATTATGTTGAGTTGTGGCACTGTTAAATTGTGTTCTGAGAAGTGCAATATTCAAATCGGATATAATGAAGTGTCAGATTTTTTGTTGGATGTCTGATTTTCAATGCATATACAGTCAAACCTGCCTTAGTGGCCACCTGTCTATAGCGGCCACTGAAAAATCCCCCCCCCCCCCCCCCCCGAGAGAAAAGCCCTGTTAAAGACCCTGTGTATAGCGGCCACCTGTCTAACGCGGCCAGCGGCCACAAATTTTGTTTCCCGCGGAAGATTTTAACCTGTCTATAGCGGCCACAGAGCTGGTAATTCAGCGTGTTTTTCTGATATGTGGCCATACCAGTTATTCATGGGCAACGTTAAGTGATCGCCACCGCTGCATTCATCACTTATTCAGTCATAATAATGCGCTATTGTTAAGCTTTCTTCACGACTGTGCAACATGCTACTGTGCAACAATTTCATAAACACGGGCATTGTTCAATGCATGAAACACACGTGTGCATACGTACGCATGTACATGTACACTAAGTACTACGTGTACATATATAGGCAATTCACACGCATAGTTGGATAAAATGTCTATAGCGGCCACCTGTCTATAACGGCCACTTTTTTTGTTTCCCTTGGGTGGCCGCTATAGACAGGTTTGACTGTAATTATGTTGTATGCAATACGTCAAAATTGTATTTACCATGCATGTCCTGTGATATGTGACTAAACATTGTTAAAACTTCAACTTTTATGTGCTTATGTGTAAGACTTGAAACAAAATGAATTTGCAAATGGACAGTAAAGGCACTGATGACATAAGTAAGCAAAAAGTTTGATATATTTTGCTTTAACAACTGGAAACTTGTTTGAGAGATCTGATGCTATATAATTATGACATGATATTTTTTTTTCAATTGCATTTGTACAGCAACTTTCAGGAGATAAGTGATTTGATTAGTACTTTGTGTTGACTGATATCAATTTGCATTAATTATGCTGTGACTTGTAAGTCCATTGTCTTTGTCCATAGGTATGTATCCTTCTGTGATTGATTGCAGGCGCAGTAGACTGGATCCAGGGAAGGAAAACCTGACGGTGACATCGATTATTTCAAAACTCTGGCATCCCAGTCCACGGCTTCAAAGGGTGTGTTTGAGCGCTCTCCTAAAGCGTGCTGTACCATACCATACTCTACTGAGCCAAAAGTTGACCACTTCTTGATGTACTCCAAAAGCACACTACAAATGCACCAGAAGTTGGCAGGAGAAAAATGTGCAAAACACTCACATACGTCATAATGTAAGGAGTTGATTCTCTTTGTTCGGGACATCTGCAAATCACGCTAGGTGCATGACCCTGTTGCTACAAAATGTGTGACCCCGTCTAAAAACAATTAGAGAGTTCCACTTCCTCCACAGAGCGCTCTAACGCCCTAAATCTGGCATGGTATAGTACGGTACACATTAGATCGTTTCTTTTCGGATCATTTTTGCATACTTAAATGCAACCTACATGTAATACTGAAATTGCATCATCATCAATATCATTTATTAGCATCAATTCATTATCATCACATTGCATCATCATCAATATCATTTATCATTGTCAATTCATTTATCATCAAAGCACGAAAGCACTGAAACAAACAGCAAGCAATCATCAGCATTTACTAGCTCTGATTAGTAGCAGGAAGTGTGAGCACCACTTCATCGAGCTAGGAACGTATGTGACCGTGCACCTCAAAACGAACATAAAGTCGCACACACTGATTTTGCGTGAGGACTGAAAATAAGTGAAATGGGTCAATTTAGCCGAACTTGACTTTTTCATATTTTCTGACATTACTTTTTTTACATTATGCTAAAATTTGGTATCATAAAACGGGCAGGAAAGTGTGTTTTTTTAGCAGTTTATCTCGAACAATTTTGGTAGAATAGTGTGATTAGGTGTGTCTTTAGAATCCCTTTTTCATTTCTGAAAAACCTTGTCCACACTCTTCACTTTCAACTCTAATAACTTTTGAAAGGATAGGGCTACTGCTTTGAAAGTTGGCATTAATTATGGACAGAATGTGTTAATGAGGCATGCTTAATTTCAGTTTAATCTGATAATCCCTTCATTGTTGTTACTCTGGTGGTTTACTTCCTGTTTTTTGTCCCAATCATCGCACAGCCAGCACGGTTTGGTAAAGATTAATCGCTTGAGTAGACACTGTACTTCAGAGCCTCTTTTCTCAGTTCACACTTTTCCTGAGTTTGTGCTTTCTTTCCAATATTTAGATAGGTTAGGAGAGTCCATTTGATTTGAGTTATACATCATTTTAAAGCTTAAAGTCTGCTTTTTTAGAATATGGTCTTAACTAAAAATTCATGTCTGGCGACTTTTTGTTTGTTTTGAGGTGCAGGGTCACATATGGCTCACCATTCTCGCAGGTCAGCATGCACAACCCACTGACGAGGAACGCCCCTTCTTGGCAGGACGTACAGTCTTTGAAGGATGGTCCCTGGCACTCCTCACAGGTCGAGTGACACCTGTTACACAACAGTTCACATGAACTTTATGAAAATGTGTTGCAAAGAAAGATGGCATGGGTGAAGGAATAACGGGAGAAAGTCACTGCATGTCCCTGCACACAGAGTTCAGACATTCTTTGTATCTAAACAGTTTACATCTACTTAAGAATACTTGGTATTATTTGGCAATTTCAGTGAGCTGAATTTGTCCATTATACTACGGATGCGTGAGGGTATTTCGGTACATTAATGACAATATATACAGCATGAATAATAGTGATTGTTATCTATACAGCACTTTTCTCCTGGACACAAAGGCCTGAATTCACGAAGGTGGTTTAAACCTAGACCATGGAACAAATTGTCTAAAATTAGTGTGAAATAGGCGTACCTTTGACATGCTTGCTACTGGATGTCTGTTGGCGTACGCAATCTGTCAATTGTATTTATGCAGAAGAAATTTGCATAAACCACAGTTTAAACCATGGTTTCAATTGTACTACCTTTGTGAATTAAGGCTTAAATGCTTTGAGATGTCATCCCTGGGTGAGCTTTGGAGCCAAATCATTAATAAACTACCAGGCACTGACAATGAATGTTCAATCAGTACGTAGAGTATCAGAAGATATTTGTCTTCGAATTTAATCTGATTGTCTTTATATCTAAAAAAATTGTGTATTATCATTTTGCTATAGTTAAATAAATCACAAAATCTGTGAAAATAACCACATCAGAAAAAAGTCCATGTTGACTGCTGTCTGATGCTTTTCAGTTTGCAGCTTGTAGGTATGTCCCTAGGAGCTGTTTGAATGAATGGTGCAGGACTTATGCATTGTTCTATGAGAAAAAAAAAATGTTATGAAAAGTGATGTCTGAGATAAAGATCAAAACAAAACTAATATTCTACCTCAAACACTCTCTAGAGTAGGCATCAAAGCCATGGGAAATGTAGTAGCCTTCCCCACAATCACTGGCTGGCACACACTGCATATCCTTGTGAACCTTGTCAGAGAAGCACGCCGTGCAGTCGGTGGCGGCGGGACCTCGGCAGGAGTAGCACGACTCGTGGCACGACCGGCACTGGCTGTTGTCAATGTACTCGCTCTCCATACAGCGCATGGTGCACTGGGAATCGCGCAATACCGCCCCCAGCACGCAGGCTGTACACTGGTGCGCACTGCCTTCGCAGGCAGTGCACAAGGGGGAACATCGCTGGCATGAACGACTTTCTTCATCTGGAAGGTGGGTGAGGAAGAGAATATAAATGGGACTTTGTGAGACACTCACTTGTAATATCTGATGTGATTCTACCAGTCATTTGGGAGTGCTTCTGAAAGGGTTTATCAACGTTCACAATAGATGAGTGTGGAATGAGTTTACTTCACAATTATTTGTATAGTCATATGTACAATGTGTGCATGCTCTAATATGACTGTCTGTAAATAAAACAAACCCAAATACTTTACTCAATCTCCATCATAACACTTTCTATCCAATAATCATAAAAAAATTAACATAACTTAAAAATGTGCAAATCCAATGCAAATTGTGTTATTTTGTTAAACTGATATAAATTAGATTATTTCAACTTTTAACCACTGAAATTAATCAATTCTAATGTAGATAAGCTTGAAAAAGTGCCTGCAAAAATTTTGGTAAAAAAACGATAGAAAACAAAAGGTTGAAAAAACAACAAAATAAATAAAAAATTAACAAATCAATAAAAAACATAAGAAACTGATTTTGATTGTGCTATATTTTTACAAGAAAATTGTTCCATGAGTCTTGAGGAAATCTGACACAAAAATTTAGCAATCCTTAAGTCTTTTTAATGGAGTTATAGGTGAAAATATTATTTCATGCATAAATTTTCATAATTAATTTACTAAAAATAGTTTATATTATATAATCAATATTATATAAATAATATTTTTCTAATGTATGACCATGTAATCTTGTAGTTGACATTCGGCTCTATCTTCAGGCAAAATTTTGCAGCGGTCACGCGATCGGCGGCCGAGATCTGAAGGGGGGGGGGGGTCAAATTGATCCCCCCAGTAAAAAATTGGTCTCAAATAGCCTCAAAATAGGGTTAATAGAGAAACCACCAGGAGCAAAAAAAAATAAGAGAGAAACCATGCGGAAAAAATTATAAATGTGTTAAGTTCTAACTTGCAATTTGAAAGCTATCAAATTTGTTCAACTTTGTGGGGCATTGTAACAAAGGGCTTCCTCCTATTGTTCGCTGTAAACATTGATATTTTCCTGCGATTAAATCTATACGCTAAGTGGTTTAAAAACATATTCCCGAGTTCTTAAATTCACACAACTCAACTGCTTTTTCATGTTTTCATCTAATTCACATTTTCATCTACAAATGTAATTCAGAAAAATAAAAGAAACTGATTTGACAATTTCCATGCATGAAAATTGATGTATAGTGAGGTGCCCGCACGTCATCAGGGGCCCGAATACCGTCACCCTGCATAAAATCGTTATAAGCGCACTGGACAAAAATCTATGCCTGGGACTGTGTTCTGAAACTTGGCAAGGATACCGTAAGCTTTCTGTGAAAATCTTAAATTTATAGACAGTGTCTATTAGGAATACGTGTTATAAGTATCATCAAGGTCACCTGCACGCATCTTTTACGTGCTTGTCTATGGGAGCATCACTGTCACCCACACACGCCTTTTACGTGCTTTGTCTATGGGAGCGCGGGTGACGAGTTGCAGGCCCCTTCCTTGGCCCACAACTATTCCCTATTGTTCGCGTTTGCAGATGATAGCCGCAAATTTCCGGTATCGATCAGTGCTTGTGGTTCTATTGGAATCTTCAAAATTTTTCTTGTATGTGGGTGGGATTTCATAGAATTTCAGCGACGAAATGTGATTCAAATATGCATAAACATTAACTATGACGAGCTGCGGGTCACTCAACTATACTCTACTTCACCGCACATTATGTGCGCCTATCAGATTATGCATTACACAAGTATACATACTTCATTACAATGTGCACACAAACAATCTACAAAGTATTTGAAGGTACTGCACCCTACATAAAGCTACTAGCATACACGCAAATGGATACTAGGACACATACACACGTTCACTCTCCCTCTTTCTCACACACACAGACAAACACACACATACTACTAATGTAGTGGTATTTATCAGCTGAAAAAGGGCACAATACAACCCATTTACAATGAGCATACAAAATAATGAAAACAATATTGCCAGTTTTAGAATTCTTGCTAGCCAAAAGTAGCACGAAATCAGCGTAAAAATGTAAGTACTGTGAATATTTCTGCCTTAATTCCAAAAACAATATTCCAAGATGCAGCATTTTGGTCAAGCCTTGCCAAATCACTTCTCTAAATCACCTTTGAAGTAACCCTGGCCGCAGCCCTCGACACATGCATTGTCATCACTAAGGTAGCGGTCTCCCGCGCATGTCAAGCAGTGATGACCTGAGGGCCCATTGCAGGTTTGGCACTTGTCGTTGCATCGGCGGCAGCGAATGTGGAGCTCGGGAGGAGGGTACTGTCCATCTGGGCACGTCTCTACACATTCCCTAATAACAAATGAATAATAGGGTGCCATGAATCACTCCTACTCTGGGCTCTCACACTGTTCACTGTATATCCCCATAGTGGGATTTTCTCTGGATCTTCACCATTACCCATTCAAGCTTGGATGAATGAATTTATGCATGACTTTGTATTTACCAACTTAGAAAATATAAATCATATATGAATATGTTAAAACTAGAAATGTCTCTATGGCGACTGGTATGGTTCTGCATGGTTCTCCACATAAAGAAAGTTTCACATGATTGGCAAAAAATTGTAATGTGCTGGAAAGTTTGGCACAACCACAAATGTCTTGAGTGTTTACATTCCTTGAACCAGGTTTCATTCAGATAGCTAAATTGTTTCAGACAGCAAGTAATCAGAAATTCAGGCATTTTCACTTGACCTTTGACCCCTGTCCTTTAACTCCATTGCCCACAACTTCTACAAATAATCACTAACAGGCAATACTCTGTAGCATCCAATTTTCACAAAACTACTTTGAGCTATTTTCAAAATATGGGAAAAATTGTGACATACTAACATTTTCATTTGACCTTTGACCTCATGGTCAAAATTTTTCCTTACAGAATCAGCGCAGTGATGCCTGCATATACCTAGTTTACTTAAGGGTATGCATTGACTTATCTCCAAGGTATAGGGAAAATAATGCAATTTTAGCATTAAATATCAAAATTTGAACATTTTAACATAACCTTTGACCCTTGACCCCATGACACCCAAATTCTCAAGACAAGGCAAGTGCGAAATTGTGTCTTTGCCCATTCGCGTACAAGAAATTAATGTTTTTCTAACTCCCCGAAGTTCATTGACCTGCCTATGACTTTTGACCTTGTGGTGACCTTCAACTCCACAAGGGACATTTACCATCCAAGTTTGGCCACAAACGGACAAAGGGATCAAAAGTAATGAGTCATAATCAAAATGCGCCATGAAAACTTAACATTGGGGCCCTAAGAGTTTGTTGACCCATCTGTGACCTTTGACCTTCTGATGACCTTCAACTCTCCAAGGGACATCTACCATTAAAGTTTGATCACAAACGGACAAAGGGATCAAAAGTTATGAGCCATAATCAAAACGTGCCGTAAAAACTTAACATTGGGCCCTCAAAAGTTTGTTGACCCCTGTCTGTGACCTTTTACCTTGTGATGACCTTCAACTCCCCAAGGGACATCTACCATCCAAGTTTTGGCCACAAACGGACAAAGGGATCAAACGTTATGAGCCATAATCGAAACGCGCCGTAAGAAACTTAACATTGGGCCCTAAAGGTTTGCTGACCCCTGTCTGTGACCTTTGACCTCGTGGTGACCTTCAACTCCCCAAGGGACATCTACCATCCAAGTTTGGTCACAAACGGACATATACAACAAAAGTTATGAGCCATAATCCAAACGAGCCGTAAAAACTTAACATTGGGCCCTAAAGTTCATTGACCTCTGCCTATGACCTTTCACCTTGAGGTGACCTTCATGTTTGGTAAATAGTGACGGACGGACAGACACCGCAGGCGATCCCTCAGTCTCCCCACAACTCCGGTGGGCTCGACAAAAAGCATTGCCCGGCAGTACATGCATATGTACAACATAAAATTTCAGGAAGATACATCACACTATTTCTGAAATATGGAGAAAAAAAATTGAATATTTTCTCTTGACCTTTGACCCCTTGGCCCCAAACGTTTCCGAAAGTGTTTATCTGGTAATACATATATACACTATGAAAAAAAAAAAAAAACCTTAGGCATTGCAAGGTAAGGGGAAAAAAGTGAGATTTCAGGAATTTGACCATGATTTTTTACCTTGAGCATGTGCATCCAAAGTTCATACACACAACTTTATCCACTCATACATATGCCAATTTTCATTTGGATATATATGCCAAATGGTTGTTAAGTTTCACTGTCCACAAAATCTATACGGACAGGTAGATGGATGGACTGACAGACTGAAGGACGGATGGACAGACGGAGGGACGGGTGGAGCGACGGACAGACAACCCAAAAACATCATGCCTCCAGCAACACTTTGTGGCGGAGGCACAAAAACAATACATTAAACATATAAAATTATTTGAGCATAACATACAAATATGTTCTTATGTACATGACTATTTCCAAGGTAAAAGGGTACATTTCAGGAACATTGGGCATGATCCCCAGATACAATACTGTCTTTCAGACCAAGTTAATGACAGACAACTTTGATCCTAAATTGCTTCACAAAAGTATTTTATCAGAATTTTTGCAATAATTAAAATTTTTGAGGGAACGTACGTAACACTGGATAGACATCTACGTACTAACTTATGAAGTTCAAATAATAACATTAATTAAGGATTTGTTTGATATTAATTAGAAAAGGTAATAACAGCCCTAAAATTCTATTAAACACTGTGTTTAATATCGTTTCTAGACATAGTGGTGAATGTACATAATGTGGAAAAACAAATATTTGTCACACTTTTGTCATGTCAAGCACATACAGAATTAATGATAATATACCTTTTATAAATATGAATCATCATCATCATTTTTATTACTAACTTGGTGTCCCTGTCTTTGAAGTGTTTGCAGTCGTAGCAATCCTTGGCGGTCGACCCTTTGCAGCCATACAGGCACTCTGTGTGGCAGTTGTCATCCAGGTCCCAGTCTGAACTGCTCCACCACCAGCTCGAGTCCCAGGATGAGGACGAAGCTGTGTTACCTCGGCGATTGCGGGAGAGGGCCCGTTGTGATTCCTGACCACCGCTGGGACCTGCGGTCTGCAGTCCGGCCAGGCGTGCCACGGAGGATGGCGCATTCTCCGCCCGCTGCACAAGGTCACGTTCCAGGTTGACCACCTCGGATGTTGTCTCCGGACGAAGAGAGTCCGGAAGAGACGTGGTGCCATGTAGGGTGAGTACAGCGGATGTGACTCTCACTAGCAGGAAAAGTAGGATATAAAATATGGTTCAAAGAGGCAGCTAGCTTGAAAATTTTTGTAATGCTTGTATTAGCAATGCTTATTACAACTCTCCAACGCATTTACATGGATGCTGGACATTAAAGATTTGTAATATTCACTGCTCATGCACTAGGGGCCAGAGATAAATGTAATTACATCAACAAGGAGGGGGAGTGCCCATATAATGTAAGCATTCACAAGGCAGAAGAGTTGCTCTTGTCACAAAAGTCACTTTGTTGTTATTTGTACAGAAGCCAATGGTGGAAATAACACCTTAAAACTTCATTACATATTTTACATTCTTTCTTTCTTATGTTACATCATCACAACAATTCTGTTGCACTACAACGGAGTTCCTACTGAAGCAGTTCCCAAATATTGGGTGAGGACTGTAGTAAGAAGTGTTGTGTGCCCATGAACTGCTCTGATCTACTCTGTAATCTTACCCCTATTGTCACTGCCATCTCCGACACGCAACGACCACACCCCAAGAGGGTTCTCCCCCCAGAAGTGAACGCTGGTGAGGGTCCAGCTGACGAGACCCCGCCGGCTGAAGTCCCTCTTCCGCTTGCTGAGGAGCGTGCTGACGGTGCCTGCGGGAGAGGTCAGTTGGACCACTACTCGGCCACGCCGCAGGGCACTGACGGTCAGGGTGAGCTGGACATGCTCCAGGTAGTTGAGGTCTTCATGACCCGTGGGTTCACGACACCTAGACACCTTCAGGTCTGATGTGAAGTCCACCGCATTCCATCGCAGGAAGAACCTCTTCCGACTTGAATATTGCCATGAAGGTACGATTGGAACACAGGGAGAACAGAGAAGAGCATATACCAGGTACAATAGATCAGCACAACAATGAAAACGAAAAGGTTGAATGCAAAAACCAATAGACACCATTATCAAAGTCTTTTAAGTTGATCCTCAAAAAGAGAAAAATCAAGTCTTTCAAATGATACTTGATACCTGTTATATAACAAGAAATATTTTTGAAGATATCATCAAGTTTATAATATATATCTAAATCATTTTCTTTGGTTTTCAACAGCTAGCTTAAATCTCAAGTATTTCAGGTTGATAGAAATGGAAGACTAGAAATATTTTTTAACATATCGAAATTATCACATATATCTGAATTATTATCTCTGTTTTTCAGCAGCTTCAATCTCATGTATCTGAAATCAATATAAATATATTAGTTTTCGCATTCAAACTCCTCAAATATACAGTCTCATCATAGAGTAAGCATATACTGTATTGCCAAAATTTAAGGGAAAATATTAAATTATGGATGAGTGCGCTTTTTAGCTGGCACTGTGAGCTGAATGAAGAAGAACTTGAAGCTCCTACAAAACACAAGTGAGCTAACGGCTAACATTGCTAACTAGTGAGCTTGGCAGTAAAATGTGAAGTGAAATGCCACATCACCACGTACATTCAAGGTGACTTTTACAAATGGAGGACAAACGCACAATCAGAACTTATAACCGTAGGAATTAATCAGCTCTAAAATCTCAAGCTTTCACATGCTTTGATGAATCAGCGATATCGCTTGCAATCACCAATGCAAATGGGTTAATGTGAGAAAGTCATACCTCACGAGCCTCTTTACTTTTTACTTTTTTTCTTACAAAATGATGACACCACTGATTCCTGGAACATTCACATAAAGAATCAAGAACTATATCATTTTGCAGTGTGATTCTGATAAACTTTTGGCCAATTTGTTTGTTTGAAGGAACTCTATTTATCAAAGCCAACTCAAACATAGAGTGGCATTTACTTGCCCATTCTGCACGAATCCAGATTGATATCTTTCATTCTAAACCCGTTGAAGACGGTTCGATTTTGCTACAACAAACATTTCCTATAAACGCTTGCCCAAGTATAATCGGAACTCGTCCTCAACTGGTTAAACAATATTGAATTATATCACAAAATATACTTACTTGCCTGCCTTGGTGTTGAATATCTTTGTGCAAGAAAGTTGTTCCGGAAGGGTCTCCCATGTCTGGGCCCTCTCGACCATGGCTGCTGCATCCATGAGACCAAAGCCAAACCAGTGGCTCACTGAGAACGATGACGATAGCGGGAAAAATCAGAAATATTTGACTTGATTTTTCATATGCAGCTACAGCAGAGCTCACAAGGTAAGCTTGATAAATGTGAAATAAATGACTTAATTTGCACAGAGAATGGGTATATCGCGTTATAACACAGTCGGGCATAAAAGCATCTAATGAGCTGTACCTGATATGAAGAGGCAATTTTGTAGGTCCCATTCCTTTTATTTTCTTTTGTTTCCCACATCTATTGCACCACTATCAGAAGTATTGTTGTTATTAAATATTTGGAGGTGTGGGAAGTCATGCGCATGTCATGAAATTTTATACCAACATGAAATTAAGCCAATATTTCATGGACTACATGTATGTCTTGTCCACAAGATATTATTCTAATGTTGTTCATGATCATAGTCAGTAGATTAAAAACCGCACAAAATATATTTCACTGAATGAGATAAAATTAATTCTATACCAATGTCCACTTTTAAGAATATGAATGTTACTTATGAATGTCACATATCAAAAGACATATTTTTGCCTATATGAAACAAATATAAAACTATGTGGAGCGAATAATACAGCAAGTCTATAGCAGGTCTCTGGTAGTCTCCAGTAGAATATAGGACAAGTGTTACTTCACCAACCTTGATAACCTGCTCCATTTTTAGTCCAGTCCCCTGTCAGCTGGTGCCGCTTGGCAGTGACAACCACGAGGTACTGCATATCTCGCCATGTCAGGTTTCCACTGAAAGGGGAAAGGGGAAGATAGTTGGTACACACTTTATACATCTTTTAGAAGAAGCTAACTGTATCACAAATGTTAGCGATAAAGCGATGAAACTAGTAACGAGTACACTGCACCAAAACATTTGCCAGTCAGTCATCCACACGCAGGGCTGCCAGTAATCAGAGAGATTATACAGAACAATCTGGAAGATATTAGTCTATTGCATGCATTGCAATAGGTCAAAATGATATGTGAATGACAGCGGCTTTTGCGTTCTATTGTGAGAATGTGAAATTAAATATTTCACTTTTCAGGAAGATTTGGTATTAGCTCTGCACATACATATATGTGACCGTGCACCTCAAAACGAACATAAAGTCGCACACACTGATTTTGCGTGAGGACTGAAAATAAGTGAAATGGGTCAACCTAGCCGAACTTGACTTTTTCATATTTTCTGAAAGAGCGGGTCTTCTTTTACATTATGCTAAAATTTGGTATCATAAAACGGGCTGGAAAGTGTGTTTTTTTTTTAGCAGTTTATCTCGAACATTTTTGGTAGAATAGTGTGATTAGGTGTGTCTTTAGAATCCCTTTTTCATTTCTGAAAAACCTTGTCCACACTCTTCACTTTCAACTCTAATAACTTTTGAAAAGATAGTGCTACTGCTTTGAAAGTAGGCATTAATCATTGACTGAATATGTTAATGAGGCATGCTTAATTTCAGTTTATTCTGATAATCCCTTCATTGTTGTTACTCTGGTGGTTTACTTCCTGTTTTTTTGTCCCATTCATCGCACAGCCAGCACGGTTTGGTAAAGATTAAGCGCTTGAAATGACACTGTACTTCAGAGCCTCTTTTCTCAGTTCACAATTTTCCGGAGTTTGTGCTTTCTTTCCAATATTTAGATAGGTTAGGAGAGTCCATTTGATTTGAGTTATACATCATTTTAAAGCTTAAAGTCTGCTCTTTCAGAATGTGGTCTTAACTTAAAATTCATGTCTGGCGACTTTTTGTTTGTTTTGAGGTGCAGAGTCACATATACACAAAGGAGTCCAGCCTCTATGCAATATTTTACGTTCTTCTGAGTATCATGAAACCGCATTGAAATTTGAAATTAAGATGGTGACAAGGACCCCAGTCCATGGTTGGCCAAGGGTCAACATGTGACCATGAATTCTTTCAGCGCAATGTCTAGACATTAGTGCCTAGACATTAGTGCCTGGGAGACATACTGTAGTTATGGGTAAACTCGGCCTAGCGGGTAAACTCGGCCACTTGTAATGCGCACGCTGGGGGCCCGAGTTTACCCGCTAGGCCGAGTTTACCCGCTAGGCCGAGTTTACCCATAACTATGGTAAGTGATTAATATTCTAATTCTGTTGAGGTAGAATATCTGTCATCCAATATGATCTCAAACATGAATATATAAGTGTCAAAATACCACAAATCCTCGAAAAACAAAGAAACCCATATGAAGAGGAAAACAAAGTGAATTTATAGTAATGGGGACAATAGTCTTACAAAGACGCCCAACAAAAATATACAGCATATATGAAAATGGTGTTGAACTATACACAAGAATACATACCTCCACTTTACAACATTAATAGTTTTGAAAACATTACTGATTATGATGCTCTTTAACCCAGACTTACTTTGCCTGAAGTGCTAGAGCACACATTCCAGCAGCGATGGGCGCTGAGGCGGAAGTTCCAGTGAAACTATTGATGCAGCCATTGTTTAGGTCAGTAGTAGACTATAACAGAGAACAGACACAAGGAAAGCAAAAATCCATAAGTATGACCAGATAGAACAGTAATCCTACAGACTTGTATTTCACAGTTCAGCCAACAGGCTTGTTGATCACAGATAGTGCGGATGTTCCATTTCAAAGGGTTGCATGCTGTTGCTACAAGACAGCTTTCATCATTACTACACGGTACATTATTTTATGTTTGAATAGCCTGAGAATTGAAAAAAAAGCCCAACCACACAAAGGAAATAAATTACTAAACTAGCAGTAGAACACATAATCTAAAACCCAATTACATGTCCTGCATTGGCAGGAGAAAGTATGTAATACTCAAGGAACTCAAGTTTGGGAAGATTGATACTACTGCAATTTATGATTGATCATCTTGTCATCAACACAGAAATCATTGAAGAATTACATATTTGCATCCTCCTTGCCATGCTGTCTGTATCATACCTTCTCACAAAAAATGACTGTGAATTCAAAGCTGATGTTGGCATTTCATCATTTCTTTTACTGGTGATACCCAACACTCAACACAGGTTTAAGAGATATTTCTGTGCCTGCCAGCCCCCTAACATCACCACCCCCACTCACCACTTTCTTCTGCTCCCTGTTGCCACTACTGAAGGTGGACGCCAGTGTGGCTGAGCAGTGCTCTGAGTAGAAGGGCTTGTTCTGGTGCTCCGTGGTGCTGCTCACCACCAGAGTGCGGATGTCGGCTGCGTAGCCGTCTGCGTTGCAGTCGTCGTCATCCAGGCCACCATTACCTGACGCCCAAACAAAGATGGAGCCCTTTCCACCACGCCCCTGATGAGAAAGAGCGAATGAAATCAGTCCATGCCTCTCTAAAACTAATACAAATCTTTGTGACTGCTCATTGAGGGATAGGCTACAAATATTGATCATTAACTCTTCATGTGCCACGCTTGCAAGCCCGACCCAGTTGACAACTTGCCAACTTTGCATACATTTAGCTAAAATGCACAACCATGCACATACCCATTGACGAATCACAGCATGCCAAAGTACATTTAAAGTGTCACAACCATAGCTTTGTCATAAAAATTTACATCACAGTATAGCTTGTAGTTTTCACATGACTTCGCTGTTCTACATTTTTGGTGTAGACACTTCTGTAAAAAGTTAAAAGGCTTTAAAAAACAGAATGTTTTCCAAATGCGCTCACGCCTTGTAGCCTCAGAATAATATGGTTCATAGGGGGTTCACATCATGGCACACGATGAGTTGTATGATGCCACTACTCGAATAAATAGTTTCCACTTAGACACCACACAAACTGTCAATAAATATCAATAAAATAAGATCTTCATTATGGAAGAATAATAGAAAACAGCAGCAGCTCTTTGCACACACACGATCTTCACACTGAGAGCTACAGTGAGACATGTCACCAATCAAGTCTCCAAATTTGGACAGCAAAACATGAATCCCCATGTTACATATAAATGAGATAACCTGCAAGATGTCATGTACCTCTTTTAAGGGGAAAATAATGCAAAAGATTCCTACAAGAGCTAACAGTGCACCAGTCCTACGACTGAGGCTGCTGGAGTCACAGAAACAATCCTTTATATTTCATGTTAGTACCCATTATGGGAAGGAGAGAACAACAATGCTCCCTGCCCACAGGTCTATTCTTGCGGTCGGCTACACGTCACTTCCGGTTGACTGGAGTGAAAACGAACAGCTTGCAAGCGCTAAGCCTGCATAATGCGCATACTGCATGCTGTGCATGTGCAACGCGTATAATTTATGTGCAACTCTACGCAGACAGTACATGGGGACTGTTTTTCATTATTCATTTTGTCATTTGTGCCATCATTCATGAGATACATGCATCATGTCTTGCCAGCAATATTCTAAAAATCTGGATCCTGTCGATCGATTGGTCCCGGCATTTTGCCGAGTTGAAGGCAGCCGGACTGGACCTGTGCCCGCCGAAATCGCGGCAGGACTCTGGATCAACGACCCGACAAAATGGCCAGATGTGCAGTAGAACCTCTTTGAGTAGGCCCTACCCCGATATCTACGCTTACTTAGTACCTCATAGAAACTTCAGGTAGGTCTATAGGCCTAACGTTAGTACTGTAGTAGGCTTAGGGTAGGGCCTAATTTAGGGTAGGCCTAGGGCCTAATCCGCCCGCACAGCTACAGTAGTACAGCTTGCGCTAGCGCTATGCTCGCGGGGCGCCCCGGCAGAAAACACGAACAGCGTTACCACTCCAGGCTCACGCGACTATAGACTATGGTTCGTTTTCACTCCAACGCTATCCATGACCCCGTGACACGCAAAATACCCGGATGTCCGACCATGAGAATTAGTGTTAACAAACAGAGAAAACAGTGGTATCTAAGACTCTATAGAAAGATTATCAGAGCTCACAGCTCAAATAAGCAGTATATCTGCTACATGTCTTGAAATAGTGAATAGTAATGCTCACAGCTTTAAAAGGACAATTCTAGTACTTTGGCTTCGAAAGAGACAATATTAGTATATATGGTTCCAAAGAGAGAATAGTGGTGCCTGTGGCTGGAGGTCCCCACCTTGGTCACCCCCTTCTGCAGGGCACTCTTGGCCAGTGTGCCAGGACCCTCCACGGTGGCACCCCCATCATCAGGCCCCCAGGAGACACTGTAGATGTCAATGTGTTGAGGATTGTAGCTGAGTGATGAAGCCTCCATCACATCAGTCACACCTCTCCAGTCCAGCATTCGGATCCCTACGGAGGTCAGACGTACGACAACAAATGAAAGCTTAATTTCCTTCCGTACAGAAGTTGTAACGGATAACATGAAATGCTGATTTCACAGAAAACATGAAGTGCCACTTTTAGATTCTAAAATTTGATGTAGCCATATTTAAGGCACTGTATTATCAAGTACCTTTGTATGTGAAACACAATATCACAACTGGAGCACAGTTCTTTCATTAACCTATTTGCATGTCACACTGAAGCATAGCCTCAAACATTTCTTGATATTTAAGTTGGCAGAAGCTAGCATATTACTATCAAATTAGATGGGTAAGAATCATCTCTTCCATACATAAGTCAAAAAATGATCTGCCTTGTATATAAATCAATAAAATGTTTTCCATTTCTTAAAGTCTAGTTCAATGGCACAAAATATTCATTTTGCATACTAACCTCCTAGGCTTGCATTGAAGGCCACTCCAACTCCACATTTGCCATTGTTTGGCTGCATAACTATCTCTCCTGCACACCTTGTACCATGGCTGCATCATGAAAAAACAAACAAACAAACAAATATAATTAAAATATCATCAAGAGTCAAAACAGATAACAAAACACATGTTCACCAATGGATTTTCTTATTACCTATAGCTACAATGAGCACAATTAATTTTGTTTTTTTCAAAATTAAGAATGCATTCACTATCATTCACTTGCAAAAAAAAAAAGGAGATATATAAGAAACTTTATATTGCTGTTTAGTTTCAAGGGTCAACGTTAATGAGCACAACAAACACAGCATTGCTTTTGCATGCCATTCCCCTGCTGTTCAGTTCAGTGACCTGTTTCCATTAATCAACTCATAAAGATTTGTTCATGAGGAGTCAAAATTGATAGGAGTAGAAATAAAATACATAAGCGATGTCAGCCTGAAAATGAGGTATTGGTATAATTGAAATGTCTGTACTCTGTGACTTAGAATATTCTCCTTGAATGAAACGTAAGCTTTTGAAAGTGCTTTCAGAACACAGCACTGGGAATGTTGTCATATTGCCCAGGGGAGAGGAGATGGTGCCCATATACCAGTATGTAGCACATTATGAAGATATGGAAGTCATATGAGTATAAACAATCGGGAAAGGTAAAGGAAGCCTGGGTTGTACATTGCATGGATCTCTGTCATTAGGAAGTAATTGCTATGGACCATCATCATTTTTGCTACACCTTCATCATCAAGTCATCATCATTACAATGTATTATGTGACTGTGCATCAGAAAACCAACAAAAAGTCACACCCCTTGATTTTACATGAGGACTCAAAAAAGGTGAAACGGGTCAACCAGCTCAATCTTGAGATTTTCATATTTTTTCTGAAAGAGCTATTCTTCTTCTACTACATTACTCCAAACTGTGGGATCATAATATGAATGGGAAAGTGGATTTTCAGCAGTTTTTCTAAAACCCCTATTTTTTTATATATATATATTTTTTTTTTGTATAGAAGTGAGATCAGGTATGTCTTAGAGGCCCATTTTCATTTCTTGACAATCATTTGCACACTCTTCACTTTCAACTCCAATAACTTTTGAAAAGATAATGCTACTGCTTTGAAAGCTGGCATTAATCATGGACAGAATGTGTTAATAGAGCATGCTAAATTTCAGCTTAATCTGATAATCCCTTCATTGTTGTTGCTCCAGTGGTTTACATCCTGTTTTTTAGTCCGATTCATTGCGCAGGTGGCATAGTTTGGTGCAGCGCTTGTACAGACCCTGTACTTCAGAGCCTCTTTTCTCAGTTCACACTTTTCCAGAGTGTGTACTTTCTTTCCAATATTTAGATAAGCTAGGAGAGTCCATTTGAATTGAGTGGCTCTTTCAGAATCTACCCATAACTAAAATCTATGTCTGGCAACTTTTTGTTGGTTTTGTGATGTAGGGTCACATATCATACTGCAGGATATCTCATAACATGATAGTTTGAGATTATGACAATCCTCTGTTTTCTATATCAATGAGACTACGATGTGAACTTTTGATATGTTGCACTAATCTATATCATGTATATTTTAAGCCTGTATTTGTTGCATCATGTATATACGGGAACTCACGTGTCTTCAGAGTGGGGACTGGTGTCTGGCATCGGGTCTCGCTTTCGGGCGACGTAATCGTAGCTGGCAGCTGGATCCTGTGAAGGTATCAGTGATAGATTGCAAGAGATGTTTAAGCCATATTGCCAGGTATCAACAAGTTGGTGATCAACATTGGACAGGACCATGGCAAAGTAGAGTGAATATTGAAATGTTGGAGGAACTACTGTAGACATGTGGTGGGCTTCAAAACAGAATTCATTTGTTCATGTACTTTGAACCGCATGTCATGCTCACCAAGTTATTATGATTGAAATGTAAAAATCCATTTCATATATATAGTACATACAGAAACAAATTCATCATCATATGATCTACACTGTACACCTGTAATGCAGCTTCTTCACAACAAATGATTGTCCTTCAAGTCTTTAAAAATATCTAAATGCATGTTCTTGAAAGACATAATGATATATTTTACTTGCCTGATGTAATACTTTGATCTTCCTTATCAAGCAAGCGATTGTTACAATTTATTACTTTATGTGCTTTAGCCCTGTACCTTGATCTCCAGATAGTATGGAACACGTGGAACGCACACAATACGTATGTCATACCATTGTACGTCACATGGGGATCCACAAGAAAGACAACTACTGGTGCCTATGCGTGTCCCATTCCTCCATAGGAATTTTGGTATAATATCCACAGAAATACACAGTATCAAAGGTTACTACAAATAATAGAATTACACATCAGAGAGAATCTGCAGATTTAAAAAAAAAAAAATTGCTTACAATGCTTGGCAACAAAAACAAATTTATCTTCAGGCATACAAAAATCTGATTGAAGGCAGAAATCTGTCGCTTCTTTAATAAACTCATTTATAGTGGATAATATAAGCCCTATTTGGTTGTAAAATTAAAGCTGCAATTATTAGCAATAAAGCAGCATTGGGACAGACTTTGAGTTTGTGAATGCAATTCTAAAATTATGTAAACAATTTCCAAGCTGTGGTCCAAAGATGACTCCCACCCCCATTATTGGAGGGTCGTGTGCAGTAGCCATGACTGTCCATGTCTTGTCCATGTCCCTTTTGTTTTTTAATGGGCGCTTGAAAACAAAGTGCAGATATTTCATTTCTTTTTCTATTGCACATACTTTATGATTAATTTTTGAAACACGTGTATTGGTTATTACGTATGTTGGTTGATGTTAAATGTTATGCATCCCTCTGCACCTCAGAATAGTGGTGCTAAAGTAATGGCACATACCATGGTACTACGTATTTTATTATAATTTTCAGAGTTTGTGTTTACTGAATTGTCCACTCAATCCTTATGCAGATAATGGGGGGATGCAGATGTGAAAAGGGTATATGTACACAAATTCTTGTAAACCATGACAAGAATAGTGACACAGGAATAATGGCACATAGTCAGTACTTTGTATTGCTATCATTATAATTTTCAGAGTTTGTGAATCAATTTCTTTGAATCATCCACTTTATCTTTACGCAGATAATTAGGGGATGCGATTGTGAAAGGGGTACATACCATATATGCAATCCCTGTAATCCATCATGGATCACCGCCATAATGTATGGTAATACCATTTTTTCTTGACTGTCTACAGGGGTAAACTCTCTGGACAGTGGGAGAGTTTGCAGAACACCACGTCTACTCACAGACGTGTCCTGCCATTATCACGCACCATGGTAGGCACTAGTCCCGCCACACACTGAATATGGTAAGTCATTCATGTGTGACGAAACTAAAGTGAGACCATTTACGGCTCAAAATGCAAAATGATTGTGTTCCAATCGCGCATGATATTGACTCCGCTGCAGCAGTGTATGAAGTCCATACAAAGACTTCAGAGTCAATCAAATGTCATACCTGTATCTATACTAAATTGTCTATTGGTACTTTGTTGTTGTGATTGAGCTAAAAATGGAAACTTTCCATTGTCCAAGCAAATGTTGATGGGATTCACACATATGAAAAGAACTAATTTGTAATCTCATTGCTGAAATGTCATTCTAAATGTACTATACTGGTATGTGACTGTACTGGTTGAGATTTTAAGACTGAGCTTTTAACTTTTTGTGAGGTACCGGTACTAAGAAACCACTTAGGAAATGTTACAGAGCATACAATTCTTAACTTACTTTACTTACAATTCAAAAGTTACTTTATGAAAATAGGTTCTGAAATGGCTGAGATATAAAAAAACAAAACAAAGTAAAACAAAGTGATCCTAATAAAAGGTGGGTTCCACCTTTTATTATGATCCCTTTGTTTTGGATATCTCAACCATTTGAAAACCAATTTTCACCAAATATACTTTGAATCACTCTTAGAATTACGTGCTCTTTGATATTTCATCATCTGGTTTCTCGTTATCTTTCAAAAAAGTTGAAAAACTGAAGCCCAATCTCAACCAAAACTTTATCATCCCTTTTAAGAGTTGCTATTAAAGTGTAAACACATAGAAATGAGGCTCACTGCTGACTGCTAACTGGAAATGACATTCCATACAGCTGTGTCACACCCTGGTGTCACAAAACTCTTGTTGCCTTTATTAAAGGACAAGTCCACCTTCATATACATAAGGATTTAGAGAATGCAGCAATATTAGTAGAACACATCAGTGAAAGTTTGAGGAAAATTGGACAATCAGTTCAAAAGTTACGAATATTTTAAGTATCTGCGCAGTCACTGCTGGAAGAGAAGACTACTACAGTGTGTGATGTCACATGCGTACAACTATATAAGGAAAATAAAAAGAGAATTTCACAAAATTTTACTTTTTGAATAAAGTGCAAAGTTCTTTGACTTGCTACTGACGTATGTTAAGGGTAATATTATTTCCCCTGCCTTCTGAAAGAGAGAAGTCGAGTGTTCTTTTGTTATGGGAGAAAAATGGAAATATGTTGAATTTTCTTTACATTTTCTTTATACTGTTGTACTCATAATGGCATCACGAGCCTTAGTAGTCTCCTCATCCAGCGGTTCCAACACAAAAGTTTTAAAAATTCATAACTTTTGCCTCGAGTGTCCAATTTTCCTCAAACTTTCACTGATGTGTTCCACTAATATTGCTGCATTCTCTCAATCCTTATGTTAATGAAGGTGAACTTGTCCTTTAAGCGCTTGGTACACATACTGATGGTCTATTAGGTGCACAGTTTCTATTCATGGATTACTGTCCACATACACTGTAGGACCTATGTATTTTTTCATGATGTGTTTCTAGCTACTGTATAACAGCCCTCACAAGGTAAACATAATTCACACAATCAGTCAGAGACACAAAAATATAAAGCCAAGACCGATTCTTCTCTCTATTCCATCCATGACTTCACAAAGGTAAATAAGGGACCGAGCGGATGTGTGATGAAAACTTTGGGAGTAATCAAGCTGAAATCCTGGTTTTGCATTAGTTTCGATGAAATGCAAACAAAACTTGGCATCAGTGTAGTCCCTTATTGCAGATATCCGTTAAGTTGTTAATTCCACAGAATTTTACAGAATGTGTCATGATGTACATATACCTCATACATGTACCAGCCAGTATCAGTAATTAATGATGGAAGTTTCACTCTAATACTTTGCTGTGGTCTGTTCATCACTGAACATTTAGAATTATAGGAATCAAAACATAACTGATGAAAGAAAGGGGAAAAAAGAGTGTATAAACTGCATATTAATGGACAACTGAGCAGAGTCAACACTTACACACGGTTCATTCAGAGCGAACACTACATAGTTTTATAAAGCCATTGTTTGTATAACTTACACTAAATTTAAAATGTACAGTGTAGATTTGTTCTTGCCCAAAGACTTTCTTTTAGACTACATTTCTGCTATAATACTGTGTATAAATACAACTGTACAGATCTACAGTGTATGCCAATGCTGAATCATGAAAATGCAGAGGCTCTTCATTATCCATCTGAGACAAAACACCTAATTTGCCAAAATATTGTAACATGAAGTCACAAAACACAAGCTTTTGCATTATTGTCGGCATAGTATATCGGACAATACACTGTAGTGGCAAGTTGCCATAATTTTTCACCATCAATTTGACCTAATAAATTCTATGCAGATAGCCAGTCCATTTTGGGCATTAATGTAGAGCAGTCAAACTCTGAGGAAGGCCATGATAACACGATTGGTATGTAGGGGGATAAATTGACAATTAGTTTACAAACGTCTGCGCTAAAGGGTGATGAAAGCACTCTACAGCATACATGCTAATGCAAAACTACAATCAGCCTTTCTTACCGGAACACAAACATGGCATTAATTGTTGCTTTCTTTCCATTTTTTTTTTCTTTATTCATGGGCTATATACAGAGAGGTCAACATGGTAACATCATTTGTCAGTTTTTGTACAAACCCTAATTTCCAAGCATTTTTTTCAAAAAGTAAATTGCCAACTGCTGGCTGCTTGATTCTAATGACTTCATACCACATGTCATGCGTATTAGCCCATACAATGTACCATTAAGCTATAAATGCAGCAAGTTTATTTCTTTAACATGCATGTGCCGTCAAATATTTAAACAAACCTTTGAAGCTCTGGAGAGTGATTGCATTTAAGTTCTGCACAACTTTAAACAACTTTTTTTACAATTACCCAAAATGATCACATCCAGTAATTTGCATCAATCATGCTCAAATCCCTTCTTACCATTCAGTATACACATCCCTCACTACCGGTAAACCAATAGCAGTATTGAATTCTATTGTGTCTGGGTTGCTTGCTCACAGACAGACCAGATTATGACCGGACTGACCTGCCATAAACCTTCCCGCATTCCTCCCATTGTCATGATGCAAATAAAGGCGACAGACCCTCTACCACCCGAGCTGACAAGGATAAAGGCCCTCTTTCAGCCGAAGAATGAAGTTTTGATGATTCCAGAATCTTTAAGCCTCACAGTGACAGTACAGTTAACTGTGAGGAAAAGGTTACATCAGATTGGGCCATTACAATTACACAAGTCAATGGTTGACCAGCATTGCATCACAATCAACAATTTTTTGTGTTGCTTTTCTCCTGCAAAACAAAGACATAATTCTGAAACTACATGTAGCTCAAACACTGGAAGATAGAGCAGAAGAGTATGGAATCTATGATGATGAGATACACAATTTCAATCTTTCATGACTTGATATAAGTTGACAAAATATCAATATTTTTTTATTTATTTTTTTGTGTGCAGAAGTGCATTTGTAATTTCACATTACATACAGTAGTCTACAGCATGTACTGTGAGTAGTGTACACATGTACAGTGTATGCTGTGGTAATACTTCCATTTAACATTTATACCTAACAAAAATCTGAAAATTTGCAGCTACAAAACTAGATGTGCAAGGTATAATATACAATGTACCACTGACCTACCAGTAGGCCCATGATTATACTCATGACCAAAGTACACTGTATGGCAGGCTTGCCAGTGAGGCTACACAGCTACAGTACAAAAAGAAGTGATGAATACATGAATAGATGCAGGAAAAATATCAATGTCTAAAATAGTGAGTTGATGGGTGGGTTGATCCATTTAGAATGCTCACAGCAATGCTACAGATGTAGCTACAGCATCTTTTGTATGAAACAATATTGCAAAATGTTAAATCAAAATTGAGAAGAATATCATCTACAGACTACAGCAAAAACTAATGATAAAAGAATACTGATTTATTGCATAAGTGAATATCATTAGTATCAATTATAATGCACATTGTACTTACAAGGCAATTGTACAGGTATGATATTTTGTTTTTCTGATTTGTACACTGTATGCCTCCCCTTAAGAGGAGCTGAAATATGATTCATCTCCACATGTGTGTATCTTTAACCTAATATGTCACATACAATGTATACAAGTGTATGAGCTTGGGGGAAATTAGGTTGATTGGACTGAAATGAAGTGTATAAAATACCACACTCAATAGCTACTTTGAAATTAGACACATGTCTACATGTCTCCAAAAATCCATAGATCTAGACCAACAATCTAGTCAACTGCAGAGAGAGACAGATGAGTAGACAGACAGACAGACAGACAGACAGACAGACAGACAGACAGACAGACAGACAGACTGGGAGATAGGGAGGCTGATACACAATGAATAGAGCAGAGAGACAGACAGAAAGGGGAGAGAGAATAATTGTGTCATTCGCATTGTGCTACATGCACATGGTCATAGTCAATAAGCTCAAATGAATTCTGGCCTGTGGGGAAGATCAATGGAATTGGATCAATAGCCCCAGGCCCATGGCATTCTACATGTAGCCACAATCTTATGGTTAAATAGCTACAGACCTATTGTTTTGATCTCTCTTTTTATCAAAAGGAAACCACCTGCTCATGCAAGCTGTCATGACTTCAGTCAAACACGAAACTTTTCAACATGTTAGATGTCGAACCAGCTCAATATTTTGGCAGCTTTAAATAAAAGTTAGTATCATATGATTTGTACCAGTACTTTAATTTTCTACATGATAAGCTTCATACATTGTACATGCACAGCTGTGCAACAATGGTATTGATTTTCAAAGAGAGCAAATAATTATTTCCAATATAAGTAGGAAACATCAAAGTTTTATTCAAAGACCAAACTGAATGCAATTATCTGTAGTGTACAAGGGCTGCGGAATATTTGTAGTGTGGGGATGTAAACCTTGCATCTTTTACAGGTATTGGGACAACGCTTGAACCCCCTCTCCCTACCCCTTTCACTGGACGGAATCTCTGGGTGGAACCTTTGCAAAATCATGGGGTTTCTATGGGGATTTTTATAATAAGTATCATGTACAAGCTATCATTTATATCGATGAGAAGAAAACAGCAACAAACAAAACATTGAACTCCCCCACCCCTTTCCAATCTGCCCCAATCAATAAGCTCTTTGCTTAAGGCTTCAACACAACAATAACACTAATACAATATCTTCATTTCTAAATACTGAATGACTTCATCATATCAGTTCCATAGATTCATTCATTTACTGTTTGATGACTATTGCTAGTCACCTGGGGTGAACCAAGAGGGGTCAGCATCATTCACCCGTTTTCTTGTGCGGGTGGGTAGGGGGACCACTGCACCAGGTTTAGAATTCTGCTCTTTGCATCATTCGCCCGTTTTCTTGTGCGGGTGGGTAGGGGGACTTTTGCACCAGGTTAGAATTCTGCTCTTTGCATCATTTGCCCGTTTTCTTGTGCGGGTGGGTAGGGGGACCACTGCACCAGGTTAGAATTCTGCTCTTTGCTATGAATGAATGAACTTGAAGTGGGATCTTTTATGTGCGTGACTAACTTGTGGTTAACTTCCACAAGGGATCTCGACTTAATGCCCTATCCCAGGGATAAAGTGTTTTGCCTCTTACGAGAGGCAAAACACAGAGGATACCTGGTATCAATCAATGCATTCCACACACACAAAAAAGACTGAACCACTTCCGAAAGATCAAATGTTATGAAAGATATTTTGAGCACAGTATAGAAATGGCAAATCACTGAAGACAAACATTACTGACATTGTGCCACGAGAGAAACATACATGTGTAAAATCGACTGTGGATTTATGTGGTCCCATTGTTCAACCAATACAAACATACAGCTGGGTTCCCCTCCAGTGCCAAGTCAACAATTCACTGTCTACAATAGCTCACTATGTGGCTGAGTGACTGGACAGTGTCAGCACACAGCCTATTCTCTGCCATCTCTGACTCTGTCTTTGTTTATGATCAGGCTGCATCAATAGCATGCACATCTGTACAGGAACACACTTTACTTACACACAACAAAATCCAAATTGCCAGAATTGTAGAAAATACACAAATGCACACAAACACACATATGCACATAAATTAGAGGCATGATGTGGGCAGTTACTAAAAGTAAAAGTAATTTTTCGCACTCCGCTGGGCGAAATGAATTTCCCATGTTTTAATTCCACAGAGTCAAGATATTTATTGTGGAACATACATGGCGTGTGCGCAAATATTTGTATGTCTATATTTTTTCACTGGTTTTTCATTGTGCAAAATGTGCGAAAATTTCAACAATATGAAAATTTCCAATTTTACGGTACTCTATAGTATACAGATTAGGAAACTGCTTTTTGTGGCACTCTTGTTACAATTGCCCCAAAGAATATCAATGCAATGACCAGAAGAGCATGTTGTGAGGGCCATAACACAGATTTGATAACCTGCTTTGGGGGCAATAACATCACCAATGCCCTGAATAAAAAAGTTCATATCTGTTTTACATACTGAATTAAATTAAACAAAATTTTACTCACTTGATCACAATCACACACTCTCATAATGTGAACAAATTGTCATCCTTATTTTCAGTCATTTGCAGTGAAATCGCAGCGGACGAGGGTCACTTCTTGTGCTACGATGGAAGCCAAGCATTATACAGTACATGTACCTTTATAGGGCAATGATATCAACAATGCCTCGAAAAGCAGTTCATATCTGTATACTATCACTCATTTTTTGTTTATTCGCTATCTCACGTGTAAAGTGCTCTCTGTATCGGCTTCATGGACCTCTGAGTAAATCATGTCCACTGCAGTATATTGATCATCTGTGCTGCAATCTATAGGCCTATGTACATGTAACATATTTAGATATTTACAATTTCATCCTCTCAAAAAGATTATTTCATCATTTTTTGAAGATTCTTTGAAAATATATAAAACAAACACATCATACTTTAACTCTGTTTTGAGCCACTGGTGAGATAGGCCTATAGGATTCCTTGTGACAGAATTAAGCAGCACCAGTTTCCACAGGGCTGTGCACCTCAGAAAATAGTTTTATTAGGACTGATATCTCAGAATCCATAAATTCAACCAGAGCCTCTCAGTGCTGTGCTATTTGTTTACTTGATATACCAGTAGACCAAGCAAACTGTGACTTTATGGCAGATATAAATCAATACCATGTACTGCAAAAACATTCCTGTTTCACCTCCCTCCCCAATCTCACCATACACATCATACATGCAATACACACACACACACACACGTACACATGTACAATGTATGCACACACATATACCACATCTAGCAAATTCACATACTGTATACGCTATATATTTCGCGGGGGGTTTATTTTCGCGAATTTCGCGAGTCGGGAGCTATCCGCGAAATTAACAACATGCGAAATTATTACCTTCCAAAATGAATCCCTTGCCTTGATGATATGAACATTTCAGTACTAGTATACCATGTCATGGCTTACCGAACAGACAATACTGGCTAAGCTTGTTTACGCACGTCCACGTCTACTTACGAATACTGTAGAGAGCAATCCATTATCGCAGGGGGACCACTCGTCAGAAATCTAACGCGATGGACTTAACCACTTCAAAAATGTTGAATTCTAACTTACTAGTTCGCAGAGTTTGGCAAGTTTTTTTCATGCAGTGTATAACTAGTATCATTCTTATTTGCTAGTAAGTTGAAAATTTACACTTTCTTTGCCACTTCATATTTTCTCTGGTCCCTCAATCGCGAATTTAACCACTCGCGAAAATGCGTGACAGCGGCAATTCGCGAAAATTTATGTACGCGAAAATTATAGCGTATACAGTATATGCACACACACAAACACACACGACCAGACAATTTAGAAAGAAACATACTACAGAAATATAAAACACACTTCAAACAAACAGAAAACCCTCACCTTGGCTGTGACACTGAAAAGTTCAAACTGATCTCAATGGAGGGCCTAATCAAGTTTCCAAGAGAGGTCATGCGCCAAATGGCTGATAGCCAAATACAGTATCTTTGGTCTTTAACAATGGACTCGGGATGAATGGTAAGTGATCATCCATTATGTCCATTGATGACTTGTACAGTGTGTGGATTGTACCAGGGCAATTACCCCCCCCCCCCCCCCCCCCCCCACTAGTTTTAGTGATAAGGTTAGAGTAAAGATTACGGTTAAGGTTAGGTTTAGGATTAGGGATAGGGGAAGGGGAAGGGTCTGGGGTAATTACCCAGGGGTTAATTGCCCTAGACCCAGTGTGGATACTTACATAGTTCGGCTGGATGTCCGTATGGTTGTACTCCAAACCATCGTCCAAAATGGTCAAAACTACACCTAGGCCAGTGTATCCCATCTGCCATGCCTTCTGGATATTCATACTGGCCACTGGAGTGGAGTTCATTGTGGCATTGCCATCCTGCACAAAAAGATTTTTAAATAGATAAATTAACTGTGTACGGTCAAACCTGTATATAGCGGGCACCCAAGGGCAACAAAAAAAAAAAAAAAAAAAAAAAATGGTCGTTATAGACAGATGACCGGTACACACAGGTTCTTTAATATGCTTTTTCTCTAACAGGGAATTGTTTTTGTGGTCGTACATAGCAGTTAGTCACTATAGACAGGTGATCGCTAAGACACGTTTGACTGTATGTACAATATTTTATATTACCGACACAAAAATACATACATGTACTTGATGAAACCAAACTTGCATCAACAATCTAAGCTACAAATGCATGCAATACCACAAAGATATATCACAAGAAATATGACTGCAACCCAGGCAGTACGTTCACCCATTGAGGACAGGCTGATTTTGCTATAAAACATATTTAATTTTCAAGTAAACACCTGCTCGAGTATACTAGCCTCTATATAATGAAGAATTTATCAGTAAAAATCAGGAGTTCATAAATAGTTGGTTTTTGGTGATTCAAGCAAGTTTAATAAAGAACTTTAGTATACTGGAATTGATGACAATAACTTAACTCAATTCTTCACTTGATGCATTCTACAATTCCAGACAGTAAATTCATTTTCCCTGTATGTTACACAGCATTTCAAATCATTTCATTGAATTGCAGAAATAATAAAATCTTGTGCCTTGCAGCAGTATGCTATTTCTCAACTGCAGAGACACATCGCTGCATACCAGTTGAGTTTATAAGGTTTCAGTTTTCCCTTCACCACCATCAAGAGTGCTTGTCTGATAACCTGCCAAAGGTGAGGTGATTACTCCTGACCTCAAACTTCATAAAAATGTGGAGTTTATCACTAGAGAACAGTCATTCTGTGCTCTCTTTTTTTCTTTTCTTTTTTTTTTGGGGGGGGGGGAGGGGCTCATCCAAGTCCCACATTCCCTGTTAACACCCAATTTATTTGCAACAAATGGAGAATTCAGTTATTGGCAGAGGAAGATCATTTTCTCCATCCTGATTGCAAACATACTAAAAATTTTCTACTACACATCTCATTTGTACTCCATGCATCTGTCTGTCTATCTATCTAGCTAGCTACATGTAGCTAAATACCTACCAATCTATCCAGTTTATATCCAGCTACCTATCCAATATATATCCAGCATACTCTAGTATCTCTAGCATCTTTTTGAGAGTAAAACTGGTGAACTGAAATCATGATGCCTTGTGCATCAGGTAATGTGCAAAAATACACCCTGATATGTACAATAAATCACATCCACTAAAAAACTTTGTATAGAATGTTTTGTGTCAATGGAAGAAGGGGAGGGGCAGAGTTCACCATACAATTTGATGATTAGGTGGGTGTAGATAGGAC
The DNA here is from genome assembly GCF_040938485.1 of Diadema antillarum. Lineage (NCBI taxonomy): Eukaryota > Metazoa > Echinodermata > Echinoidea > Diadematoida > Diadematidae > Diadema > Diadema antillarum. The sequence goes on from NW_027271543.1 coordinate 1,182,741, forward strand.
AATAGAATTTGGTCAGACAATATTAGGATCTAATAAAAACAGTAATGTCCAATTGTATTTAATTCTCATAACATTTCAAAATTGGTTTGTTGGCAAACTTCTTTTTCAACTTTATTCCTTTCTTCTTCTTTTATCAAATGACCAGTAAAGACTGGAATGTCCATTATCACACAGGGTTATATTACCATGACCCACAGTACACATTAAACCAGCAATTCACATCTGCTAAACAAATTCCACCATATTGCAGAACTAAACCGAAAATGCAGTCAAAACCTTGGATATTGCCATTTGCTAACAAATTGAGTTGTCATTTTCAGTTATCAATATGGACTTCTTTTCAAGATTCCAACTAATTTTTGGGTGTCAGTGTGTTGTGGGAGTTTCATTTGCCACCCTACAAACAAGGAGTGTATGGATGGGAAAACAAAAGCAGGTAGAAGAGAATATTCAACAGAACACTTTAACAAGGTATATAATGTATTTTATGCTAATACAGTATATCATCAATGTTGTGAAACAGGAAGGCTGCTTTCTTCTTCCAGCTGTACATGGGTGGTCTCATGGTTTTGTTTATTGGCACAGTTTCTGATACATATTTGCACAAGGTGACCAGAATAATAAGCTTCCACATGTTTAGAAAACATGGGAAACTGCATGTTTAGAAATAATTTCATGTGCAAATATTTGTATTATGTGATGTCACATACAATGTAATTCATCAGAGGACTCTGATTTACATTTTACACTAAAGTTTTCTTTTTCAATTCTTTATTTACATATAGTTTCCAATACTTTTCTAAGTGTCGTGTAAGATCAATTTGACATTGGAGAGAGCACAGCTGAGTGAACATTCATGAAATAGCCTCCATTCCAGCACAAAGAGCTTATGTTGTACAAACTGCTTTAAGTAACTGGTGGATATGGGTTTTAGAACTGAGTTGTGAATTGCAATGTATTAAAGAAATATGCTAAAGTGAACCTAAAAATATGCTATATGTGAAGTAGACAGATTTTTACATGCAGCATCTGATCACATAACATGTGCACTGAAAGGACTTAGTTTACAAAGAAAAACAAATCCTGAAAGGATGGAGATCATTTAGATAATTAGATAAAATTATAAACATTCATACAAACAAATGGCCAACATTAAGAATCAGTTAGATATATTAATGTATAGTCCATACTATTTGCAATTTAAGTTATGAAGGGCATTTCAACAAAATGTCACAAAAGCAGATGACAACATCCATTTTCTAATCCTCTTACAGTGCTTTCCAGTTCTGTTGCAAAATCCCTTGCCTTTACTGTACAGGTCTTGCTGTAACAGTCAAGTGAATGTACAGTGACATTGTTATTGTCCCATTCACATGAATGACTGGTTGCAGGAACCAACCAAGGATGGGGCGAATTTGAAGAAAGATGCCTTTGTTCATACATGAATAGAGGACTATTTGGGCATTTCCCTGCTAGACATAGGAAGGTCCCAATGTACAGGATATCATGTGTCAGCTTTGTTGTGTTCATCATCCCACAAGAAAAGCCTATATCAGTCACGTTTTTGTCTCAAATTTGCTCAAAAAGGAGCAAATGCGCAATTGTCATAAAACAACTTTAAACAACACAGAATGTACTCTTGGTGTTGCATGTATCTACAAGTAGCCTGCTCCTTTTCGATTTGGTTAGCATTTACTATGGTTGGATTTCAATAAAATATCTTACCCTGTTTGCTAAATACTGATAAAAACTGCCACTAAAGGCTACAGACTGTAAGATGAAGAGGAACTAAGTCAAATGTCTTGACCCTATGGGGGTGTTGCAAGAAAATTGAGCTGCAATCAATTGCAAATATCTATTGCAAACTTGTGCAATAGATAGATCTATTGCAACTTGCAATAAATCACGAGTTGCAGTTGCAAAAAGGGAGCTTGCAATTAATTGCAAGATGCAATGGATTGCAAATTAGCAATTAGTTGCAGGATTTGCAATAGATTTTGTGGAGTTACAATTGATTGCAACTTTTTTGCAACACTCCCTATGTCTTACAGTTTTCAATAAGTGCTGGGAAAGTGCACTATAGAAATACACCATGGTGTGATTCAGTTTTGTTTTCCATGGTAAATGAGCTAAAGAACAAAATGGTAAACACTGCCTTGTGCACTTCCTTTTAACTTCCATCGGTGAGGACCACACACCTCATAAAACTGGAATTTAAAAAAAAAGAAGAAGAAGATGTGATCAAAGAAAGAGAAATGGCATCATGACAGCAAGACTGGAGCAATTATTTCTCCAAGGGGTTAAATGTGAATTTCAATTCTTTAGTGACCTTCAAAACTTTCAAACATTTCAATTTTGAATGCAACACGTGACAGTGTAGGAGATGTATTGTCTAGATCTGTGACCGCTATTGACTGTTGTACTGCAATGACTGACTTACCAAGTACCACTGTCTGGACCAGAGAGGATCTGAGAAATTAAACATATTATATCCATTTCTCTTCACACGTTTTCTGGCAACCTGCTGCTCAAACCACTCCACCTGAAAATCAAAGCAGAAAAAGAAAACATCATTTCAAATGGTATGAATGCTTTGCATGACACTAAACAATGACATTGACTTGTACCATTCAATCTTTAATGCTCAGTCAGGTAAAATGTTCCTTTTCATCTATCAACCAATCAAGGCATACAAATGTAGTTTATTCAAAAGATGAAATTAGCTTTTTAAGATACTGCTATTCTTACTACCAAAATCTTGAAATCTAACCTTTCCTCTAATAATATCACAGGTTTAGTTCAAAACATACAAGTGATTTTCATACTTTTACTGCATTTTTTTTTTTTGTTTTGTTTGGTGGTCATTAATGTGCTTGCTAAAGAAAATATAAGCCATCCTTCAATGGGTTTAAGTTAAAGTATATTTTGTCATGTCAGACACTTTGCAACAACTTCATGACATACACTACTAGTACAACTGTATTAGAATTTTCACACCGTTGATTGCCTAAAACATGGACAACAGAAACAGCTATTGTATTCAAAACTTCAATTTTTCTTTTGATCAAATTAAAATATGACCCACAAATTTCTGGTTTGGTGATGTACTGTATTGAATCTAAACTGCAGAGAACTTTTATATTTCAACGGTGTGTACAGAACTGTGTATAGAACTGGATGTATTAAATAATTAGTTGCAAAAGACCTAATGTAAGCCACACATTCCCTTTTAGCTGTCAAGTGATGACTTGGTGTACATCTAGACCTATATGTAGTCAACCCTCATTTGCTCCATAAATGAATAATCACTACCAACAAATTATTTGTCTTCTCTAGTGCAATGCCGGTAAAGACGTCATTGGGCAGAGCGTGAACAAATAAATGATATTTGATCTCAAATATGGCATAATTTGATTTAGACAAAGGTATTTCAATTAGGATGGGGGATGGGGATGGGGGAATGAGTTTATACCCGAGGTAAAAGGTGCTTGGTCTGACATTTTCACAGGCCAAATTGGGCTAGTACATTGTACCTATATAGTCGTGAATGTACAATTGTATAGCCTACATAATATCTTTGTGATCTTAGTTGCCATGCCTACAGTAACTTAACCACAAATCTAATAATAACCTTGCATGGTACATGTACAAACATTGTCTACAAAATGTACGTATTCAAAACGTTTACAGATTATAATTGTTCATTATACATTGTATGATCAAAGAAGACTTTATAGACAGTGACCATACCTAGCACATGGCTCTAACTCAAAATGTATCATCATCATTCAGTTGACTTAAGTGAATGATCAGAAAATGATAAGTTAAGATAAAAAATGAAGTGGAGTTAAAAGAGAGTAGAGTACATGTAAAACAGAGTCTGACATTTATCAAAGAATAAAAAGGAATTTAATATATTTACACGTTTGAATAAAACAGAGATATATTTGTTAAACCACAAATCATGCAAAATATTAAACAAAGGTGATTTTGTTGCCCCACTGATCTGTTCACACAAATTTCATAAAACTAAATTTCCTTTCTTGAAGTAGAATAAAAAGTCATGCTGCATTATGTATTCAATAAAAGATGTGAAGCTTTAAAATGACTATGAATTGCTTTTTCATACCAATCCCCAATGGAAGCAGTAGGCCTACTTTCTGCAGCACTCTATACTACATGAAGCTCCTACTACTATGCTTTTTCACCTCATCAAGTTAGCCATGGTTCACCAGTATCATATCTTGTACCCTCCAGATATTTCCTCAGGGTCAATTCAGGACATTACAATAGCACATACTGAATGCAAGTACAATGTTCAACAGCTCTGTGACCTTTGAACCTGGATCTGCTTCAGTTTAAAAAATAAAAAATAAAAAATTATATATTAGATCTGTCATCCTTAGGACACAAAACACAGATGACATAAGTTTGAAGTTGATAGACAAAGGACTTTTTGAGTTAACCTCTACACAAGATTTGAGGAGCAGGAAATAAATCTGAATTCATACAGATACAGAAGGTGACCTGAGAGGATACCTGCATCACCTACAACATAAAAATGACAGAACATATTGTGACTAAAGACCACCGCACACTACACGACTTTGCCACAATCCATCAGTTTTGCCACCTGCCAACCAGAAGTGTGACGTCACCAGCCTTGCCGGTTTCCATTTCTGCGATTGGGTTTTAATGACAGTTGTGAAGATTTGACATGTCAAATTTTCGCGACCAGTCACCCAATCATGCTCCAGTTAATGTACTGATGCCAGTACAGTTGTAAGCTTAGCTACAGTTTGTGGTTTGACCTTAGTCGTGAGACCCAGCTTGCCTCCAGAATCGTGCAACTGGTCTGATCATGTACTGTAGTGTGGGGTATTCTTTAGACTACCAGTATGTATACCTGCAGAATGATTGTGGAAATATTGAAATATCGATATCACTGAAACAGACAGACAGACAGACAGCTATGAAAACATTAGAACTATGTATACAACCACATCTAAATAAAGCTGCTGGAAACAAACCTCTGGTTCATTAGCCAGATTGGTGTGCTCCCCCACACTATGCACGGTTGACCGCTTGGAGATGCTTGGATGTGAAAACAAATAATGATCTTCTAAGGCACCAATCTGGAGAGGAAAAAAACAACAACAGATTCCTATTACCCGTATCTAGGAAGCTTATACTTGTAAACTATGACAATGTGAATAAACAGCAGAAAAGGCATTATTGAAAACAACTGAGCACAGGTAACATCATTCACTATGGAGTAGCATACCGTATTTTAAAGGGTGTGTACAGTTCTGGTTGAGGTGAGGATTTAGCTTTTAACGTTTTGCGAGATATTCAGAAACCACTCTATGATATGTCAAAGAGCATGCAATTCTAAGGGGTATCAAAAGTTTATTTGATGAAAATCGGTTTTGAAATGGCCGAGGTATCCCAAACAAGGTGAAACAAAGAGATCCTAATAAAAGGCGTGGCCTGTCGCCTTTTATCATCATCACTTTGTTGGATATCTCTGCCATTTGAAAACCAATTTTCATCAAGTAAACGTTGAATCCTTCTTAAAATTACATGCTCTTTCATATTTCATAAGAGGTTTCTCATTATCTTACTTAGGGATGTTAAAAACATGAATCCCCACCTCAGCCAGTACTGTATAGTCCCTTTAAACTAAATGATCAGCTCAGCCAAATACATAATATATCAAACTCAAATCAAATTTACTTGATAGGATTCTCCCTGTAAAGGACTGGAAAATGCAAAAGTCACAAACTCTGTTCAAATGCCTTTGCAATCAAAAAGACAATCATTACAAATAACTCTCATCTCCCTTTGTATGTCAACTGTATATCACAGCATACAAATGACTTCATATCAGTACAAGATTTGCAGACAGGGGTTGCACTCAACTTTTTTTAAAACTAGCCAGGCGGACTACTTAGAATCAATTTTTGACACTGAAGCAATATTTTGGCTAGCCAGACGGACTAGTAACTTCAGAATTTTATGATTTCTAGCTAGTCCGACGTGATTTTGGGTGGCCAATGGCCAGCGGACCATCGCCAATTTCGAACCCTGCAGCATTGCTTTTATGTACAGGAAGTCCAACTTCCTGTCGACTACTGGGTACGTGTACTTCTATTGGTGTGTACTTTCTTCAGGTTTCACTTTTCTCCATTTCTATGATGTAATATAAAACCAGAAATTTTGTGCGCATGAAACTTTCGCGAATTTCACCAGTGGCCAAGATTTGCAAAAGGAAAATGCAAGCAAAAGTAGTTTTTTTTTTTTGTCTACACAATGCATTGAATATCAATAGCAATTTGCGAAAATTTTATGCTGGAAAAAAAGGTCATCGGCTCCAATACGTGTAAGTTTCATGCTGCAAAAAAAAGGCTGTCTGCTCCAATACGCGAAAGTTTCATGCCACAAACGTTTCTGGCTACACAGTACCTTCAATGCTATCACAGTGAACGTTCATGGGCAATTCCATGGGGTTGGGACTGAAATTGTGACATACAAGTTGAAAATTCAAGTTGGGTAAATTGAAATTTCCTTTTTCCCCCTGATTTGTTACTCCCATTCTTCAACATATTCCACTAGAAATCTGTTTATTACTTCGCACACTTTCAGTCAGCATGGGTATACAGGTATGGCAAAATACCTATGTTACACGGACTTCATTTGTTGACATCCTTCATCATTTTGTGTTCTGAAATGATAACAATGAACACATCCACGTTTTTTTCGTCCATAGCACATCAACATGTTATTTAACAGGCGCATGAGATCATTATTAGTAAGATTGTATGTTCTGATGTCAACTGCAAGCCACTTTTATTAACATGTTTTTTTCTACAAACCATTAACAATTTCAATCAAAGGTTTAACTTTTTCATCAAGAGTGATACAATGACAATATTCTTAAAAGCACAATTGAAGCAAGTGATTTGTATGGGTATTCAAGTAAAAACATGATTTTATTGTTATAATCAGGGGTTTTCAGACAACAACCTCGCCCACGGTGTACTACCTATGTTACACGGACAGTATGTCTTTGTAACATAGGTACACTACGACATATCAACTGATTTCCTTTATTGTGGTGTGAGATGTTAAAACCTACACATATAGACTTTATGTATGTTCCCACAAATAACACTATTGTAACAGTTCTTTGAAATTATATCTACTGCACACCTGTGGAACAATACCTATGTTACACAGACTTCAATTCTTTGTAACTCTGATATGAAAGAAGGCAGACTTAATCAGAAGAAGAAGAAGAAAGTGAAGCTTTACACAATTTGACCTAATATACACTAACAACATCATCAACTAGTTGTCAACTAAGAAAACTAATAAAGAGAAATCAGACAAGTCTTCTTGTCTTTTCCATGTTCTTTGTTTGAAATTAATTTCTGCTCTTTTGTCCAATGTCCATTTAGCCCTCGATTTTTGTTTTTCTTCTGTCCATTTTCCCTCTGTGCAGTTTTCTTCTTGTCTAGTTTGTTACATTCGCTCTTCTTGGGTGTTGCTTTGTCGGCTTCCTCTCTGTTTGTGGAGTGCTGTGGATGTGTCCTTTTCACTCTTTCATGTAGTTTAACACGTAGCGGTGGTAGAGGAGGAGCCATGGCAGATTCATAAAAAAAAACTGAACAAAAGGTGTAAAGAGAAATAGAATAAAAAAATTAAAAGAAAATTTTTGTCGGGGTTGACTATATATTCCTGTTGATGTATCTGTGTGTTTATGAATGGAATTAAATAATTTTAACAATTTTGCTTACATTTCTACCTCTTGGCATACCCATTAGCTAGAGTTCCATGTGTACCTCCCACCAAAATTGAAAAAAAAAATGGGTTGTGCTTAAAATGATGTAAATATTAATAATAATAATATAGCATGTAAAACATAGGAAAATATCATTTTCATACTCTATGCTAAAAACTTGTTTTCAGATGCAAGCTACACTGTAGGAAGGGCAGGTCGCTGCCCCCAGTGTCCTAGCTAAGGTTAGGGCTAGGGTCAGGGTTACGTTTACGGTTATGGTCCTTAATAGACTCCCAAAATAATACTAGGCCCTATTTTATATTCATCCCCCATCAAAATTGTCGCCCTCTTTTTGAATGATAGTGTAGAGCAATAATAGTCAAATTTTGATTGGGGTTCATAATTTTATTGAAGCCTTTCCTACCCACTACCTACCCAAACTGAATAGGACACTGGCATTTTAGCTTTGAGACTTCACAGTGGGTGAACATGGAATGGAAATGGTGAATCCTTGTGAAATGTTAGCAACTTCATCAGAGCATCTAACAGATCAGTGAAATCTTGGAAGGAAAACATTGACATTTTCGAAGTAAATCTGTTAAAGAGAAAGAATTTCACAGCTCCTAGTTCCCTCAATATCACCAGCAAAATAAGGCAAACTCTATTTCTCTAGTTCAGATGCAGTCTGGACATCTACGTTTTCTAACTAGTATATAGTGATTAATACTAACTCTAGCACGTCTACCTTGGTAGATACCTAATGACAAAAGGGTCCAAAAATTCACAATAGTCAGGAGGTAAAACAATTTTATATTGCAGTGAAGATACACTGATATACTTTTGTATGGTTTTCTAAGAGAGGAATATATGCCTCTTTTGCAGAGACCGGCATGGACAGAAAATTTGGCAATCAAAATTATGAACATGAACCTGTAACAAATATCTCAGTATGTGGGACTACAGTATCATCGTCCACAGTATTTTTGGCCAGTTCAGAGGTTAAGATGTCGTTTTTTTCCTCTAATAGAGTTACAGAATACGACAAATGTTATTATTTTCGTAAAATAGCGTAAAAGCTTACCAATTGACATCAGAAACATTAAAACTCCTGTACCTACGTTACATGGACAACGGCAGAAAAACAGATCTTGCGCTGTCCAGGTAGGTGTATATTGGCTGTGAGTAGTTTTTCTGCCATTGGGGGAGGACTGCCAGTGACATAAATACGATTGCTGAAGTTAGTAGCTCTTCTTTTTATCGCGAGACGCGTCTTTCCTTACCTACGTTACACGAAGAGGCCGGACATCGCACTGAAGTACAGTGATATGTTCCGTATTTTCTCGTTTATTTGGAGGATTTTGATGCTAATTTTTGGATAAGAATACTCCTGAAATATAAATCTCATTATAGAAATAAAGTTTCTAATTATATTATGATTGGAAGTGTATGTAAAACCATGCTATACCTATGTTACAACAAAAATTGCCATGGACATCGTTTGTAACATAGGTATGAGGTTGCTTGAAGATGCTCTGGTGTTCTTATTTTGTTACAAATGTTTATGTGCCTTACAGTCTTTGTAGAAGTCACCTTGCCTCTCTTAATGATGATATGCATAATGCTGAAAGGTTGTTTATTCCTGTTTTACATTGCCATGAAAATGGCATATATTTATGTCACAACATAAACCACAAAAAACCATGGGACATCATTAGTGAAACAGTCATAGACAAAATACATTTGTACACAGGCTTGTTTTTTTTTCATCAAATAATTCTTCACACATTTCTCTCCAAGAATAACTGCAAACCACGGACAATTATTTGATAAATTTTTCAGAATATGACTTTTATTCCCTACACAACATGAAAATCTAGAGAAGACCCAACCCAATGGAATGACCCTCATATACATGTTGAAATTGACTCTAATCAATACTTCAAGTATATCATGTTTGTACAATGTATGAATCAGGAAGGTGGAAATCACCTCCCTGGTACACAAAATGTATGAATACTGTTTAATCCACACTCAGATAAAAACAAACACTGCTAATTTATACAACTTTTGTAGATTCAAATGTTACAAGATTTTAGGGGAGGCTGCTAGTACTATAGCAAAATTTCTGATAATTGGGTACTGGTATTCAAAGTCGAGTATCCTGAAACTTAAAAGCCTGACACTCATGACAGAAATTTGTGATTTATTCTAGAACTACAAAATAATGTAGGCTAAAGGGGGTTTCACACCGAGCTTTACGTACTGTTGCGTTGAGTTGCGTAGTGTTGCGTAGTGACTACGCAACACTACGCATCTGTATGCTGTGAGTACGCAACTCTACGGAAGAGTACGCCGAGGTACGCAAAATACGTACGCGAGATGTACGCAAAAAATTAAACATGTTTAATTTTTTCGCGTACCCTCCGCGTAGAGCACTGATACGCAGGTTTTACGCAAGTCTACGCAACCCTACGCAACTGTGCGCCATTTATACGCAACAGTACGCGATCAAACCGCGTTCACACGAAGGCACTTTTTCGGCTCGCGTATGACTTGGCGTAGTGTTGCGTACTGTTACGTAGACATTTGCGTAGACTTGCGTAGACCTGGCGTACATTTACGTAGTGTTGCTTACAACTGCGTAAGCAATTATTCTTGGTGAAGATTTGGCATTCCAATGTGATCCATGTTTAAAAACTGCATGATATCATTCATCCCACTCGACTCTGAATGGCTGGTGAATGTATCTTCCTGTGCTCTTCGAGTCTTCATTATCTTTTGTAGGTCTAATGACTGCAAAAGGCCGAAAAGGAAGAGCAAATTGCTGTGGTAGGTGCGAGAGTTCTTCTCCTGCTCATTTTTACATACTTCTACTGATCAAGATGCAGACAATTTGCCAGCACTGTTTGAACTAATCTGGCAATGAAGCTCCAGCGGGAAGTTCCCTATGATAATCACCGAAGTAGAGGAAACAGAACGTGCTTCCAGCCTTATTTTAACTGACCAAGAAAAGGTACACGTTCTAATGGAGTGGGTTCAATAGCACCCGATGCTCTATGATAAGGCCCGTGAAGACTATAAAAAGGAGGCTAAGAAGCTGCTGTATCAATCATCAAAAAACCAAAAAAAATGGAGATTGGGGTAGAAGGTATGCTACAGTATAGTGATCAACCAGGCTAGCGCACGCAGACATGGGTGAAAACTCAACGAGACAAAGTTGGCAAGCTAGTAAAGATTTCTGGAGGAGCATCAGGGAGAATCAGTATAAAGACATGTTGTCTCCTCATGTTATTGGTGGCTTGAATGCCCAATAAGGTAGAGGAAGCTACTGCAATTGCAAGTGTCAATTAATCACACTGATCTAAATGATGGGTATCTCATCTTCCCATGGCACCATGAGGTAGTTCCTTTGTTCATTTTCTGCTCTGCTTGTGTTGCCACGCTATGTACAGTTGTTCCATGTCTGGCAGGTGGATGTTGTACGTACCTGAAGTTAATTCATGATAATGCTGCTGGTCATCTCGATCAAGTGAAGATTATTGCAAGTTTGAAGCTAGGTTCTAAAGATTTCCTGAAATTTGTATGTTATTGTGTAATTCTCGGTGCATGTCGTGTCAGGAGTTTATTGAACGCCTGTGGCTTCATTCACATGAAATTGAATAAATGAAGAAACATTGTCGGCATGCAGTGTTTTTCATCAGTTGTTCGTATTGCCCCTTGGTCGCCGCTGGATCCGAGATTTGGCCCACACACTTGTTAATTCGGATTCTTGCAACATCTTATTTTCTTCTCTTTTCTCATTTTTGCAAAACGTTCGTATTTATGGTAATGCGGTTTCTAGGACAGCTAAATGCTGGAGAACTGAAGGTACCAGCAATGGATTTAACCTCCCCACCACATCATGTTTGAACAGCAGGCAATTAGTGGAATAAGAGGAAGAAGGCTATGCTGAAGTAGCTTTGCAGTTACATTAATTTGTGCATACGCCCGCAGTTCGCAACTTCCCGCAACTGTAAGCAAGTCTACGCGGCCTGTATGCCCGACCTACGTTTATGTACGCAACTCTACGCCCGCTACACGCCGAATACGCTACGTTGATACGCGCTTCATACGCAACCATACGTAACCCTACGCTGAGACTACGAAAATCCTGCGCGGATCATCACAATTATTTTTCATGAGTACGCAGCCGATTTCGGCGTAGTCGCTACGCAACTCTACGCAACTCTACGCAAAGCTTGGTGTGAAACCCCCTGTAGGTAGATAACTTACTTGCAATTTACATCTGTAATATCATCACTGATACTGTCATTAATTTTGTAGTACCATATATTTTGACAGAAATTGCGGCTGTAGGGCCAGGCATTCTTTTTCAAAACAGATGGAAAATGCCTTAGGCACTGAACAATAATATTTATTTAAAAAAAAGAAAAGAAATGAGGGCAAAGTTGCAGTCTGGTCTTAATCAATAATCACTTATCTATCACTCAAATATCATCTCACAAAAAAAGAAAGAAAAAGGTACAGCTTGATGAATATGCCTTATCAATACAATTAAAATCTACAGAAGAAACTTGAAAGATGTGCTATATAAATTACCTCTCCATGATTTGTATAGCCATACTTGGCTGCAAGGCGGTCTGCTACACTCCTACCACCCCGAACGTGGACGGCAAATTCCTTAGTATAAACATTCCCCACATCTTCGCTACACAATATAGCCGGCAGCGCGATAGCCAAAGTTAGGAGTGTTCTGACAGCGAAGGCCATTTTCTTCAAGTAGATTTGTTAAGTCCCCTGACAGTACAAAGGCACCGCTTGCAGTTGCAGCAAGTCCTGACGATCTCTAAATATGTTTAAGTATTGCACCTACGCAAAAGTCGTCATTTGACGACGATCAAAATCCCGTCAAAAGCTCTTCACAAACTTTGCTTTGCTGACATCACATTGAACATGTTGAATAAGACAGGATGTTGGGTAAAAAGCGGAGATTCCAAAAATCGCTTTCAAGGAGGTTGAAGTGATCCGATCCGAGTCTAGCCCGTGTCACCTCTCCATAACTTCCCTCGATGTTTTCTTCTTCCTTTTTCAGTGACACTGATTTCCACCGAAGTTATATACCGAAGGACCAACTTCGTTTCCAAGAAAGCTTCGGCCGCCACAGAATTTCCAATTAATTAGCACCACACTATTCTTCAAGTGACAGGCTCCACAGCGGACGGTCGGGAAGGTTGAACACGCACTACTTTTGGTCCACTAGATATTGCAATTGCCCACCACCAGTGCACCACCACTCCGTGCTTGACTGTGTGCGTGACAGTGGTGTGGTTTCGCGTTATGCAGCCTTCCTTATGTGATGTGTGATGCAGCCAGTGTGAGGGAAGGATTCTCACGTAATGTTGTATTCAATAGAGAACGAGTTGTGATGTGGGACCTTTGACCTATTAGTATCCCGAATAAGATCGGAGCAAAGCCGTGGGGTACGGGTGTAAACAGTGGCCCCAGAACAATAGACCCGTTGGCACAATAGGTATCTGCGCCACCATTTCTCTCGTCGCCTCTGTGACATTCAGTCTCTGACTCAAGATTGTGAGTTTCTGACTCTCTCGAGCGGGAAGCGTGTCCATGGAAACTTGGGATGCGTCGCTCTATTCAGGTCTTCGGAGTTCGGCGCGGATGCAAGATAGACCTTCTACAAGTTGTTGTTGTTGCTGTTTTTCTGCACTGGAATACTTTTACTTCCAGTCCAGAGTTTACTCAAACGCGGACACTATCAAAAACTCGATAGAATGCCTAAAATTGCATCGACATGGATTTTGAGCTCTTCTACTTCCATGGTGGTGTCTGTCTGTATGTTTCAAACGCTGTATTTTCTGACTTATTGACTCAAAACACGTTCATTGACTAAAAAAAGGCCTAGCAATTAGCATATCATATCATACTGTGAATAAATCCTTCTTTTCTGCTTTCCTCTGTAGATCTGCACTATTTTTCACATGTCTGCTCTATTCAGATCGTGATTTAGTGACGCATTTTATGTCCATATGAGAGAGCAGTAAAGACATACGGCCAAGATATGGTAAAGAGGGAAAAGGGCATACACTTGGAAAATCGATCTGGCCGCAGGTATGGAGACACTCATATCAGGTTAGACAAATTGAACGTGTAGGCCCTATCATGTTTTTCTCATCTTAGTAATTCACACTTGTATTCAATCATTTATCAAACCTTACGTCATCAGTAATCAAATCGTTCATTAGAATTCAAAATGCCTGTAATGATCTCTTCATCATGTTTATAGTTTGTTTCCATTTATTCAGTCGTTTTTTTTGTTTTTTGTTTTAAATACGTAAATATGAGATGAACTAATGATTAATTAACGGCGGCTTGTAACTGTGCGGGGGCGGGGGGAGGGGGGTTGTTTGGGGGTTCCAACGAGTCCTGTTCCGGGGAAATGGGAGGTATGTTGTAGTGACCCAAACTCGATCATGGCCGTAGGCAAGTGGGAGGAAGGGTTTCACCCCCCCCCCCCTCCCCACACACACACACAACACACACACACACACACACACACACACACACTTTTTTTCTATACTGTTAGATTTCCAATATGTTAGATTTCCAATATCTTTGATCAGTAAATAAGAAAATCACACAGCAATCCCGGAATTTGTGGGAGGTTTCTATTGGATAATACATTTCTCGCTATTTCTGCGCTGTGAAACTGCACATTGCATCGTCGTGATATCTGTCACCATTCCATCTGCAGTGCCATTTATTTTGTAATTGCTGAGCGCTATACTATACATCTCCATTGACTGAGCACATCATACACAAAGACGCACACACGGAACACTGAGAGGTGACAGATATGCAACGGTTTGCCCATTCACATTTCCCTATAATTAATTATTTCCCACATTTTGATCAGTTAAAATTGTTCTAATATTCCACCAAGAGTGTGCACCAAATCTAAATTCAATTCTGAAAATGCTGAATCTCCCTCATATGGAATAAGGGGATACATGTACATAAATTCCCTTCCCACATCCCCGATGGCCCTCTCGGCTGAAGTGCTTATAGGTAATTTCAAATAATTTGATTAGTAAATGATAAAATCATGCAACAATAATTATAATGGAATATGTTTCAGGCTCTTTCTTTGAACTTAAAGTACATAGTCAACTTATCGTTTGGCTTGTTTGATTTACAATATTTCCTGTATAAATATTTCACCAAATGTGTGGCTAACTGGCTGATGAGATGATTATTCATCTTTTAACTTTTTATGAGATATATACTTGGTAACAACTCTATGAAATGTTAAACTCTAAGACCAATTCAAAGTTTATTCGATGAAAATTGGTGTTTTCTTTTTGTTCAAATGGCTGAGATATCCAAAAACAAAGTAAAACAAAGTGATGCTAATAAAAAGTATATCCCACCTTTAGGATAGCTTTGTTTTGGATATCTCAGCCATTTCATAACCAATTTTCATCAAATAAACTTTAAATTTCTCTTATATACTCTTTCATCATAAGAGGTTTCTCATTATCTCACAAAAAAGTTGAAAATCTGAAGCCAAATCTAAACCGAAACTATATAATCCCTTTGAATTTCCATGATTGTATAGGCTAAATAGTGCAAAAGCTCTCCTGCGGGATTGGGGTATTGATATCCCCCTCCCATGCACACCCTCTTCCGCTCCATCGCTGGGCTTACATTTTCGAATAACTTTGGTCGGTAAAAGATTACAAAATATCACGCTACTCTCTAAAAAAGAAAGAGTGAATTTTCACTCGATTTTCACTCCCCTTGGTAGTGACGTCAAGGATCACTAGAAGTGGAGTGAATTTCGAGTGAACAGAAATTTCACTCCAAAAGAGAGTGAAAAAAGACGGAAATGTTTTTGGTGGGATGTTCACTCCTTTCTCACTCTAAATTCACCCCTGACGTATTTCACTCTTTTGTCAGTCGTTTTTCACTCCTTTCTCACTCTCAATTCACTCCTATTGTATTCACTCTTCTTTAACTCCGGAGGTTTTTAACTCCTTTTTCACTCTTTTTTCAATCCTTTTTCAATCTTTTTTCAATCCCAAACGGAATTACACTCTACATGAGCACACATCTCTATCACCATTGATCACAGCACTCAGTGCACTAGTTATTCAACCCTGGAAGAAAAAGTGACAATATGGTGATGAATTTGGGAATAATCTAGGTGGTCTGGAGTCATTTTTGGAATAATGAATACCAATCAAACTAATACAAACAAAAACAGTAAGCAACGTTCATAACATAGATATTTGTTAATATTAATGCATGTATTTAGAAGCCAACGATCCACCACTGGTAGCCCAGTGCATTGCCAACTTTGTGTTCCAGGTTTGAAAGTAATTCCTACCTGAGCTGGATCAATACATGAAACTGAATAAATATAAGCTAGTAATCCAAATGGCTGTTGTTTCATTCTTTCTTATTAATTTATTTTTTCTTTAAGTAGCATTGAGGGGGATATAAGAAGATGATGTACTAAATGCTACGCATGTTATGTTGTTGTTTTTTTTATGAGCTGATTCTCTATATCAAATAAATGTGTGATGTCCACTGGATCACCTGAAATAAAAAAAAAAAGGAATATACCTCTTGAAATATCTAAACTTCAACTGCAGAGCAGTACACCATTACAAACAGTCTTCATGTGCTGAGTATCTGGTTTTCCATGAATTATGTGGCCAATAATAATTATACATATTTTTATCATTTAAGAACAACTGTCACCATAATCATCACAAGGTCCCTGTAAATATGCTATTCTAGCTGTCATTCCCAAAGCTCTACAAATGAAGAGTTTGTTTGCAAAAACTGCTAAGTCCATATGTGCCAAATGGAGATATTTGCGATTAAAGGTCAAGAAAAATAAAGAGAATAATAAGAAAATGTTTGCTTCTTTTGATCATAACTTCAAAAATGTACCTTTATATGAAGTGACCAATATATAATTTAAAAGGTATTATTTTGTATTTAATGACAGAAACCGTACTTCAAAATCTTCAAAAATGGACATATCGGTTTTTGCTAACAAACTCTTCAAATATTAACATCACACATTTCCCCGAAAATATGCGCAATTCATAAAGTTTGTGCAAAAGTGAAAAATTTTACAAGTAACCTTCCTGAACATGTTTAATTTTCGACTACAAGTGAATATAATTATTGCATGTTCAATGATAAGCTACAAAAGACTTGCAAAGTATAGTCACCATTATCTATATTATAATACAAAAACAATTACACATGTAGTAGGAATTGTGATTGCTTCGAAAAATTGACAAAAATACAGAAATTTTCAATACTGCATGGTTAATCAAGTTTGGATCCTCTGTCATGTAACACAGTGCTGCTCTACAAGTACAATGTACAAATACCTAAACATACTCGATCAGAGAAGCATGGTCTTGACTTTAAGTAGGCTTTAGGTGGGGTATTTCTGTAGATGATAGAGCCAGAGGGGGGCCTCCCTGGAACCCCCCAGACCTCGGCCATCAACCGTGCGATCATTACAAAATCCACACACAAATTGCCTGTGACGTAATCTATACAACGGTAATGTTGATTTTCAACAACAAAAAAAGTCAATTGGCTAAATTAAGCTAATTTGAGCATGAAATCAGACCATTTGCCATAAATAAAGTTTCAAAAAGGCACATTTTTTGTTTTTTTGTGTAAATATTCTTTCTAGTGTCCATAGCAAATGAAAGAGAAAAACTGTGCCATCAAAAAATTCTGAAGTATCTATTTTTTTCTATTTACTCATGTATTTCTTTGTTTCTTACTTTTTGTTTTTTTCATTGCCTTTTCAATGAAATTTGTCAGCAACACGTCCAGCATGAAAATATTTGTTATTGATTGCAATCAATGACCCCCCAAAATAATCATGCCTTCATGAAATTTGGCATGGAATGTCAAAGGGGAGGAGGGTTTGTAGCCCCCCCCCCCCCCCCCCTCAACCGGGCCTACTATTTATGGAAAAAGAATTGCAATCACTACAGTTGACACAACATGTATCATATCATTGATCTTCTTCACCTAAATAAGGCATCATTGTACAATATTGAACACTTGTAATCCTTCCGAGTTTTGTCAGATGTAGCAACAACTAATGCATGCAAACTGAATTTCTTATAGAGTGATTTCATGTGACGTCATGTTGGCCACCATAATGGTGGCTTCCATAGCAAAGGCGATCAATATTCATTCATGCATGCCTCTCTAACAAAGGTGTTCTTTTGCCTTAGGTTTCCCTGAAGTAAACATTGCTGCAGCTTTTGTATGCAGTCTTGATTTCTAGTCGGTTTAGGCAATTGACTTCATTAGGCTGCATTCACATAGAAGTATACGGTATTCGGTATTCGCTATTCGCTATTCGGGCACCCAGTACACCATCACCCGCACCGTCAACTCGCCATCCCATGCAGTGAGGATTTCTTCCTCCTACATCCCAGCAAATCTTATTAACAATTTCTAAAATGCATCAGGATGTCAGTCTACATGCTTAATTTTGCTAAAGGGCAAATCCAGACCAAAATTGTCATTATTTCATAAACGAGAGACGGTATACGCTGCAAGAAAATCGAACAAGCTCGATTCCCACTTTGCTATACTATTCTATGCTATTTGGTACATTCAAATAGTGCCCTCTTATATGAACCGGTGTTAGGAAATCCTATCGTTCGATTCAAGCTATTCGCGTGCCCTCGAAAACGAGCCCCAAATACCCAAATAGTATACTTCTATGTGAACGCAGCCTTATGGTGGGCAATTGTGACATCACTGCTAACACTCTATATCAAAATATCATTGTCAGTTGCAGGTTATCTTAATAATTTGTTACGAGATCAAGGGAAGAATTCTCCATAAGTTTGACTTGGCACATTAGTGAACTAATCTATTTAACTCCATCTACTCTAATGCCGTGGATTTATCAATGATGGGCTGCAGATGTTTCGTGGAAAAAGAAGTTGAACCAATTGAGCTTCTACCCACAAGTTTTTCAAAGTACAGTACATCAATTACATAAAGGTGAAAATGTACAAAATAACTCTGGGTCCCGTAACCCTAGGGATCAATGATTCCCATCAATTTTGTTTTATTTTTTTAAAGATTTTCCCCCTTCTCCAAAGAAGATGGATGCAATAAATTTGAGCACATGCATATTGTACTGCATCAATGCTAATCAAAGGGGTGACAAAGGTATGTGGTAACTTAATCACAACATGGAGACATGATCTTCATCCCAAGAGCATGGATGACCATTGGAAGATTCTACTATTTACCTGCTATTTGTAGCATTCCCCCCACCCCCCCCCCAAAAAAAAAAAAAAAATAAGGGAAAGAAAAAAAAAATTACATACGAGTGTCTGTCAACAGTTTTCTCTCTTGAATATTAGACCATAAAAAGGTTTTATTAAAGCAAGTCAGAATTGCCTGGAGAGAAGGGGGTGCTTAATCATGAGCGCAGCCAGATTCGTATCATGCGGAATGCAAAGCTGTGTGTGGCCAAACATTCTTTGATATGCTTGGAACACCTCACAGATGAATGTATTGATTAACATGTGGCCATGAAGAGGAAATTTTTTTGACTATATAAGTCAAAACTATTTTCAGTTACTAGTTTATACAACAATCAACAAGTTACAGCATTAACAATCACACATTCTATGCAACAAACTCTTTTCATCGGCGAGCCCTGTTCTACTTTTAATGTTGAAGTGCTGCAGTACATCCTGGTAATAGCTTCATGCTAAACTACCGCTGAGCCTGATGAGGCTGACTCTTCAACAAGAATGTAAGTTCCAACGTCAGAGGAGCATATGCTGTATCTCAAAAGAGGAAAAAGCAAGGGTATTTAGACCTATACACCGATGGTAGCTGTCTCTTCTCATTGGGCTTCTAATCTATCGTTGGAATGGTGCTCGGTCAGGGGCTTGGTGGGAGCTGCAACTACTCTCTCTCTCTTTGCCTGAGGTGATTTGTGGTGTCATAGCTCCTCAAGGTCTTCAAACGATACTCAATGAATCCATGATCCTTGCCATACAGATATACTCCTGAAATATAAGTATGCATTGTAAATCAAAGCTTTTTCTTGAGTCTCAACAAATTTGACTTTGGCACAGAGTTGACTATAACTGATGAAGATCTGATAGCAGTAGAAATACATGTAGTGGCATTCTTATGGAAGAAAATGAGAATAGGTTTATTATAAATGAACGGCGCAACTGGCACGTTGGAACTTAAGTAACATTACGTTACGTTGAAGTTAACGTTCATCGAACCTAAGTCATGGAATCAGGCCAATCTGCACACAACTTTATTAGACATCTATGAGGAGGTACATCACAATCCCCACATTGCCTGTATATTTGCACAATGAGTTAATTAAGAAATAGATGCAATTTCCCTGTAAAGGCCATTTTTTTTTTTTGGGGGGGGGGGGGGGGGGGGGTCATGCCCATAATCTGAAAAACTTTGGGTCCTTGTCCCCTAACTAAACAAGGATGATCAACTCCTCGTTTGGTTGCTTAATTCTGTCCACTAGCTCTTGAGAAAAGTTGAAAATGTTGAAGTTTTTGCAAGCTAGATGAATAAGATACCATGTATGTCACTTAATCTTTCTGCTAAAGAGGGCTAAAAAAGGTTGTAGATCACATAAACTTACGAGTATAAACTTACATGTCCTTTTGCACCTTGTGTGGTGTCTCACAAAGTGGGGTACTGCATCGCAACTGCCTTGGCTACAACATCCTTTGCTCACTACTTGGTATCTGAATTTAAAAAGAAAGCAAGAAAAATGTTAATCATATTCTACGACGCAAACATCAAAAATTTGGCCCTCATTTTAATCTTTTAAGGGGCTGAACTATCTTTGTTTTTTTTTTTTCTTGGCATTAATTTCTATTGCTATTCAGTACCACTGTTTCATGTACATTTATTGCTACTTGAGCCAGATATCAGTTAATACATATGAAAATTTCATGCAGATAGGTTAAGTGTGAATGTGCACAGTTAGTAGAAAAATTTATACAAGATGTGATTATCCATTGAACTTCATGGCACATCAACTCCCACTTTTCTATTAATCATTGTGATGATTAAATCATAAGTATTAGGACTATTATCAAATCAATATACCTGTGGCCCGATGGGGCTACCACGAAAATAAGTCAGCGTGGAGTCTTGTACGTACACTCTGTTTACATGTTTCATACAAGTATACCAGTCTTTATTTTTAAATCTATAACCATCACTTCATTAACAATGTTATACTTACCGGTCCCTTCTACTTTCTTTCCTGTTTTTGTTTTGTTTTGTTTTGTTTTTTTGTTTTTGGGGGGGGGGGGGCAAATTTTAGTCTGCTTTTCTCTATACTTGAGAAGACCAAAAAAAAAAAAAAAACAAATGAACAGGCAAATTACATGGTTATATATTGGATGAAAATGTACATTGTAGTACAAGACATGACAATGGGAAACTGGTATTCCAGACCAATTTTCAAATTATAATAATAATATATGAATAATAATAATAATATTTTAACTAATTAAACTTACGCTGGACAGTTTTCTGCTTCCATTTTCAACAACAAATATGCTGCAATGATCTGGATGTGCAGATGTCTCTTCGGAACAGTCAGAACTCCGTCCCTCAGCTTTTGAAGTATCTCTTCCCCCTTGAAGTGATGTGTGTGTTGAATTCCTGGGCAAATAAGTAAAATTTAATGGTTTTATGAATAATACAAATGGCATGAGGATAGTAGGTTCTTCCAGTTTACATTATAAACTTGAAGAGCAAAATCATTGAACATACATATTTGACATAAGCAACAGCTCTACTTACACAACTCAAGACTGACCATAGTACATGGTTTTCACTTCTGTCGATACGGCAAGTACACGGTACACATTTTTCTTAAATACAAGTACTAACCTGTCAAGACATTCATTGTCAGAGGGAAGGACAGCTCCAAAACTGCTCCATGAAGTATCTTGAAAATCATTTCTTCAAACAAAATAAAACCAACCAAGCATTCAGTCTCTTAATGTAGCCTCTTATGTAATTGCTAAGACTCTAGAATGTAAAATAAATATAAATCAATTTCAAACTAGTCTCCCTTCATTAATCATTGTGGAAAACAACAGAATAGCTTACAGCAGGGTTAATGCAATGGAAGTCCATATCTCAGAGGCTCCTTCGCTGATGTTGGCCCGGTGTTTCCAGCATTCGTCAACCCTGAATTCAATGGCTAGTCGTTGTATGGTCACATCTGGTACTTTGCAATCTGGTGATCTGCACCCTCCTTCGTGTGACAGAGACTGTACAGCTCTCAATATCTGTCTTTGTTCTCCAAATGATGACCCCTACACCGAGTTCCTTTAAATCACCATCACTCCCGAAGAGCTGTCATGTCTACGTCCTTATCTGGAGGAAAGTATGTAAACACAAGGTTCAGAAATGGATTTAGAAGTCATTTCCACAAGACAATATGCAGTTGTTTTGTCCACACAAATACTAAGTGAGCACCAATACAAAAGCTATATAGTAGGCCTAATTACTTTTTTAGCTACCGTACATCAGCATATTTAATATTAGAATTAAAGACCCAAAGATGATCTCTGCCAAATTTCAATAGAGTAAGTGCACTAGTTCGCGGCCATGCACCAGTTCGCGGCCGGGCCAGCGGTCTCCAGTTGATAAAATCTGGCCAATGGGCTGGCAGCCCGGTAACTTGTCACCATTCAACGGAGAATATCCTGCACAACATCAACATACCTGGGACTAACAGCAGTGCGAGGTCTAGTCGCTGTAAAATCTCTTGGAAACCAAGGTGTTCACCGCAAGAGCTTGAATTATAGGTATTATTAACACGTAAGTCAACTATTCTGGACGTAGCTAGACGGCTGTCATGTCCTTATATGTCGTTTTCTTGTTGAAATATTGATCGTAGAGGAGGGTTAGAATGTGATGACTACTCACCACGGACGATACATTGAAAATGACGAATCGCGAAGGAAACGGGGGGAGGTCGCGAACCGGAACACCATAGAGGGCGCTTGCTCTATATCGCGTCCGGGGGTAAAACGCCAGCCAAAATAAGCGTACAGAAATATAGAAAAGCATTTGAAATAGAACAAAAATATATTTTTTATTAATAAAACAAGTAAATTGAAAAATAAGATCACGCATCCATATACTTTGATGACTTGTAAGGGCGTGCCTCATAGCTGTCCCTGATCTTCAGTTCTGCTGTCCCTCATATTCCTTGAAGTCCTCTTCCTCTTCCAATTTGTCAATGGCTCATATTCAGTAATTTGGGGAAAATTTTGAGGAAATAGTTTTATTAATCAAAACTAATATTTATAGATTGGGAAAATAGCATTTACAGTTTGATATGTTTCATTCTTGATGGAAAAAAACAAGTCACTTTGCGCTGGACAAAACCCAAAAGCGCGAGGCGGCCGCGAACCAGAACACCCCGGCCGCAAACCGGAACGCGCTGTACCGGATCGCGGCCGCGGTCTTTTTTGACCAACGGGATGGACATTGGTCTTGCAATGGTGACAATATGGTGTATTGGTAAGTGGTCAATCTCTATGATATAACCTGGATTAGAGCAATCTGCACGTTTGCATTTCAGAGTGGAAAAACCCTTAAGCGGCCGCAAACCGGTGCACTTACTCTACATATCGACCACCTTCTTTTAAACCGGCCGTGTATTAATTGGCGCACTGAATGCTTAATACGCACTTCACTGCGCGCAAAGCACATAAAAATGGATTGGCTTTGACTGTTGATGAAAAATTCACTGTTCATTAATGGTTTTAATCAAGGACAAAATTTCGAATGAATGTTTTCACCGAATAGTAATGTAATGTCTATGGAGGTTTCTAAAAAGCTTCGTACAACACGGTGTTCAATGCAACTCGGTTTGCGTGCATTGTCAATGCAAACACAGCGGTCGATCTCAATAAGGAGCGTTACCGCCGCGGGGAACTGAAACGAGGCCACGCAAGTTCGACGGCGATATTTTTGCACTGAAACTTCAAATCGAAAAGGGAACAACGGCATTTGATAGAGCTGGATTTTCTCAATCACGTAGGTCAAGTTTTTAACGTAAATTTCAGTGTTAAATATTCTTATCAAGCAAATAAACATTAGGCAGTCGATGACAGTAGTAGGTCCAACCATATATTATAGGGCTCACACCCGTAAATACAAGGGAATGCCCCAGGCCCCTTCACAAATTCGTACCAAAGATACCAAAATAAATGAAGAAAAAAATTGATTAAAAATCAATGATGTAGTTTGGCAAAAAACTGAATAGCTGTAGATATTGAGTATGAATTCCTCTACAAGTTGCATTTTGGTTGGAAGATGAAAGCTTTTCTGGTGGAATTTGAGGGGACTATATTTCATTGGGTACGTGTACGGAAAATGGGTGATTTTTTGAGTGATAAGAACTCGTAGTCTGGCTTTGCGGACCCCTGGACAGAATTTGAACTGAATTATCCACCCTGAGAATTTGATGGATGAAAGGGTATATCTAACTTATCCAGGTTAGTGAAGCTGAAACACCTCATTTCTCCCAGCTGTTTTACAGAATTTTTTGAAATTTGATTTTTAACACACATCCCTATGGGGAAATATTTATGGGTGTGAGCCCTATACCTTTACTATTAGTCGATCTCTGCAAACATATATAGGAGTATGTGGGACTATGACGGATTGAGCTACATGGTCTACGCAGCTTTACAATACCATACTGGCATAGAAAGGTCTAGGTTTAAATTATTTTTCTCTCATGCATAAGTAAACACCGTACTCACGTTGAGCTTTGCAGTCATGAGCGCAGACAAAGCGACTTTTCCTCATCAATGAGGACAAGAACGACGGCAATCTTTGGGAGTAAATTCGACTCATCGACGAGGCCATGGTTGTTGTTGTCGTTGTTCTAATTCTTAGCTTTATAAGAGGCGCGCACATGTAATTTGGTAGTCTTTATTCAAAGAGAATTCGCTTGAGAACGACAGCGAAGAAGTCTTCGATTAATAAATCTTATCAGTTATCAATGACTTTATCATTTATCTTCTTAAGAACCCAAGTGTAGATAGGTGTGATCTTCTTTGGTTTGATTTGACCCAGGAAAAACAACTCATAAAGACTGATATTCATTCATATATTTCTTTGCTTATACTCCACAAGGCAGTTCAATGACATTTAGGCCTATATTTCATTTCATTTCATTTCTATTTTTTTCATATTTCTCAATGAATGATAAAAAATACATCAAATGTAACAAAACTGAATAATACATGATGTCCAGTTAGGAGACATACATAGAATACTGTAAACATATAACACATAGTGGTCGATCGATAAAAGTTGGAATATATGAATGAATGCTAAAGAAATATGAAGGAACCTACTAAAAAGCAAGCATAAACCGAAATAGGCCTATATAACTATAAAGCAAGCATATAGGCCTATATTCCAAGTTTCAGTTATGAATTTCTCATACAATAATAAGATATTTTGGTTCAAAGTTGGTATGGTATTGAGATGGATTTAGAGAAAATGGCCCTCTTTACCATGCTTCAAAAAGAAATTTAAAGAAAACTTATTCATTCCTATGATACACCCTTAACCTCATAATAATTATGCCTGTGAATTTGCCTTCTTCTTTATGTTGTCTTTCATGAGTGTGATTTGTTAGTAAGAGCTCTGATCTTGTATATTGTCTTGGGAAAGACACTGACATACAGGTCTTTTGACTTTGATTGCCCTTTTTGATATATATTTTCTTCTACTTTACATTTGTTTTGAATATGTTTTTATCTTTGTACTATATCAGTGATTCCTTCTGTACCAGTATATTTTGTATCTTTGTCTTTATGTAAAATCAATGATACTGAACTATGTAAACTATTCATGAAAAAATGGCTAAGAACATTACAAAACAATAAGTGCTATGCTGCGAAGATTTATGTCAAGCTATTGTAGAACTCATCTTAATGCAGTGAGAACTTTAAAACTACATTATTTCATTCAAATGCGACATCTATGAAAGCCCGATTATTTTTCTTTACAATGACAACTCACTTCGTTTACATTATGCATTCCTGCATTCCTGGGCCCTGGGGTGGTATTCTGTAAGCGCGATCCTTATTTCGATCCTAGGAGCGCGCGTAGGACAGAAAATAGGATACCCTTAGGACAGGCAAAATCGGTATTCTGTAAGCCTGTCCTAAGCCTATCCTAGGACAGTCATTTATGAATAATGAATATTAATGAGGAAAGACAGGACACGCCCGGCGCAGTATCTATAAGCCAATCATCTGGCTAATTTTAAGCAATGCGCGCCCAAGATCTACATTGCTCAAACATGCGCTTCACGCAGCTCTATTGTGCGAGGAGTTAAAATGTATTGTCAGTCAAATTTTACAGTTAAGAATACAATTTTGATTATCAAAGCTTTAGCACGCACTTAGCCCACCATAATAGATGTGACCTTACGAGTTCCATTAATTAGCATTTAAAGTTTTTGCAGAAATTAGCTCAAATTTTGAACTTTTGGAGGATGTTGGGGTAAACTGGGATATCATCACTGCATGCCAAACTTCGTCCTTAATTCAAAGTTATTATAAAATATATAAGATTTTCTTAAATAAAAAATAATAATAATAGATGCACTCACAGACACACACACACATGCACTCACATTATTCTATGATCGATTGATATGCTTGTAATAAATATGTCTTGCTTATAGCTACTGTTTGTCCCACTTAAACCAAACCAATGTTCCACTTTTCCCAAGAAAAAAAAAACAATGATAACACAAATATGAGACTTATAGGAATATAGCGTAGCAACCCGTTATATGGCGAACATCAAAAGTCTTTTGGTCCGATACATGTGTGCTCCATTCTAAATATCAGAAAGTTATTCGAGAAACTTCATCAAATCACAATTTTTGTCCCACTTAATTCACCCCGCTAGCTCTCCCTATCTTTATGATAGTATAGACTCATACATGCAGGGCAATGATAACAGAATAGATAAAGGAGATCACTGATAGATTAAACAAAGATATAAACATGGAGCTACTAAAGCTCCATGATATCCTTGTATACGAGTATACTAGATCTTCATAGCAACGACTTCGAGGGTCCGCATGACGTTCGGGCAGACGTTGAGCATAATAATAATGATAACAACAATAATGACAATAATAATAATAATAATAATAATAATAATAATAATAATGATAATAGTAATAATAACAATGAAAATATTAATAATGATAATAATTATCATAATTATTACAATATCAATTATAATTATGATAATAGCTTTTGTTGTAATTGTGTACATAATGTACTTTTTATTTATTTTGGACCGAATAAAATGAAGTGTGAAAATGGCGAACGACAAACAAATAAACACATACCACAGAGCTAGATAAAGAATACAAATGTTTCGAACATTATAGACTTCAGTTTTAGAATCCTCAGTATGAGAGGTCCAAGAAATTAGCAGCGACAAACTTGTCAGCAATGGCCTGCAGATCCTGGCAGGCATGGACTTCAGCAAAGTGTGCAATACCAAGAGAGTTTGTGGCATGTAGTTGAGCCTGCAGGAAATCACAGCACAGCTTCTTCACGGACTGCATCTGAAAAAGATTTGCTGCTGGCAAGAGTGACTGGACATTGGCATGTGTGACTGCTATTTTTCCAGTGTAAGCAAAGTCCACCAGGGCATCTATTGCCGTTTTGTCAACTGACTTCAGATCAATCTCCTCCTTCTCGCTTTCACAGAGATTTCCTGTGAACATAGCCTTGAAGTATGGGCTACAACCCGAGAGCACAGCACGATGGACTTGGACTTTGTGACCATCTACTCTGAGGGTAACATCACAAAGATGACCCTGCTGTTGCAGAAAATGCATTTCACGCAGAACCATCCGAGCATGCCCCGGTACCTCACTGCACACAGCGCCGGAGCCGCAGGGCGAGGGGCAGCTGGCCTGCGGTCCACTACGATTGTCTACATCTCTGTTGCTGCTCTCCTGTTCACATCCTTGCTCACGACTCATATCCATGAAAAACCGGCAGCAGTTTCACTCTCTTAACAAAATCACGCTACATTTGTGAACGATCAACTAAATCATTGCATTCATCAAAAAGCAATACGCCATACCGAAGATGTGGTCACAGCCAGCAGTCTGAGCATTTCCATTCAATGTAGAAAAGGTATACATGTCATTACTAGTATTGGGTCTTCTACATTACGTCGCCGTCGCGTTGGTGTCGGGAGTCTGCATTTGTAGTTTACGTGTGTGTATTGTGTACACAACACAGCTTGGATAATGTGTGCATTGCGCCCATTCGACATTCTGCGTGTGTATGCAATGAAGTAAATTTCTTCACATTGAGCCTGGCCGGATGCTTACGTGTTTACGTATTGACAGTTGCAGGTATCACATGGATGGTCACCAAAAATTCTGTTACAACAAACAAACAAACAAACAACGTGCTGGCGACACTTTTCATACCCAATCCACGTAAAATGAGCAAGTAGAAAGATTACAGTAACTTCGGTCATGTTTATCATCAGTCTGGCTATTAGTGGCACCAGAGTTGAAGGAATCTACGTCTAATTGAGAAAAGACAACACAAATTAATTACGTACGGTACTCATATAGAAACTCAACTTTTCAGCTCAAAGAACAAAAAGAAAAGAGAGATGAGATTAAAAAAAAAAGGATGATAGGGCCTACTTTGACCTGCAGTAAACCTATATTACCAGTATGTCGACATGTCCAAAAATCAGCATCTCAGCAATGTCAGTCACAGAGAGGTGGATGGAGTCAGTCAGAAAGGGCGCTTGGGAGGGGGGGGGGGGGGAGCTGAGATTTAGATGGATGAGTTGAGCAGTGTAAGATTGAAAATCAAACTTTTTTCCTGCACCTTTCATTTTATTATAAACTGATGTAGCATATTTTGAAATCCCTGAGTCATACCAATATAATAAGGAGAGGAATAGAGAACAATTACAATCGAACAGACAAAATGCGCATAAAATTATATAGGCCCTACATGATGTAGGCATACTCCCTATATAACCTCTCCTCTGAGAGTCCATTCATTCATTCATGCATGCATGCATTCATTCATTCATTCATTCATTCATTCATTCATTCATTCATTCATTCATTCATTCATTCATTCATTCATTCATTCATTCATTCATTCATTCATTTTTATTGGTCTATGTCAGATATAGAAATTTGGTTTCCATTGACATTACATTGAACCATAACAGTCACGACAATACAAACACATCTCGCATCACTGAGAATTACATATACTAGTAATATGTCCATGACAGGCACAATGAATACAAACAACACCCTATAAATCTATTACACAATTACAGGTATAGGATACTCGTACATATACAATTATATATCAGTTCTTTATATAACCATATACAGTATAACCCAAGCTATACTTTAACCCTTCCCAGACCTCAAAATTTTAAATTTACACAATGATGATATACTACTACAGACAAAACTTGTGTTAGAAAATTCAAAATAACACACACACACACACACACACACACACACACACACACACACACACACACACACACACACACATGACTTACATAGGTCTCAGTTTACAACTGTCATAACAACCAGCACTAATATCAAGCATAAAACCCCCTGGGGTTCCCTATAGGATTAAATAAGTAGGCTACAAATCACTTCCAACATACAATGTATATATGAAAAAATACTATTTCAACATTTATACTTACAACAGTTACCCAAAACCCTTGGCTCTATAGCCCACACTTGAGAGAGGGAGAGACCTAGAGGAATGTGAAATTTATCCCTGGCCCATACTCCTGTTCCGTGGAGCACGTATGTGCAGACGAAACAAAAATCCCCCCCCCCCCCCCCCCCACACAGCACACACACAATAAAAAAAAAATTCAAAATGTGAGTTACAGACAGAAACTACCAACAAATACCGGTAAACATTTTAATCAGGACAATAATGCCAGGCACTGCCAAATACTAGTATAATGTGTCCACAGCTGGGCGCAAAGTCAGATCCATTATGACTCTTCATCACCAATTTTCACCTTCATACTATAAGCAGGAGCGTGGTTACCACCTCTGATTTCACCCCCAACAGTCATGAAAACTCTAAAATACTATAGTAGAGTGTCAGTGGGTGTGGCAGCGAGACGACTGCAAAATTTATGAGTCCTATACACCATGCTCTACAAACCCTGAAATGACATGTTGACCGCAGGTACTAAGTACTATATGTATCGGAAACCTCATTTACAATAATCACTTAACTCGTACAACATCCTGCACATTAGGTTACAGACATGTATTATGGTTTATGATGTGAATACAATTCATACATTAGGCCCTACATACATAATTATGCAATTGTCAAGACTCCTGAAGAAAGGGTAGGACGCCGAAAATTTGAGTGGCATAAACTCTGATTGGCCAAAAATGCATTACCAGTTTGTTTCTTCATTATACATGTATATATATATATATATATATATATATATATATATACTATATATATATATATATATATACTATATACATATATATATATATATATATATATATATATATATATACATGCATACATATTTATGTATGTATATATAATTATATATATATATACACACATACATATGCATATATTCATATATATATATATATATATATGCATACATTCATATATACACTTCTGATTTTAATGATAGGAGCAGATTAGAAGATAATAGGAATGTATTCGCAGTCATCGGCAGATCATATATTACGGAGATTTGTTAGATTGTTTTTCTTGTTATTATCCCTCTATTGACCTGGTACTTTTCCTACTATGGGCCTATTATATTAAAACAAAATGAACAAGGGAATAAGAAGAGTGCGAAAATTGGTCCGGTGTGTAGTCCTGATCAAGACAAGTAAAAGCCAAATTTAAATCAAAATCAAAGCACAGAAATCAATCCAAATTTCTCTTTCCTCGTTGTCCTTTTGTTAACAGCTTATCAGGAGCTTTTGAAGAATAGAAGAAT
Source organism: Diadema antillarum (assembly GCF_040938485.1). Classification (NCBI taxonomy): domain Eukaryota; kingdom Metazoa; phylum Echinodermata; class Echinoidea; order Diadematoida; family Diadematidae; genus Diadema; species Diadema antillarum. The sequence goes on from NW_027271543.1 coordinate 1,213,705, forward strand.
CTATAGTTTTGATGCGGTTTGTAATAAAATTATGTGATACTGAAGTCATTATGTGAAGTCCTTCGGAGTGATGTGTTTTGAAACAAAGACAAAAATACAATTTACTGATACATACTGCATGATGTCCACGTCATATTCATCTTTTCTTCGTGTAATTTGTATTTATGACAAGCATGTTTGTTATTTCAGTATTTGTTTGATTTTCCTTTCCTTTCCTTATAGTCTCTTCCCACTTGGGCTTGAAACGCTATATTATGATCATTATGATTACGATGATTATTATTATTATCATTATCATCATCGTTATTATTATTATCAAAAGCTAATATTACCATAATTCGTGAAGGGGGGCTTAATAGTTGCATACTGTCATGTCAATACTTTACATAATTTGTGCTCACTTTTCGTTGTCATGTTCCTCAGGCAAATTTTCTAATAATTGTCATGCAGGACATATACAGTCGTTTTGTGATACGAAGATTATAATGCATGCACGGAATCGAAATATCTTCGTTATAGCGAACTTAGCTTTTCGCCCACTCTGCGTGCTCGCATGTATAATAGTCATGGCATGAATATTTCTTTAACAGTTATAATATCATACACTGCAAAAATCATGCGCATGTGTAGATAGTGACATCGATATCAATTTCATTCCACAACTTACTCACATAACCTCATGAAAGATGCATATAGTAAATTTACAATCTATGAGAGCCCACTACTGAAATGGTGGCAATTTCTCTGCAGTTTTGTTGTTTTTGCTCTTGCATCATAACATCCTTTTGTTATATACACGCAAGCCTCATGCAGAATAGAGCCACGCCTTTGTAACCTCTTACATAAAACTGTTATATAAAAATCAACTTTTAGGAGAAATTGATGACTCGGTTAGAGTTGAATAATCTTCATGAAGCACATGACTTTAATTTTCTCTTTAATTTTCCCCTTTGTATCCCAATGGTCGCAGAAAATAATCATATAGCGACAATGACTTGAATACGATTTTGGGTAATGGCACTATCAGAAACAGTAGCCTATCTGTCTGAATTCTTGGAAGGTAAGAATTCTGATGTCGGGACCTATCATTCGGCGAGGTAAGTGTTTTACTATAAGGCATGCAAGGAATGAACTTGGCTTGGTCCCTGATGTTTGTCTATGAGCAACGTCAATGACATAAATAATGTGAGAGGGAATAAACTTGGCTTGGCAGCTTGACAAACACAGAGAATGCAGAATATTGTCCTGATCATAATCCCGCATCGCGTCTCGGTTTGCCGAGCTGCCATCAAGCCCTTGGAAAACTGAGAATAAACCTAACATTGCATAACTAGCGTGTTTTTGACACTTCAATGGCTGAACAACCATGGCTCAAAATGTTTTCTTGTTCGACATTACTCCAAATATTACTTTGTATCTCAAAATAATGTTGCCTATATTCTTTATATTAATGTCTGTACTGTCAATAAAACATTAGACCAGTGGGATTATCATTTTATTCTATTCTCATGACAAATTTTATTTTTTCCAATCACATCCATTTGATACCTCAGTGTGTTTACCTTGTGTCAACTGATACTTCCGCTCTCTGTACTTGGTCATCATCTCTCATTTTTTATCCTATACAGCTTTGCTAGTTCGCTATCTTGTATTACTATAAAATAGGCTCCATCATGTTTCTCGTGTTTTCGCATGCTTTGTTTTTCCACATTATCGCGCGATCATAATGCGTGATGCGTCATACCTAATGCGTTCAATAGCCTTGGATGCATGCATAAATAGAAACAGGATCTTTTGGGATTAGGCTTATCTGATGGAGTAGGACAGCATCACCAGCATAACCTTTTCTATCCTGCTGTTTACTGATGTACAAAAACCCGGTGGGTTACAAAATAATAATAAATCGATCCTCGAGTTGCCTTGTGTATAGCGCCTGCTTTGCGCGTAATGGTAGTAAAATAACATTAATAGTGTTAAATTTTCATATTCGTGTCTTTCGTGTTCCGTTATGTTGTCAATTGAATGCACTGTCTTGAATAGTGAAACAGGTTCCTTAAAGCCATTTATCGTGACACCAAGTTTGGTCGCAGTTTATCATAACCAAATCTATGTATACTTAGATCCATCATAATTAACCAAAGGTGTGGTTCTCGTTATGATAACCAAGAAAAGTAAAGCGAAGAAGGAGAAAAAAAAATCAGATCACGTTTGCAGCGGTCACATACAATGTAGGTCTCTATAAATCTTTGATATTGAACCACAGCAAGGTCTGCAAGTGGTCATTCTTTCTCTGCAAGCATTTTAGAGTACAGGGGTCAAAGCCATGACTCTTGCTTCCGCGGTATATATCACTCTAGCCTTGTATGGGCGATGAAAAGTATGGTGACGTTGGCCTCAGATGAATTTGATTATAAACAAAACCTTAGATCGGACCGTAGAAAATGACCTCAATGATTAAAGGGCAAGATATTTTGTACGTTACGACAAATCATCTTTGCTATATAGTTATACATAACAAATTGTATACTTTGCTCAAGATGTGATAAATTTTGCTAAAACATTGTTATCAACCATTATTCATTAGCTATATACTATACAGGCCTAACTGTGTTCCGGTTTGAATATTTAGAAAGACGAAACAAAAATCAGGTGTATTGTGAGGCCTATACAGAAACATGTCCATTTCTGCATCTAATGTAACTACAAAGAGAATAGTGTGTGTGTGTGTGTGTGTGTGTGTGTGTGTGTGCGTGCGTGTGTGTGTGTGTAGGTGGGCGGGTATTGGTTGATAAATAATATGGTTCCATTATTTATTACTGTATAATTTTGCTGCATAATTCATTTGGATGATTATTAAGATTAATGCTAGAAGAATTGAATTATCACTGTTAAATTTAAGCAATTTTTTTTTGAGAGCATAGGGGAAGTGACTGTATGTAAATTGATAATTGTTCATGAAAATGTAATTTTTGTTATGTCATTATGTACAGCAATAGCAAATTTGCTATTATGATCACAAATGTATATTTTCGTCATTTCAATTGTAGCAAATGAAAATTGTTATTTTTTTTCTATTACTTTGAATGGAACAGAATAAACATCGTTGAAAAACAAAAAAAAAGTGTGTGTGTGTGTGTGTGTGTGTGTGTGTGTGTGTGCGTGTGTGTGTGTGTGGCGGCAAGCACAATATCACTTTCTGCTTGAGACTTGTGTCATGCAATTTATTTCATCAGCGGAGAATGCCAAATTTTTTCCTCGCCTCAGTTCTCCGATGGTCACGCATGCTCAAAATGTTATGAACGTTAAAAAAATGAGGTCAGCTGTGCAGGCAGTAACTCTCAGCCGAAAGGGAATTAGAACTTCTTGGCATTACGACTGTCTTGTTTCGTCACAGTGGTATTCAAACACACGAGAAGCGACTACAGAATATTTTTCTTCCGTAGCTCCATCTCGTTTAACCTTCTCTACATCCAATCTCAGAGAGCTAGCGCGAAATCAGCAGCTTATTCACCTTTTCATCATATTAGTAATCGCGGTCACTCCAATGACTATCGACTATTACTAGTCATCATGTCGCTGATCTTTTCACTTTGCTTCAAGACGATCAACTTCTCGCCAGTGATGCTAGTTCTTCTCCTGTGCCTGCTCGTTGTATTAGGCCTCCATGTTTACAGGTATGGTTTAATCATTTCGCATCACTCCACGTTCATGAACTTTGCATTGCGGTTGCACGAGATAAAGATTGACGTCTAGTCGACTAATTAAACTATTAAAGGACATGCACAAACTATATCTACAATGTACATGAGAATAATCGGCCCCTGCAAAAACAAGAAATTACACTATAGATAAATTTGTTTTATCGTTGTTTATGCTTATGAAAACTATTGGTAATGCCGACATGTTCCCTAAAGAATCAATGCCATACATAACTATAGGTAGTCTTAAATACTGAGTACTAAAAGTAAGGATTCCCATTTTATTGTACCCTTTGATTTTGTTTGTGATAGATAAATTTGATATCACGCCCAAAAAGCACGATGTGATAATCAGTATTATCGACAATTTTTTTGCCATCATACCTTTTATCAAATTATCTTTTATCAAGACGTCTGCCAAAGCTTATTGACATGACGGTTCTGTCTAATAAGATGTTGCACAGGTAGCATGAGTTTTAAAGGATTTGGTATTTCTATCACAGTTCGTTGATTCTCGTTGTGGCGCACTATAGAATCGTTATACCCTTTAAGGTCCTGGCATCCAGACAAGAAACTCAATGTTTTAGATGAGGTGAATTATTCCTGTATATATCAACCAGTTTATACTAATGAATGCATCAAACTAATCAGTGTTAATTATTTCTTGTCTAAGGTCTGTGTGTGTTGGATGGGACAAGTAATTTAATGACTCAGCCAGTACTCACGGTCGCTGTACTTCGGTTCGACTTTCACTGTTGGTCTTTGTACGTACCGGTACATTTTGTACTTGTATAAACACACAAGTCAGTGTAAGCATATAAGCACGATCATATATTGTTGTGTATGAACTTCAATTTTGCATATCATAGTAATTATTCTATGATATCTGATATGATATCATGAGTTTGACACTATAAGCAAAGAAGGCACATGAATCCACTCCCTAGGCAAACAAGGCCCACGAGGTCGACACTAAGCAATCAAGGCCCACGAGTTCGTCACTAGACAATTGGCCAACGAGACCGACACCTGTGATAATGTCGAATTCGTGGATCGTTTTTACATAGTGTAGAACTTGTGGATCTTTTTGTCGTTGTTATTGTTGTTGTTGCTTTATGTCGAATTCGTGGGCCTTGTTTACTATAGAGCCGAACTCGTTGACCTTATTTGCCTAGTGTCGAAATCGTGGGCCGTATACTCATGGTTGTCGGTCTCGTGGAATGACCCCGACGGAAATAATGAATGCAATATTATTAGTGTATACTCATCATGTGCTGGAAAAATGACTCCACGCAAGCGAGGGAGTGCAGCGACCGAGCAAGGGTTGGGTGTTGGACGGGGCATCCACCCGGGGGTATCCACCTGCCATATTATGAGGGAGCTTTTGCCTTTTTAGAATCGAAATGCAACGATCCGGTGCAAAATTTTGGTGGAAAATATGTCAATTTTTTAATCAACAATAAGGAAACTGAATTTTCAGGGGAAATAAATGGCTATACGTATAGATCGTGGTATTAGATAAGTGACATCTTGATCCTTGTGTGGGTCTTCACTGATGTGTGTATATAGGGCCCCAAAGTTTTATGGAGGTGGCGCGGGGGAGAGAGTGTGTCCTCCTCCCACATGCGGGAGCTTTTCCATTTTTAGAATTGAAATTCAACGATCTGGTGCACACTTTAGTGGAATATTAGCACATTTTCAATCCAAAGAGTATAAGAGAAATTAGTATAGGGACAATACACGTGTTGTATGAATGGCTATAGTATCTGTCACCTCTCGATCCCCTCTTGCATCTTCACTGTATATACTACATGTATTAAGTTTATGGATGTAGACTGAAAGTGGAGGGTGTGTGTTACTAATTGAGATGCGAATTGAACCTGACCAGAATGAGAAATATGTAATGTAATTATGCGTTTTTAGGCCTATTTAATGTTATTTTCTCTGACAAATATTTTGAGTTATAGTAGAATGTTGATCATGTTAATGATAATGATTTACTGTTATAATTAGTCGTTTTGCTAACTCTCTAAAGGTCGTATATAGTATCCCTTCTTGCAAACGTCATGAATTAAAGTTTACATAGTTGAAGAATGATGTCTCCCAACATCGTAAATCTAATGGTGACATGCCTCAAAGTTTTAAAAAAGAAATGAAAAACTAACCCCATGGCACTCGAGAATACCATCCCCTTTTGTACTGAGAATAACGGAAATTTTGCGGGTCGGAATAAATTCACTGGAAATATGGTCTTCTCCTCCATAATGATTTTATAGAGGTTTCCAATTTTACTATTCTGAGGAAAGGTCTGACTTAGGACAGCCCACCTATCTCTACAATGTAGCAGCGTATTAAAGGAATCATGTTGGTTGAACGATAGTAATAAATCTTCCATATCAAATACTCTAAAAGGAGACGCCATTTTCCCTGGGGTCCAGTCGGCGTGCCAGTTCTGGGATATCTTCCATTCCTCGATTGTCGGCGACTCCATCAAAGTCTGTTGAACCTCGGGACCCGCTTTGGGGACGTGTTCTCCTTGAAGATTGGTGGACAGACCCTGGTCGTTCTCAACGGCGCCGACGTGATCCGAGAGGCCTTCGTCAACAAGGCTGCGAGCTTCGACGGTCGACCCATATGGATGCTGAACAAGGTCAACGATGGTCGAGGTTGGTCGAATGTTGTGTGTGCTCCACGCTCGTTTTTTTTTCTATCAGTTTATTACTTCCGATCGGGAAAACCAGCTTACTCTATAGAAGATTAGAGAATGAAGCAAAACGATACTCTATTTGATCTGTATTTCTGTTTTTTCCCCCATGAGGAAGGGGTGGTTTATAACCAGGGCTCGACATTAGCGGTGTCCCGATGGTCCGGGACCACTCAAAATTGATGTCGGGCTACCAAATCTCCAAAACGGCTTTCATTTAGTGGTCCGATGGGGCTTGCCAGGTAAAATTCAAAATAGGTTTTCATAAGTATCCTTCTCTTCAGGGCCACCAAAATTTCATATGCCGCGGAAGATTTTACGGCCCAAACGAGAAAAGTGAAGTTAATGTCGAGCCCTGTCATAACTGCAAAATTATGCCAAAATCAAGTTACAATCCCTTGCACAATGTTGAATGAAGTGTAAAGTTGTGCGTAGATGTGTTTAGAATGCCTTCCGGATCCTTGTTGCTTGAAATGAAAGGTTCCAATGATAACATATACGATACACGTAATGTAGGCCTACTTAGAGCAATAATAACAATAAAAATAACAGTAATGATAATGGTGAAAATGATTATGATTCAACTATGCCTTAATCACAATGTCGAGAAGGTAAATCATTACTCGCAAGATGATTAATGCTCAAACATCCTCTCTGATATTGTTCATCCCTCTTTGCAAAAGGTATCGCCAACGAACAGCCAAGACAACAATGGCGGCTTCATCGCAAAGTGTGGCAGAAAATGATGCGGCATCTCATGCAATCTGATTCGGGCATCGAGTCCATGATCACACGAGACATTGCAAACGTCATATCGCTTCTGGGATCAAGCTGCGGTCGTCCCGTCAACATTTCCAGAGTCGTTCAGATGGCTCTCTGCAATGTTATCTGTTCTATATGCTTCGGGAAGAGTTACTCTTACGATGATCAAGACTTCCGACATCTACTCCAAATGGCCGACAAATTCTTTCACTACCTCTCAAGCGCTAGTGCCGTGAACTTCTTTCCAATACTCTGGCACTTGCCCCTTAAGTCACAAAAAGCAGTCCTCGAGGGCTTCGCTGGCATTTTTGAATTTGTCAGGGCACTCGTGCGGGAGAAGCAGAAGGGAATTGGTAGAAAGACCCAGGGATTTGTTGATTTTTGTCTTATCGCTGAAAGCGGAAAATCATCAGATGCGTCGCAGGCAGATGGTATCAAGCCTGAATGCATCGGAGAATACGACGACACGAACGAGATGACCCACTTTGCGGACAGTCATGGGAAAAGGGAAAATAGGGCGCTGTCGGAACTCGATGAGCAGTGTGCTACCGAAGACGACAATGGTGATAATGATGATGATATCTGTGAGAGTGTGACGTATGTAGCCACAGACCTGTTCATCGGCGGGGCGGAGACGACACACGCCGGTGTCATGTGGGGCGTCGTGTTCATGGTTCGTCATCCAGAGATACAGGCGTTGGTGCAGGAGGAGCTGGACGCGCAAGTAGGTATTGATCGCCTGCCGTCTTGGGGAGACCGACATCGTCTGCCGTACACACAGGTATATACGTCATGAACTATGATCATATCAAAATATAATTGTACTCCAGCATGAATGTACATGTAACACAGAGAAAGAAAAACGTGCAGAAGTGACGATAATATGTAGAAAAAAGAAAACGCTAAATTTCGCGGTAATCTGCGAAGACCTACAAAAATGGCAAGACGTACGATGGTAACTGTGATAATGTAATAACAAACACATACAAGGGAATAATAAAAAACGATTTTCGCAGAGCTTTAAAGGAGACCGTTGTTAGGAACCACGGGAGGTGAGATAACTGAAGGGAGCTATTTGAATGAGATTCTCATACGCTCTCTTATCTCATCGAGGAGATAATGGCGACAGTGTCATATAGCATAATATATTGTGATGAAGATTCAAACATCTATAGTGGCTAAAGGGGCGATCACACATCGCCGGTTTAGATGGCAGTTCATGGCGGTTCTCAAACCGCCATGAACCGTGTCCCAACGGTGGCGGAAAGCACTTAAACGCGTTGTGACTACGTTCTCATCTCAACACATTTTGTACAAAGCGCTATAACGCGGATTGGCGCGGTAGTAACGCGGATCTCCCCGAAAGGTGGAGGAGTCCATACCAAGCCCCTGTAGTTGGATGCAATCAGAGCCCTTTCACTCGTCTTCAATGGGTTAGGCCTACAACAAGGAGGTATTGCTTTGTTAAGTAAACACAATTCAAAAGAAATTGCGGAACGTTGTAACCCCCTGTGCATTTACAGATTGACATAAGTGATGCAATATAAGCAATTGTCTTCAAGTTTCAACATGCTTTTTTTCTCTGTCTTTTAACTGTTAAAATATCTGTATTAACTGTCATTAAAAAGACATACATGTCAAAGCAGAATCCAACATAGTTTACAAAGTTTCCTGTTCATTTGCAGGTTTATATATCAAGCAGTGCTGTACAAGTATAGTACTTGCTTGTTTCAACGTCTCTTTTTTCTTTCTTAATCAAGTTTTCACATATCTCTAACAACAGTCAATAAAAAGACATGCATATCAAAGAAGAATAGTGTATATCTACATAGTTTCCTCTTTATTTACAGGTTCACGTAACAAAATAATGGTGTTTTTTCCAAGTTTCAACATCGCTTTCCCCTCTACTCTCTTAAGTTTCAACATATCTGTATCAACATGCAGTCTTACAAAAAGGCATACATAATCACGAAAGCAGAACCCAACTTATTTACATAAGTCTTCTGTGTATAACTTACAGGTTCACGTAGCTGGCCATCTTTTAATCAATAAGCTGTCAAGCTTTCACAAAATTATGAACACGCCTTGTAAAGTAACTGATGTACTATTCAACAAACCTATTCCAACTTTTTGAACATTAAATTTTCTGTTTTACTCTATGTGTTGAAATAAAAAAGAAGTAATGAAACTTTACCATACCCGATCTTGTATTATGGGTTCATCTTTGCTTTTTCCCCATTTTTTTTTTACTGCTCCGCCACGAAGTGTCACCGGAGGCATTATTCTCTTTTAAGTTCAACATTTGTTTTTGCGTGAAAAGTTACGGCGGTATTAACACGGTATTATCACGGAGCTTGCGGTGCAAACACGGAGGAGCCGTTCTTTACACGGTGAACGGCGTTTTGAACACGGTCGATTTCAAATCGTCAAGACCGCCACGAAAAATTAAACATGTTAATTTTTCTGGCGGTTCTCCGCGGTTCTCGGAGTTTGTGGCGGATGAGTGACGGATGACCATTGTTTGTGTACGATGTGAACACGGTCTTTGGCGGAGCACGGCGAATTGCCGAACCGCCATGAACCGCCATCTAAACCAGCGATGTGTGATCGCCCCTTGGTGACATTGAAAAAAAAAAATCGGCGTGTACTTTATTTGCAGGCCATGGAACGCCGGGAGTGGAACGTTAAAACTAGAAAAGAACTGGGACAGCGCAGACCTCCGCTAAGCAGCTCATTTTCAAGAACATTCTGTTTTCCGTTCCATCATGTATAATCCTATACAACGCTGTGCATTCATAACATCTGTAATATTAGTTAGATTCCTTGACCATAAAAATATACTCTTATGATTTGGAACCACATTGATATCGTTACATTTAAACATACATGTATTCATGAAAGCCTTCACAAAAAATACATAAATAAATAGATAAATCCTCGATCTAGACGGTGATCCAGATCATATATCAAAAGTTAATCGTCTGCTCCTTGTGTCATCAACTTTTCCTTATGATTTCATCCAAATCCGTTTGGACAGAACTTGTAAAGCCTGTCGTATAGTTATATTATACGCAACCAGTATGACTTAAAATGTCATGAAGGTGAAATTGACAGTAATTAGTAGCACTGGTAATGAATCCGTCCTGCATCGTAATACACGCTTGGTTTTCTATCACTCATAGGCAGTTCTTCAGGAGATTCTCCGTCTGGGAAACGTCATTCCCGTGGCCATTCCTCATGCAACCACCTGTTACGTCACTTTGTCCAACGGAAGCCGTCTACCGCGGGGGACCACGGTCATGGCTAATCTATATGCATCGCACATGGATCCAGAGGCATGGAGCGATCCAGAGACATTTCAGCCCGAACGGTTCCTAGACAATGATGGGAAACTGAAGAGATTTGATGCCTTCATGCCATTTTCAATTGGTAAGCATCATTAGGATTAAATGAATCTGTTGTAGGATTTGATGTATCTACGCAATTGCCCATGAACCAGCTAACGTTTATTCAGACTAGAAACATCAAAAGAATGAATGCGGCGTCTTTGAAGGCTTCTGTGGCGGTAGAACGTTGGGTTCGACAGAAAAAAAAAATCACCTGAAATAATTTTACTTCTAACAGTCTCAAAATGGCCTTGAATCCTTAAACTTGCAACTACAGTATCAACGAAGTCGGGATGTTCTCGGTTGCTTATATCATGTACGTGTACCTTGTGTGTGTGTGTGTGTGTGTGTGTGTGTGTGTGTGTGTGTGTGTGTTCAGATTCTGTATAAAAAGAGATTCAAAACACGATCGATCATGATTATCTGCTGTAGCTTCTTCTTTAAATAGGTTTAATGTACTGGTACACTCGCAGAGGTAGTTAAAAAAAACGACACTCGTTCCTCCGTTTCTCTAAACAACCAAACAAACAAATAAAGGAAAGCAAGAACAAGACAGCGTTTTCCAGAAAGATATTCTACCGTGCGTTTATTCATCGCCATTCCCACAGGCACGATGATGATACCAAGTTAGTTGTCCTCTCTTAGAATAAGTCTCACAGTCGTATTCCTCTTCGAGCATTGACTATCATTACTCTGTACAGTAACTCGGTTCTTCGACGTAGCCGCATCAAGACACATAATTTAGTCACATATGACAGAATTAAAACTACACTCAGCAAAAAAAAGAAAGTAAACACTTTTTCGAGGTCATATTTTTCATAGAAGATTTTGATGAAAATCTTTGTATTATATACCATATTAAAGATAATTTAATTGGCTATTAAGCTCATAGGTTAATCAAAAAGAAAACTTTACGCATGAGTGAGCACATTCGTTTTTGTCCTCCAAGGCACAAAATTAAAAATTGCAAAAATTGACATGATCTCTTTCATTCGCAAATGCCCTTCACGATAACATTGACAACAAAAGACCAGTTTAACACAATGAGAGACATGAATGAAATAGGAAAAATAAATTTTTGTTCTCTTTAGTTGTTTATTACCTCTAAGAAAAACAAAGCGGGAAACTAAAGGGGAAAAATAAAAATTTTCTCTCAAGTCAAACTTAAATAACATAGGGAATAAAAAGCATAAAGATGATTAAATGAGCAGAATTTCATTTATTTCTTTTAATCTAGTGATTTAAAATCCATGTGACAATTTCAAGAACCAAACATTATTTACAATTTCCTAATTTGAAAAAAAAGCCCAAATTTCTACCATTTTTGTTAATTATTACTTCTTTTCTTATTTCATTTGAATTTAGATTTGACATATGAAGCGTTATTTTCCTCCATTATTTTTAGCCTTCATTGGTCTTTTGGGCTTTAAAGATATCATAGAGATCAAAGTTGTTTTTTTTTTCCCAACTCAATTCATGTTTCTTTTTGCGTGAAATTTGTTGTTTGTTCTTATTGTTCTATGGAAGAGCACATACGCATGAATGACAACTTGTTCAGTTTTGCAATTTTTACTTTTGTGCCCCGGAAGAGAAAAACAATGGTGCTCACTCATGCGTTAGATTTCCCTTTTTATTGACCTACCAGGTTGATAGCCAATTAAATTACCTTCAATATGGTATACAATACATTAGCTTTCAGCAAAATATTCTATGAGAAATCCAAACTTGAAAAAGCGTTTCCTTTCTTTTTTTGCTGAGTGTACAAAGCAACCATAATACAGTAATACTTTTGATTGGCGAGTATGGACTTACGACTGGAAGAAACAAAGATAGCTGACACGGCAGCCACTGTTGCAGTAATAATTTCAAGGAAGAATTTGTTGATTTTGCATGGAATCGCAGACATTTCATATTGTGCTTTCGTATCATTAATCCCAGAAACCTTTCCGTTGAAACAAAATGCAAGAATAAGACACTGCAGAGAAATATTGGTGTAAGTCAATTTGAAGACTCACAGATTAAAGAGGGTCTTGGAATCAATGGTGCTCCAACTCTGTCTAATACATGTACTACTTCTAGCTTTTTCAACTCTCTCACCCCTGTTTGTCACATGTTTAATACAAAATGGCAAAAGCATTTTACGATAGTTGTTCTGAGAAGGTCAACATATTCTGTGAAACTCTTCTGTTGTTTATCAGGTCACCGGGTTTGCCTCGGGGAGCAGCTTGCACGCATGGAGCTGTATTTGGCCTTCACTCACATTTTCCATCGCTTCAGGATCTCCTTGGCACCGGGTGAACGGCCTCTTGGCAGGCAGGGTCGGCCTGGCATCACACATAGTCCCTATCCTTTCAAAATCTGCGCAGAGGCGAGGCACTCCGAGTGAAGAAGCGGATAGTAATCAACTTGTAGCCATAGCTTACAAACAGTTACCATTATTCACAGATAGCCAGTTGCAATGAAAAGACCATGTTTAGTAAGCTCTGCTTTCACATTTTGAAACATTGTCATTACTCTCTGTATTACAGGCTTGCAAATGTGTAAAGTAAAATCATGCTACATTGTACAAGGGAGTAAAAGAAAGGTATTTCAGCATAATCATAAACATTCTGACCATTACAGTAGTAAGTACCAATAGAAGGAGCTGTTAAGGCCTACCCACACGTGTAGATAAAAATCTACCGGTACTCGTCTCAGTCTTGAAATCTTTGGTTCAAATTCAATGACATGTCAAATAGGCAAGGCATATTACCTGCTTACTTGCCTAACTCTTTGAAAGGGACTTGTCCTAGGTACTTGATTGTTCCCTGTATATATGTTCCTATATTCTGTATATGACAGCCAATTTATATATAGATGTAATAGATGCATCACATGCAAGTCTTCTGCACAGAGCAGTGTACAATTCACATTACCTAAAAATACAGCAGTGCATCCTCAAATCAGTTGGTATCAAGAATTTCTATCAATCACTTCCTTGTACAACTGTACCATTTGCCCTTCCTGAGAGAGAGAGAGAGAGAGAGACATTATTACTGTACTATTTGGGACAGCACTTTTGAATATCCAAAGTTTTGTATAAAACAAATATAATCATGTAGTAAATGGTCTTTATTCCTGAAATGGCAAATTTACCATTCAGCGAGCGATTGCACCATGATTTGTTTTTGTTTTGATAATTATAATACTATATGCTGGGCCACGCAAGGTAAGGATTTCATCAGCAGAGTCTTGCAGTTAACAGCTGCAACCAGTTAGCAGTTATACGAATTCAGATGATCAAGCTGTTCTACTCTTTCATTTGTATAAGGCACACATTTGGTGGTAATGATATCTTAAATCAGCAGATCTGTCTGGAATACAGAAGACAGTCAATTAAGTTGCAACGATGACAGTTAATCTGTGATGAGTTGATGGTGAAAACCCATGCCATTCATTCCCCATTCAGATTACAGAGTGTTTGCATCAATAACATATATGGAATTGAATATGACATATGGATATGCAGCGTAACATGAAACATTTCTCTACACTGTCAAAGCGCGAGTGAGAATTAGCATATGTCAATAGGGTTGTATATATGAAAATGAAATTCTAATTATTGTTTCAGAGTACACATTTGATCTTGCAAATTTATTTGTACCTGAATGGTCTCACAATGGTATATTAACTTAGTGGGTGGGGTTAATTTGCAAGGCCCCTATTCAGCTGATTAATGAGGGTCTAAAACTCCATAATTATCACAGAAACACGATGTGTGGTTGGAATGCTACTAATACAGTAGTCATGCTACATGGTGGTGTGTCTGAGAGAGTTATCATATTGATATGTTGCATATTATATCCATGCGTCACATGAAAATACAGTACATGTACAAACATTCTGTGTGTCAGAAAGTTCCCTCAATATGCCACAATTTTGCCACATTTAAACAATACAAACAATACTGCAAGTGACATCTGGCAGCCATTTTGTTTGGCTTCATCTCACATAATTGCCATGGAGTGAATGATTAGAAGTCTGTCAAATATTAAAGAATCTTTTCTTTTCCGCTCCTCGCTCTTCCTTTTCTCCTTTATCTCCACCTTCCACTCTTCACTCTTCCTCTTCCTCCTTTTTCGTCTCCTCCTCCTCCTCTTTCACCTCCTCTTCCTCCTTGCTCTTCCTCCTGATTTAATAATGAGAACTAGTGTAGTTTCCACTTGGTGCGACTTGATTGACATGATCCTGCTCCTGTCATCTGTCGCTGTAGAGCCGCAGTTTGCCATCCAGGGTGGCTGTTACAATCTGTTGGCAGGTGCAAAGAAAAGTTGCAAGATACTGTAAAACGAGGAATTTTCGCGTGCATTTCAATTTCGCGAATTTCGCGAGCGCCAAGATTCGCGAAATTAAAATGCACGCGAAAGTTCTTTTCTACACTATATGCATTGAATGCCAGTGGCAGTTCGCGAAAATTTCATGCCGCAAAAAAGGCCGTTGGCTCCAATTCGCGAAAAATTCATGCCGCGAATATATCATGTTTTACAGTAACTGATCTCAGCATTTGCTCTGCTCCTTTTCATAAGTTCTACTTCCAAATTTGTTTCATCATGAACCTGATTTCATTTGATCCAGAATTATTTGTTTCTGTGATGTTCAAGAACAAATACCTTGATGAGGTCTTTACAAGAACAATGCAACGAAACAAAAAATCACAGAAATGAAGGCTGTCAAGTCATCTGATTATTCAAAAGGATACTTTGCAAAATATGAATGACATCTGGGCTGATGCATGTTCCCTTCTTTTAATTCATCTGAGAGAAATGAATTCACACACTTAAACAATATCCTACTAAGATAGTGAGGAAGATGCTACAAATATCAAACACGAAGAATTTGTACAAAACCATCAAACATTATTCTTCACAAAGAAAATTTTGAGTTATGATTGCGCGCATCCATTCCAGAAAGCATTTAATGCATTGTGTAGGCAAACACTTTTGTGTGCATTTTACTTTTCTGAAACGTGGCTCCTCCCGAAATATGCAACATTTTAATGCATACAATTTTTTTTTTTTTTTTTTTTTGAGTATCATTATTCTTACCTCTGGGTATAGAGGATGAAAAGCCACATCAGACACAACTTCTGTATGACCCGACAGCTTCCTGATGTATGTTCCTCCTCTAATGTCATACACATAGGCCTATAATCAACGAGAAAAGATGGATGCCATAAATCACAAGGAAGTCTTTACAGACAGAGTCATCACTAACTGATTTATGCTGTGTTCACCTCACTTAAACTGCCCTTAGTGCAGCTTGAGATTCAACATGACAAGGGCTTACAAATAGGCATATGCAGACTGTATCACGGTACACGCATCGAGGCGATTTTAATAATGAAACATTGGCCAGAAATCCTACTGAATAAGTGATGCTTAATTACATTTCTGAATTTATATGAAAGACATGGGAACCTTTGATATCCTAAAGTTAATCTACATACCTCTACAGCTTATGCTATACCTTGCAAATGAACTGTACTCATAGCTGTATGCCATATTCAAATCCCATGTGAAATCTGCACTGGTCTAATAAGCAATGACAAAATGACAGGTGACAGGTGACAATTTTTAAGTGTTCTTTGAATGTTTGCAAGGCCGCCCATGGAGTGAATTTTTCTCTTGGATAAGTGTTGGCCCTGAAAAGGACCTCTTCAATCTCAAAATCTTCATTCACTTTTGCATGCATTGCATATCGGCCTTTTTAATCATCCTAAGCACACAGAAGGAATTAGCTATAAGAATGGTAATATATCCACTGTTGAATCCATTTAATTTGAACTTGAACCGAAAGTTTCCTTCTGAAATGCCATTCATCCTATAACTCTACCATTCCCTTTGGTTCCCAGCAGGTTTTGTAATTCTACGGTTTTGATGTTTCACATTTTAAGAAATTGATGGAAATCTGCATTTGTCATGAATTATAACAATTTTTTGTGTGATCTCAGTGCTTTTGCCTATGAGATCTGTTCTGATAAATTAATCTGTGTCATTGCTTCTAAGATCTCAGATGTAGGAATGTCAGCCTTTGGTGAAGGCAACTTAGGAATCACATGATAACTGCAAGAAGTACCTTTCTCTAAGGTTCAAATAAAAGCTGTTAAGGCTTTGTATTTCATACAATATTGTAGTTCTAAAGACAGCTGAATACATAGCTTACCGATCTATCCTCTGCCCCAGTAGTAATGTACTTGCCACAAGGACTAAAGCACAGGCCACAGTGATGGGATCTGTTCATATGTCCTTCAAAGTGCTTCACACATCTGTAAAACGAAGACATCAAACATATGCTGCAATCATTTGGGTTCGCTTTTGGATATATGTAAGTGAATGCAATGTATCATTCATATTTGCACAGTCAAAATTTGCATAAAAAGATATAGAAAAATGTATATTAAAGATATAAAAAAACACATTTGCAGCTGACTTTTGACCCACAAAATTACACAAGAGATAACTTGATATGTAGTCACATAGAAAAATGTCATCAATCAGAAATTAATCTCCCAGCATCATCATCATCAAGGAAGGCCTCGAGCCTCGGTGATTAAGTTTGCCTTTTCCTCCCCTGGTAACCAGCGCTATGCACCTAGAGTCACCTCATTCTTTATATCATGTAATATGATTTTCTATTTGTATTTTATATTGAAATGCCAAATAGATGATAACAATAATAATGATGATGATGATGATGAAGATGATGATGATGATGATGGTGATGATGATGATGATGATGATGAAAATCTTACTTTTGAGTTCTCACGTCCCACACCTTAATGCCACTAGTTACAGCTGCAGTGGCAAAGAGATCATAGTTGCTAGCTGCGTGGCTGGCATAAATAGATCCCTGTGAGTCCAGGAGGAAAGTGCAGAAAAGTAGAGAATGCACCATCAGAGCAAATCTTAACATCCTTGAATGGTTTAGGTTCTGTATATTGCATTTCCAGATCATCTAATTTGTGAGATTAAGATTATAAAGCACTGCCATGTTTGTTTCAAAATAAAAGGCCACTCTTTATCAACAGAGAAACATTCCAGTGCATTGGTGTAATTCTCTCTTCTTCTTCTTCTTCTTCTTCTTCTTTACCTCTGCCAAGAATGTTATGTTTTTGCCGGCATTTGTTTGTTTGTTTGTTTGTTTCCATAATAACTCAAAAAGGCATGTGCAGATTTGGATGAAATTTTCAGGAAAAGTTGATTATGGTACAAGGAACAGACGATCAAATTTTGGCAGTGATGTGGATCACCATCTGGATCCAGGAATTTTTGCGATTTAAAAAAAAAAATGGAAATCCCAATATGGGTGGAAATGAGCTGCTTGGTGGAGATCTGTGCTCTCCAAGTGTTTTTCAAGTACTTTCTTCTCCTTACCTGATTCTGAGCTATGGCATGCACCGCTCGCGAATGTACCTCGGGTATGTGTGCAACTGTATTTCCAACATTGAGGTCAAAGACTTCCAGAGACTTGTCTGAACCAGCGCACAGTACAATGTCTGATGAAGGTCGAGCGAAAGTCAAGTGAAAGTATCCAGACAGAGAATAACATATAAATTATGCACAGCACACAAGACTGCAGGGATTTGCAACACCCTATGCTACAGGGTGATAACATGCAATGCAAAATGTAGGACTGTAGGTTGAAGATAATTCATGTATAACATTGGAGTGTGTACTCTTGCCTAACTAAGCCCCTATCTGAGCAGATCAGTAACACTCATTGGATCAAGTGTCTCTGTCACACCAGTTGATACACTGCTCTCATGATGTATATGCATTTCATAAACATGTAACACAAATAACATCAACAAATAACAACAAGAATGATTAAATTAGAATTGAAATATGGATTTCATCAAATACAGAAATTGGTTCCATAAAAAATATAAAAATATGGATTTCATGAAGTATAAAGAATGGATGCTTTTAAATATATTTCATATTAGCTATGGCAACTTTCCCCTCATTAGAAATTGAATACAATTCCAAAATAGATATGATTTTTAAGTTCTAAAATGCTTGGTATGACTACATCTTGTAAAAGAGTAAAAACAAAACAAAATGTCAGTACCTAGTTTAGAAGACAAAGCATAATCTCTCCCCAAAAAAAGTACTGCATTTTTCAAAAAATAGTAATCATTGCTGCCACATTCAATTAAAAACAAACAAACAAACAAACAACCAAACAAAAAATTTTTTCACAAATTATACCAAAAAATACCACTGCAATGAATGCCTTCAGACAAAATCAAATGAAGCAGTCGTGCTTGAGTTTGAAAGAAAAGGATACATGAGTTGAAGGCATTAATGGCTGACACTGATGTAATCTGCTGGGCCTTTTGTAACTGGAATTTCTTGACAAGCTTGTAACGAGAATGACTTTGATATCTACAAAGACAGAAATGCGGAATTCACAGTTATTTTCAAAAAAAAGGAAATAAAAGATATCATACATATTACTGCCTTTCAATAATCACTTCAGTAATTTGTTCTCTTAATTGAAAATAAATGCGCTTGCCCCTGGCTGTGTTGAGCAAGATGAAATGGATCACAGACTTTGAATATACACGATTAAATTATGCATTTGCTTCTGGTTGTAATTGATGTGACAAAACTAGTATTTGGTCTTTGATAACAAAGAGTTCAAATTACTTCTACTAAAATTGGAATTACCATCACTGATTTTGCAAAAGTGTGTGGATTCAAAGCTGATCTAACACATAGAATGACTGTTTGATAGAGAATTTGCTTATTTCACGGGACACATAATAGAAATATTGAAAATCATACTTTTTTAAAGAATATACATACTGTATATACCATACATTTAGCGAGTCTAATTTTTCGCGAGTCGGGACATCCAGACGATTTCGTGAGTGGTTAAATTTGCGACTGTGGAGTACTGTATTGAATGGAGAAATGTATATGTGTGCATCATCTTAATATTGGGATCAGAGTCATTATTTTCACACATCTTTAATTTTGCAAATAGCACCTGACTGAAATTCCTGAAAATGAAAACCTCACGAAATATTCCGCGTATACAGTAGTTGTGTATTTTTTCAAAGCATTTATGGCATTCATAATCTGTATAAATGCTAAATGCATTCATGCCTTGAACATCATGGTCGATCAGAAGATACCATTATGAAAAGCACATACTGCCATAAAGTAAAAAAAGAAACACTACTGGGAATTCACAGTGCTAGAATGAATGAGACTAACACATGTGTTCATGCTATTACAGGTCTAAATTTGTGGCCTGTCCTAGAGAGACTGGACCCATGATATATGGGTTGTCCAACATGAAGCAAGACGTAATCAAACATGAAACACATGAGACCAAAGTCTCACCTCTTTATGTCATCGACCTTGGTGTCAAGATGATACTTGTAGAGGAAGAGGGAGTCGCCTGACGTCAAGAGAATGAAACGATCCACGTAGTAGAACTGTGCATGGTGGATCTCTTTCCCATACTGTGCATTGCTCTAGAGTGGTACACAGTGAAAGAAATAGTCTTAACATTTACACTTCTGTAAACTCAATATCTACATGATACGACTAGTCGATGAGCCAACATAGGAATTCAAAATACTTAGTAATGATACATTCTGACAGATAAGAAGTGGCTTTTCTACATACAGATTCAAGAAAATGCGAATGTTGTGTTCTTAGTTGAGAATGAAATACTATCTTCAGTACCGGTACCAAATCTGAAGAAAAGGAGTCATTGTCACAGATATGAGCACAAGAATGAATAAGACAAAAGTGATACAGTTCTGCCATGATGTACAAAAATGAACAGTTCTGATGATAACACTAAAGACATTACTATAAGCTTGTATGGATGCAATTGGGACTCTAAGGATAACGACAAGACTTATAGGACATGCTTGACTTGCTTTACTTTACATAAAGATCCTAAAGCAATTAATTATTGTTTCTTGTTACTACAAAAATATCAGATAAGGAACATTAATCTCACCTTATCTGTTGTAGCTGGCTTTTCTTTGTCTGCTGTAAAGTTGTGTGTGACCCTGTCCAGGGTCATGACAGGCTCAGACATCCCTCTGGTCCAGACTTTGGCCGTTCTGTCTACTGAGGCTGTAATAACCCACTGACCACTGTGACTCCAGCAGGCACTCTTGACCGCTCCGTTATGACCTTTACACAGACATAAGAGAGTGTTGAAAAGAAAAAAAATATCTTTATCAGCACCTCTGTCAAATCTCTGAGATTAATCTCTCATCATAACATACTTACATGTAGATCATCAAGAGATACATTAGAACTCTGGTTTCGTTTAGCAAAGTTTGTTCGTCATTTTTTTTTTTTTTTTTTGTAGTTGATGTGTTGGGGGAAACGACTCTTTCACATTTCACATTTGAAGCATCAACATCTTTGCATAAAGTTCCAGGTTTAGCAGAAAATGTATAGACACAAAATTGAAGAAATTTACCTAGTGTTTTCCAGGGTAAAGCACAAGAATTTTTTCCATTGAAGCTCTGGGGCCTGTTTCATAAAGACTGATCGTAAGACTGATCTTACATTTGATGCGATTCAAAAAAGTTACGCTCGATCTGCTATTAAATCAATGCTTTAAATCAAGCGTGAGTATCTTTATGAGACAGAGTCACAATCAGTATTGGTTGTATGCTCAATTCACCGAGTTACGCTCAATAAATCAAGTGTAAGGTCAATCATAACTCTTTATGAAACAGGCTTCTGGTTATTCAAGCCTCTAAATTGCTAGATTTATGAAAATTGATGGTTATATGCTGAAAATGATGACAACTCACAGCACCATAAAGTTTAATGACTCCCTGTACGTGGTTACCTGAAAATGCTGCTCCTTTGCCCGTCAGTGGCATTTTGAAGAGCTGTGCTGATCTGTCGGCCATGCCACAGATGAGACTTTGGCCATCATCTGGGAGAATATCATGCACATGAGAGTCAAATATTTAGATATCTCATAAATATATGTCAGAGGTAGACAATTCTTTCAAATAAATTTCACAGAAATCAAATGTGTCTTGGAGTGTACAAATATAGTTTGCTGTAGTTACTTTTTCTTTTGTATTACTATGTATCCATTGTTGACATGCCTACTATACGTCTTATCTGTCCATCTATTCATTTTAGTTTATATCTACCTGTCTATCTACTGTTTCTATCTATGTATCTATCCACTGAAATCAATAAGTTGTCTTTTTCTAGTATTAAATACACTTCGGGAGCAATTTACAGTGAATGGTGAATACTCTCTTGACAGCAATCTGAAAGAGAAATAACTCATAAAGTGCAATAGTGAAACACTACTTTAAACAAAAGAAAATTATTTTGCAACATTACATTTTTTCATGGCTACATGACACACACACAATATTAGATAAAACATATGTTTACAAAAAGGCATACAACAGCATAAATACTTTAGCTACATTTTTCAAAATTTAAACCCAATTTTGATATTTTCCCCTATTTTTCATTTGTTTATCTTTATGATCATGAAAAAATAACTATGGGACAAAAAAAAAATTACATTATTTTGGGTCCTGCTGAGAAGATAGGGAAGAAAGAGAATAAAATCAGATAAATCATATCCTCTGACCTGAGAACTGGATAGAGTTGATGGGAGAACCCTGCTCACTAACCACTAGTTTAGTCCGGAGGGTTTCAGGAGGCTCAGCATCACGAGGATACTCTCGTAACATTGAGCTTTGAAGTGGAATAAACACAAAAACAAAAATCTAACATGAGGGAACACATAACACTGTGTATTAAGTTACTGAATTTGGTGACAGACATGAAACTACATAAAGTTATCACTTTGCTGTCAAACTACATGTACATAGCCAACATGGTCAGTGTACAATTGTAGATACTGCCTGCAGTCACTCTTACAGTCCAGTCAAGAATTAAAGACTACACATTGTGAAGGTTGATTTGTATCTTAGTTATATGCAAAAATGGGGAGTGCTCTGGAGGAGCACAATGGAGGGCTTTTTTGGAATGGGCCAGTGGATGTCACATGTTGTAAATCACAATTTTCTGTTATTTTCCCAGTCCCGCAATAATCTTCAACTATCTACTGCATTTACACAACAGCTTTCATTCAACATAATTTTGCCTTACGGAAACTTATGCCTTCAGAGGTAGCATCAAGTTCCCCTAGTAAAGCAAATGTGATTATAATCAAGCAAATTGGAAGTGGGGAATAGGATTGTGTTTTTCTTTCTAATTTCAAAGAACCTTAACAGTTTCTTCTAAAGTGAAAAGAACAAACCGATCTCGTAATTAGTTTCAGATTACTCCATATGAATACCTCATTCCAGGACCTGATCCTGCTGTTTTGGACTTGTTGCTGCCCAGTTTTCCTGCTGCAGGCTGCTTGGTTTGGGGAGAAAACATCTTGGTCCTGAAAAGAGTTAAAAATTGTGGACAGAGAGATGAGCATTTCTTACAAGAATCTTGCGATATGTGACGCATTGTTATTATATTATTCTTGCAGATGTAAACTTAAAACATGTAAACTTAAAACAGAAGAAGTAAATACTATCAAAAAGTGCATTTTGTCTGAGATATCTACTTCACACACTACAACAACCTCACACCTTTTTATCTGGGTTGTGCTGTGGTATTTCTCTTCTGTCATAAAATTTTTGCTTACTTCATCTTGACATGTAAAAGAATCAAAACATTAATTGAACTGGGGACAAACACTTGCATTGTGACATGACTATTTCCTGCTTCACTGGCTGGTCTTGCAGTAGCTGGTCTGATAAGGCACAATTATTCACAAGGCAGTCAAATGACCGACTCTACAAATAAACTGACATTAAGTGAAAAACTTCCACAAGTCTCAAGCTCATGAGATAAGTCAATCCATGAGAAAATGACCAAATTTTCTCACCTTGGTGCAGCTGAATAGCCTGAGGAGTGGACTTTAGACTTGAAGGTGAGAGGTTGGTCCTTGATTCCCTTTGACCTCTCATTACCTTTGGCCCCAGCTGACCTTGGTTTCCTGCCCTTGTTGGCTGACGGAGACGCTGGCTGTTGGCTCGACTTCGGTACCATTTCAGCACGCAGCAGTGAATGCTCTGTCAGAGGAGTGCTTTATAAATAAGTGAGGCATACAGTAATTAGGAGTGCGGTTTTTACTATAAGATTTGTAACTTTAATGACTATTATAGCAGTTCAGAGCATTTTTGCTTATAGTTTATATACAGTTGAACCTCTCGTATCCGGACAAGTTGGGACCGGGGCTCATCCGGATAAGGGATTTGGCCGGATACGGGAAACTCAATGCTTTATACATGTACATATACATACACATATACTGATGTAGCCCATTGTAGTACCACATGTAGTAATGTGTATACTGCAACCTTTTCATTGTTACACTCAGTAACAGACCCCAAAATAGAGGTTCATGTTTGCAAGAATGAAATCATTTTCTTTTATAAATTCTTGGGATGATTTACCTAAATAATTATTAAGAAATGTATCAAGTATATGTAATTCATGCGCCATTACCGTAAAACAGACAAACATAACACATCGGATTTAGGATGCGAAAAGAACACTCCACTTTATTGGAGATCCAGGCTGTAACATGGTTACAATACAGTCGCCTCTAGAGGGCGTCTACACAACACACAATATATACTGGCGTGACTACTTTCTTTCTTTCTGTTTTTCCTTCCTCTCTTGGGAATGGTGCAAACATGTGCATACCATGAATAATGAATACATATGGGAACACTTTGTACTCCAACAAACTAAAAGCAATATGTACTGTACGTAGTGCAGAATAATGTATCACAAGTATGGGGACACTTTGTACCGTACTCCAACAAACTAAAAGCAATATGTACTGTACTAGTGCAAACATGTGTTGCTTTTGAGACGGAACTTTCTATTAAAAATAACTAACAATAAATATGATGTCACGTGTTCCACAACCTCACATAAGACGTGTAAAATAACACGTGTATGATGTTGGCATCAAAGCAGCCTTTTACTTCACCAAACTTTCTTTAATATGTCATCTTTTACCTTTCACGTGTCAGGCCTATTGTATAAACTATAAAAATACTAAAAAACTTGTGAGGTACTTGTACTATATTCTGAACTACAGGTGTACTGCCATACATACTATACATACACGTTCAAAAATAACTCAAGCAGTACTTGTATGCATCCAATATCTACTATCTTCTAACAATTTATGTGATTAGCCAACCAAACCAAAAAAACAAGGATTGACCGTAGTACGAGTGTAGCGCTAACATCACAATACACATGTCCCATCACACAACATCTAACACTGTATTCCATGAAAAAAGAGGGGATAGTATGCGAACTGTTTTTATCAATCCAGTAAGCCCAAACTGGAACCCCTAAATAAAAAACCCTACATTCACCGAACCATTGTATATCTCCAAAATATAATACAACATACACTTATGTATTGTAAGTGCTGCATGCTACACTTTAACATATTCAGAATGCATCAAAAAACTGTGAATAACTCATGAAATTATCTCCCTTCTTCTCATCTATACAACTTTCAGCATTTTCTTTCATTACACTGAAATTTCTGTACATTACTCTGTCCTGTCATTACATTGTACCTCACCACATCTGACATTCTTTTGTCCTATGACAGTAGTCAATTACTGTATACTATCCATTAAATCATAACATCATTCTTTCCCTCAATACAACATAACTTCTCTATAATCTTCTGTCCTATCAAAACACCGTAGCTTCTGTATACACATCATAACTTCTCTTTATTCTTCTGTCATAATATCTTCATTGGTCCTATCCACACACACTACTTCCCTTACCTCCTCTGTTCTTTCACTACCCGAACTTCTATACATATTTGCCCCCATAAAACAAGTACACTGTATAACTGCATTGTTAGCTATACGCTCTTCCCTTCTTTTACCACGTTCCATATCCCTTCCCCTGAACTATTCAGGACTGTGAATTGGAAAAAATAACCACAGACATAAAACTAGTCAAAACTATATCATCACAGCATACAACATGTACATAAACGATAAGAGTACACCAAAATACTTATATCACTAAAGCCTTCAAAAATACAGTGGTCAATAAAATACCTCCCAATGGAGAAAAAAAAAAATCCCATTAACAACATTACAGTAGTGCTGTAATATTCTAAACAAACCATCAACAAATTCGCAGAAAGTTCTTTTCAAGTGTACGAGTACGAGCGTAAGAGACAATAAAACAAAGTACACACAAAAATTCCGACAACCTGCACAAATGATAAAGTCATACTTTACCAACACTCAGTACAAACAGGAAATGATTGGTAAATATGTAGAACCTACATACACATAATATATAAATCCGAGTACCAAATGCATGTGTATTAAACAAGCAATTTGTCTGCTCAGTCAAAAGTGGTATGAAGAGATGAATCAACATACAAAACAGCCGGCAGGCTACCATAACTATCAAAAATATGCAAAAATACATCATCGTTTCTGATAAATGCGTTAACATTTCAAAGCAAACAGGCAAAGCCTGCAACTAAAACATGTTTTAACAGTCCAGTGCCAAAAACATGCTGTACAACGATCAGTGCAAGGCACCAAACATGGATTGAGTTAGCACTGAGACACTTAGGAGATATTGTGGCAAGATAGTGCAGATGATCTCAGGCATCTTCATTGGTATGCAAAGATACAGTAACAGCAACCCTAGTGCTGCAGTGGTGGTGATGTCATTTTGCAGAATGTCCGGAGGACGACCTGGAGGAGATGACATGTTGTCACACAAGAGGTAGGTTCCACAACAGCTACCCTTGACAGCAACAAAGGTACACTTTGTAGCACCACAGGCAGGGTGATAGTCAAGGACATCAGGGGGGCGGCCTGGAGAATGGGTCGCAATGGTGTCAGGAACGGGAGGGGTGGAGTAAGAACCGCTTGTCTGCTGGCAGCCGAGGGTATCGGGAGGGCGGCCTGTAGGAGCCCGATTCACATCGAGCTGAAGGTGGGTCCCATCAGCAGGGGAATCAGGAGGGCAGCCTGAAGGAGCCCGATTCACATCGAGCTGAAGGTGGGTCCCATCAGCAGGGGTATCAGGAGGAGGGTTTGTAGGAGCCCGATTCACATCGAGCTGACGGAGGGTCCCATCAGCAGGAATATCAGGAGAGCGGTCTGAAGGAGCCCGATTCACATCAAGCTGAAGGTGGGTCCCATCAGCAGGGGTATCAGGAGGAGGGTTTGTAGGAGCCCGATTCACATCGAGTTGAAGGTGGGTCCCATCAGCGGGGGTGTCAGGAGGGCGGCCTAGAGGAGACCGATTCACATCGAGCCGAAGGTGGGTCCCATCAGCAGGGTAATCAGGACAGTTTGTAGGGGCCCGATTCACATCGAGCTGAAGGTGGGTCCCATCAGCGGGGGTGTCAGGAGGGTGGCCTGGAGGAGCCTGATTCATATCAAGCTGAAGTTGAGTTCCCTCGACATCGACCATAATGGGGGTGGGGTGGACGGGACTGGTTGGCTGGTACATGAAGATGTGCGCGTCATCAAGGAACGACTGCGCTGCTTTGCGCCAGAGATGTTGTGGACGTGTATCCCAGAGACAAGGATGATCAGGAACTGCAATGAGCTGGACCTGGTCTGTGTGGCGCTGGGGAGCATCAACACACGGATAGAGCTGGCCGTCTGCCGTAACATGCTTGTGAGTAGCACCCAGTGTGGGGGGTGGACGATCGAGCGGTGATGGCTGACGTGGAAATGGCTGGTCCACGTACAGATCCGGATGATGTGTGCTCAAGGCATTGGCTGGACCGGTGTTCTGCGTGATGGCGAAATCGTGATGTTCGCTACCAAATACAGCGTGCATGTTGCGTGAGTGTGAATGCTGAGTGTGTGTACGCCTAGAGTGCAGCATTACAGAACACTGGGACTCATCGACACAAGAAGAAGAGAACTGCGCCTGCAATACAGGGACGCTACCACAAAACTCCGCTTCTTTGACAGTTTCACCCTTCTCTACTGGCCCAACACAACTAAAACAGTTGTCAACATTGGCAGTAAACTCAACATTACTGATTTCTGACAAACCAAAATGTGCCAACATGTGACAAGGGCAGTCGTATCCAAGAGCGAGTTCAAGACCATGAGAATATCCGAGAATACCCTCATCTAACACTGACACACTCTCCACATGCTTATGATCACCAGGAATATTGGGAATGTCATCAGGGAGCTCGACTTTATCTACTACCAACCTCTTGTCAGTGTATGTGCCATGTTGGCCTAGACCATAAGGGGGAACAGCGGTATGATCATGATCACAGTCTGCAACAGATCTAGATCCTGTGCAACCAATGGGTAGAGCTACACGTACAACACGTCCAACAGACATATCCCAACTGGTACTGCTAGTCAGTTCACTTAGTGACTCATCCAAATTGTGACTAGATCTGGCATAACTTATCCCATTATCTACACTTCTCACATTCAAGCAATCATGATTGCTTTCTTTATTATCTCTGGGCCCAATCTCGTATTCAGACTCATCAATGATTCTCAGTTCACTATCATTATAATCCTCTAAAGGCCCAACATCATTAACTGGTTCATCATCACTGGCAACAGATTCACCATCAACAAAATCACAGTTATGTACCGGTATGTCATGATCAACTACCTGTCTATCAAACCCATAGTGGATGCAAACCAGGTGCCAAATGTCTGCCAGGGAAGTTGAATTATTGACAATCGAACCTCGAGAAATGATTGGGCAGAAAGCTGAAATTTGACCTAGCATCAATTCTAGCAATTGAACTTTCTGCGCGGCTGTCTTGCCGCCAGACAAGTCAGAGGAATCATCGACGAAACCGCGCAAACGATTTGCCTTCGACTTCCTTTTCCAAGAAACCCCCTCCGCTAGGAATGGAGAGAATTCCGGGTATGCACGAAGTGTGCTCATGAGACTACTCTTCCACGCTAGGAAGGACTCGGGAGTCTCGTCCCGACATAAGCGCCATTGTGCGGGCGCATCCGCAGCTGACCGCGCCATCGTATCGTATGTATACGTGGGGCTATCAAAGCGTTACCTGTGTGTCGCTAACGCTGATGGAGGTGATGAACAGCCAGTTCAAATCGCAAAAATCACGACAGCTACTGTATCTAACTGTTGATGTGTCGGCCATATGTGGCCTGCAAGCCTTGGTTGATGGGTGGAAAACGATCCGAGCGCTGCCACCACGCCATTACCGTAAAACAGACAAACATAACACATCGGATTTAGGATGCGAAAAGAACACTCCACTTTATTGGAGATCCAGGCTGTAACATGGTTACAATACAGTCGCCTCTAGAGGGCGTCTACACAACACACAATATATACTGGCGATGTGTGTTTGTGTAGGAGTTCTCAAGGAGTTGGGAATCCCCCTTTCCTCCCATAATTCTTAAAAAAAAGATAAAAACTTCACGGCGAGATTGCGTCCGGATAATAGAGAGATCCGGATAAAGGGAGGCCGGATAATAGAGGTTCAACTGTACTACCTACAAGACTGGAAATTTGCGCAATTCAAAAACTTCAGGATTGTGACTGCATTACTAAATTTCTCATGCCATATTATACATTCTACTTTACACCAAATCAAAAATCATGAACAAATCTTTAAAACTTTAAATATTATTAACTAAAATACACAGAGACAATGCAATTTACCTGACTTACTCTAAAATGTGAATTTGTGGTTGTATTGGTTCTATATCTGACACTTACTTAGTTAAAGTGATATAACATACAGCATTGAAACATTTATTGGTACAAAATAAACAACATCAAGGGGGGGGGGGGGGGGGGATCAATTAGTATCCTCTTACTCTGGGACAATGGAAATGACTGCTTGGTTTTCCCCATCAGTGACTGCCGAGGCAGCAGAGATGGCCAGTGAAGCATCCATGTGTTTGGCCAGGTTGCCATCAGTGTCTCCACTGGAATGAACTTTCCTGCTGTCTTTACATGAGACATTCAGAATATTGACAGAGTTGTGAAAGAGGCCACCCACCAGGCATATCATCTGAAATGTGAATGACATTTGACACATGAATATGACATTCCCATCATCATAATGACAGTTTTACTGCGAGAACAATGCAGAGACTCCAACCCCAAGCACCTTCTGATCTGGAGATTCTCCTGCCTGAAACCCCTAGCAAACGGGAGACCCAAGTTTATGTGTGCGAAGCGCGAAGTTCCTAGGGTTATAGATGCTCTCTGGTGCTATCTAAGGCTTATTTTTTTCAACTTACGATAGGAATAAGTAAGAAATCCTCTCAAACGGGAGACATTGAGCCAGGGCGGGAGAAATTAAATCTCAAACGGGAGGACGGGAGATTTTGCAAAAATGGGTTTTCGGCGGGAGATCTCCCGTCGAAAACAGGAGAGTTGGAGTCTCTGACAATGTGTTATTACAATGAACACAAGCAGTGTCGTAATCTTTACTTTCTCAATACATACGGAGCTCACTGAAGCACATCAAAGTTTGGGTGTTTGAAAAGTGAAAAGAAATTGTCAATTCAAATCAACTTGCTGTAACCATCATTAACTGTAACATGACTTCATGAAAGAGGCTTTATGCTAATATGAAGGAGCCTTACATTTTTTTACTTACACAAAAGTCATATCAAAGGAGACTCATAGTCATCCCCCCCCCCAAAAAAAAAAAGAAGAAGAAAAAAAGGAAGATATTATTGAGTGTGATTCTGCGTGTCACTTTGTCACTGGCAGTTGTAATGAGTTTGATATAGAAAACAACAACAGTGATAATAAACATGAGAAAGCACCGCTGTATATCAACTACCTGTGATGGTGTAGGGCTTGGTGAAAATGCATAGTTCCCAGCCACTCCAATCTGCTTGCTCTCCTGGTCTAGGTGCTCATCAGACTGTATATCATCTAAGGGATATGATATAGAATTGGATATCGCTTGACTGACTCTGGACATTTTCTCTTTACTACCTATTGAATTAGTTTAAAACAGTGGAGGTAGTTCATTCCACAAGGTTTTGCAGCAGACCAAACTTCACGTGGAGAGGTTAGGTCCTTGCATGCAGCTTCTAGCGCAACTTCACCAAACATGCAATAGCTGGTTACATTTCCCTTGAGGTCTTCAATTTAGAATTACCACTACCTTACATTTCAATCTCTATCTTTGCATTTTTCTGATTTGAATCCATCATTAACATATTAACAGTATTGTTATTTTTTTTTTCTAAATGTTACCAACATAAAGATTCAAACATTTCTTTGCTGTTGAAAAGAGCATTATGCCAATCCTTGCCCTCAATATTACGTGATGAAAAATACAAAACCAACTTACCTTGAAAGTCTATATATTGTTCAACGGTGCAGCTGGAAGCATTAAGCTGGAGTAAGGCCCCTGGTGTGCCTACCAGCAAGTGGGATGAGCTCTCTTGCAACTCACTGTTCATCAGAAGATGGTAGACACAATTTTGCTTTCACAAATATTATTAAGAGTTCATCTCTCCATTTTCCCCCACTCTTGCAATTATCAGTTATCATCAGCTCTTCAGAATGTCAGGTCAGACAGCCCCCTTTATCTATTTGACATTAAAATGTCCCCAAACTTTAGAACATTTTCCACAGATTGCTCATGTATCCTACTTCTGCCTTGCTAGGAAGATTTCTGGTAGGATTGACAATCTCTTGAGCTCTAAGGCAAATCCACAGTCACAATATTTGTTGTGGCCCTCACATGTCTGTTCTCAACTATATAAAGTAAAACAAAGAAAATGAAGTAACCACCCCAAGAACAATTCCTTTCTTCCCCCACAAAGATGCAGACACTAAGTACATCTTGCCTGTATTATTTCTGTTCTGCATACCCCCCCCCCCCATACTCTTCCTCTGCATGCACATTCCATGTGTCAGACGCAAGTGTACCAAAATGGCAATACAAATATATGACCGCTGGTACTGTATTGTGTTATCAATTTTTTTTTTTTCAATTTCCTCAACAAGAGAGATTGATGACTGACTTAGACAGCTAGTCTGATAATGATGTTGGATCTCCTACATAGCTTACTCTACAAGTGAAGTGTCTGGTAAGAGAAAGCTGGGCACACTGCGATGCTCCTCCCTCTTCCCTCTGGCCCCATCAGGTAGCACTGAGGGAATCACCGCAGGTTGGGAGAAAGCCACGCCCAGTATACTCTCCCCCGATTCCGACTGGACGTCTTCGTCCTCGACTTCATCCGGGGGAGAGGATGAGCTGTTGTTGTTGCTTTGAGTCTGCCACGACGGTCGACTGCTGATGGTGGCTGGGCCTTGATGAGTAGAAAGTGGATGCCAAGTGGAGAATAATGATACTTACAATACTCATCATGCAAAGTCGTCGTGTATGAACAGTGAAAAGACTATTATCACTTAAAAAGATGATAGGGTTACTCATGTATACAAAAAAAAAAAAAAAAAAAAAAAAAATCACCTGCTACTGCCTGGGGAAAGTGTTGAAGGCTCCACCCATAATTTGGTTGATTGATATGCTTTCGCTTTTCCTTCTTCATTTTAATCCACTTATGTCAACCTGCGTGACTGACACTCCTCTATATTTCTACTTTCACAGTTGAGTTCTGAAAATACTTCACTGAAATTCAGTATCTCACTTCATTCAATAGAGCAATAATCTTCAACATCTGAAAGGTACATTTTTCCTTTCATTATCTTTATAGTTTATTTTCATACGTACCGTAATCACAGACCTTGACCTTTAACTAGTGACCTCAGCCAAATAATCGCATTAAAATTATGTAAATGACTTGCCATTATTACCAAGTGACTGCATTCTATAAGTATGTTAGATTTCACTGAGAAACAAATATGTCATTTCATAATGATTATGATTCAAGGCAATATTGACAATACAAGGCAATGCTTGCATAATTCACAACAGAGTCAGGTGAGGCAAATACAGAGATGTTTTGGAAGAATCTAAAAAGAAGAGATTTAAAGCAGCAAAAATTAGTGCTTATTAATATGATGAAAATTGAGATTGTGACCCAGCATAACACACAGACAACTACATTGTATACTCCTTTGTCTCAAACAATCTGGGCAGTACATCATTTAAATATGGATCACATTTACACCCAGTACCTTGAGAAGTGGCACTCTGTTCAGTCTTCAGTACGGTTTGCTTTCTGACATGTTTTGCGATGTCGATGTGGTGGAGACAACGGAAGCCCTTTCCTTCCTCTAAGTCATATATCCTGAGCTGGAATTAACAAGAAATTACAATATCTTTAACATCAAAGTGACATGATCAGCATAAAGCTATAGTAATCCCACATTGCATCCCAATCTACTGCTTGGCTGTTAGGGAATATATCCCATGGGTCCCACCTTTTATTAGGACCACTTTGTTTTGCTATGTTTTTGGATATCTCAGCTATTTCAAAACAGATTTTCATGAAATAAACTCTTAATTTGTTGTAGAATTGTATGCTCTTTCATATTTCAAATAAGTGGTTTCTAATTATCACACAAAAAGTTAAAATCTAAATCCCACCTCAACCAAAACTATACCATACCTTTAAATGATGGATTAGACTGTCTTTTGCTACATTGGATCATAATTTCACATTAATATTGATTGCAAGTAGGAATAAAGTTCATAGTTTGAGTCAAGGCACCTTGCTATAAGCAGTATCATATTATGCCACATTGAGAATCTTTCTATCATGTTAACCTGCTGAGGACGAGTCCTGAGTATACTTGGGCAAGGGTCTATGGGAAATGCGTGTTGTAGCAAAATCAGCCCGTCCTCAACGGGCTAAGGATATTATCACTGCATTGCTCTGGCAATGTCATGATCGTAGTCAACAATTCAGCTCCATCCACAATTACTCAGATTTGAAGCCCTATATCACACTCCATACTTTTGTCACTTCTGTTTTACACAATTTGATTTCAATTTGATTTCAAGTTACACACACTACCAGTATATTTTGCTGTCCACTCAGCTTAATAATCTGGCGATGGGTTGTAACTATAAATCACCTGTCCATCTGTGGTTCCCAGAGCAACACATTGATGTATTGGATCCACAGCAAGACACAGAAAGGGGGAGGCTGTGAGGTTAAAGAAAAAAGACAAATGAACCAAATACTTTATTTACAGAACAAAATTTTGTTCATTCTAAGGCTCCAGAATAACACCGGACAGTCCGTGTACTGGCGGTACAGAAATTCTTGCCTCAGAATCTTCTATACAAAAGCTCTCTCACGGTATGATTATCAATAGTCTTGGTCAGTGATATCCAAGATGTTAACACATTGATTCACATATGTTATATGCTGGAGTGAAAATGCATCTAATGCTTCACATGCATCCTCCTTGATATCATGTACCAGAATGTAATCCAAGTAAAACATTTGAAATGGTTCTAAAATGCTGCAATTGTGAATCAGCTACACTGAAAACGTTATAACAAGCATATTTTCAACAACGGCCATGTACTAATGAGTCAGGTTTAGGTTATGACTGCAAAGTAGTTTCAGCAATCATGGGTTCACTTCAGTGAAATATTCCAAGATACTCTCTCACAGAATACATATTCCATGTATGAAATTTGTGAAAAGCATTTTATCTCACTGATATCATTTCATCACTTTCACACAAAGCTGCATTAATCCAAAGTGACATAGGAAAATTGTGTACAGTCATATAGCTAGAAAAATCAAACATTAGAATGTTGGCGGATATTTTTCTACAACTTTACTAGTATATACCCCCATCTCACCCAAAACACCACCATACCATGTCCTGCCACAAATCTTATATCCTTTCCTCAACATTCCTTGTTACATTCTATTAACTTTAAATGGTGTCAAATGCATCTCAAGCTATACTATACACAAGAATATTAATGAAATTTGAACTTGTACCTGGAGTATGAACCACCGACGATACTGCTCCAAATCTAATAAGTGATTTATACCCTCACATTTATACCAATCTTGATGAAATTGAGGTCGTAATAAGAATGGAAAGGTTTTTCTGAAATC
The DNA here is from genome assembly GCF_040938485.1 of Diadema antillarum. Taxonomy (NCBI): domain Eukaryota; kingdom Metazoa; phylum Echinodermata; class Echinoidea; order Diadematoida; family Diadematidae; genus Diadema; species Diadema antillarum. The sequence goes on from NW_027271543.1 coordinate 1,248,394, forward strand.
TTACCAGACACAATACTTGACTGATATATAAGACACTGGTTTGTGATGTCCCATACCTGCATTCAGAAATAAAATAGAAATTTCTTCATACTGCACAAGTTATACTTCATACAGTAACAAACAGTTTACTGCATAAACATGAGTACTAAGACTTGCATCCTACCGATTAAAAAAAAAGACAACAAACAAACAACAACAACAACAACTTGTAACTTGTAGAACCCCCTGCTGATTATCTACAAAATGAAAGTAATAACAGTAGTAGTTTCAGAGCACTAGTAAAATTTGTGATCTGAAACACAAAATTGTAAAACAATAGAAACAGATATGTACATGTACAAGGGCAACAGATTTCCCTGTGATAATGGAAATCTAATGACAGAAGTATATGATTTACAATCAATATTAGCACAAAAATGAGTTATTACAACGCACAAGACAAGAATGAGAGATTATAATTTTCAGACACACTTTCCAAACAGTGATTATTTCAATGATTGTAATTCAATTGTCGTCAACATTCAATAAAAATTTCAACAAAATAATTTTTAAAAGCTACAAATGGTAGTTGAAGGGAAAATTTAATTGACAGATATGATAGCAAGAATATTGAAGCTAATGAATATCCAATTCCCCATACACACAATTCCCATTTATAAAATGTAATTTTGATAATGTGCATATCAATCTCTTGCACAAGTCATTGGAACTTCACCAATCAATACGACAGATAGCAAATGTAGTAAACATGGATTTCAAAAGACTTGGGGTTGGCTTTGTGACTTTGACAGGTCATAGCACTTGATTAACTGGTTCAGAAAATGATACCTTCCTTGGCTTGTTTTACAATACCATAATAAGGTTACTGGCATTATTGCCATCCACTGCTCTCACTTTGAATGTCCTGTCTTCTGAGGCAGAGATGACCATATCGGGTGAATGGACACAGAACTCCGCACACATCACCTGACCTGAATGGCCCTCTAGTCTTGTGTCAAGCCTCTCCTCCTGTAGCAAGCAAAATATGACAGGGCAAGAATCTATGACAATGCCTGTTTTATCTATCTATTCAATCAAAGCAAATCTAACCCACCTACAGGGGGAAGTTACAAACATGGATAACGTACACCATTTTTCTTCTTATCTATCTATCTATCTATCTATGCATCCATCTATCCATCTTTTCTATTGACCTACACTGCAATACAGAGAGAGTGTGTGGTACGTTTTTTTCTTATGTAACTTCATTGCATTATGGATGGAGTAAGTATTCTAGGAAAACTCAGTAGGCATTTTTACATCAGCCCGATGTTTCGAAATAGCGCGCTATTTTCTGACTTGGGAAATTAACCCGCTCACGAAATAGTGCGCTATTTGATAATGTGAATACAAATTAGCGCGCTAATTGATCAAGAAAATTTCTCGAGTCCAACTTGGGAAATTTCCGAAATAGCAGGATAATTAATGCCAACTAGCGTGCTATTTGATAATGTTTGGGCTGATGTGAACAGAAAATGAAATAGCGCGCTAATTTGCGATCGCGAAAAATATCTCGAGTCTGAATTTTTATCGCGCTGATGTGAAAACGCCTATTGTAACAAAAGAATGCATGGTATGCAATCGCATTCTTTGACCCTGACAAAACATATGTGCACATATTTTGTGTCCCTGGCTCTCACATTCCAAGATATCAAAGACGCCACGGTCAACAACTTAAATATACATATATGCATGTTGTGCATTCACATGAAACTTGAACTGATGAACAAAGTCTGGTGCAGTGAAAGCTTGTCTGCTTTGTCTGTAGGGTAGGGGCAGCCATATTTGTCAGCACATTATGGAAATCAAACACCATGTTGTACATATTGTATGGATAAATAATAAGTCAAATATCTCTATTCAGAGCAGTTCTACAGAAGGACCTTCCTGTGCATCACCTGAGCCATCCTTTGCCAATGGACCCAGGTAATAGGTTTTGTCAGGTAATGACTGCAAAATAACAAGAATATTAGAAATATATGTTTTAACGGTGAAAAAATGGGGTATGCACATTATGACTACATTTCAAGCCATCACAGATATTCATGTAGAGTTATGAGTTATGAGAATTTTCTTTGGTCAAAGACCAAAGAGATGACACTGCCAAAATCTCATATTACCTTGGCATCAAGGACCAAGACATCATTCTCCACACAGACAGCAAGTAAATTGTCATCTGCACTGAAGCTCAGGTACTGTGGCTCCTGGTAGCTGGTTCCCACTATAACCCCTCTGATCTGTTGACCTACAGTTGAAACAAAAAATGCACTGCATATGACAAATATACATACAGATATTTTACACATGTATATCATCTATTTGCAGCTAGACAAATTCAACATGTATCATTTGGTAGTACATGTATACACAAAGTTTCAAGAAAATACTTTCAGGCATTGTATAGATATGGGGAAATAATGAAATTTTAAGCATTTGACCTTGACCTTTAACCTTGAGCATGTGCACCCAAAAGTTGATAGGCACAACTTTGCCCACTCATACATGCCAAGTTTCATTAGAATACCTCAAACGGTTTTTTAGTTAGGTTGTCCACAAAATTGACTACGGATGGACGGACGGAAGGACGGGCAACCCGAAAACACAATTTTTTTTTGAAAAAAATTACTAAACCTTGATTAAGACAGGGGGTATTTGAAATGTAAAATATCTTGTTTTTTTTCCGCTAAATTTGACTACATTTTCACGGGTTAGGCATTTTTATGATTTTTACTTGATGGGATTAACTAAGCAATGAGTTATAAGCTTCATAACCATGGCACTTCCCTTAACTTGCCAATGGGTTGTACATACTGGTAACAACAGACTTAATCAGAAGAAGAAGAAGAAGAAGAACCTTGCCATAGCTGCTTCAGATGCCATTTGCCATGTCAGATATCAGAGCTCTGTTCAGGCATCTGACACGTATGGGAGAAACAAGAGTGCTCCCGCTTATGTTGCTCAACAACAGTGCGTTCGTGTGAGCAGCAGTTGAGGAAAGGGTGAAATGAAGAATTCCAAAGACAAAGATGTAACTGCTCCTCCTCTTAACTCTGACTTACCAGTCTCATACGTTGCCCTCGCTTGTTCAACATTCCAAACAATGATGTAGTCAGATCCTGCAGTGCAGAGGAGAGTGGGGTTGTGCTGTTTGCCAAACGCAATTGCTGATACTTTTTTCTTGTGTGCTACCAATTCTAGGGGCTGCAAATACATGTTAAAAAAAATATATATATATTGAACATTTTACTCCATGGAATATGGTGGCCCAGGAATACTGAGCACCAAGATAGACTGTCTAGTTTGTCAAGAATGTGGAGGAATGAAAGAATGACCATCTCATCTCATCAAAAGATTTGACATCTATCACTTATGAATCTGTCTGACCTACCTGTGATCTTTTTTGCTCATATGTTTTTAGTTGTTGTTTTTTCAGCCTTTCACCACAACTGATTGTATTTTCATGTTAGGATTCATTAAACAATATCTAGGAAATCTTGAAACTTGGTCCTGGTCTGTCTGTCAGTACATGAATGTCTAAGGTATCTTAATAGATAGGGCGGTCACAATAAAACCTTCCACATGAAGCAGTTTTCATTTGCAATCTTATAATCCAAAAAGATGCATCAAAACTTAGGAAGAATGTCTTTTCCATACATAGCAACAACAGAATGGAATAGAGTACTTTATCAAGTAATGAGGCCCCAAATAAAACATTCACCTCCAAATTTTGGATAGCAAGTGCTGGTACGTCAAGAAATAACATACCTGCAAGTAAATAAGCAAAGGCTGCATAGGGTGTAAGTAAGTACGCAGCAGTTTTGTAATGCTGACCATCTGGATTGTGTCTTTGTTGTGTATTTCAAATCTTAAGCTATATGATGCGGTATCAATGTCTCTTACTTATGTCATATTGTAATATATGGTCTCCAGAGGAAAATAGTGTATGACCATGATGGGCCAACCTGTTTATAAGACAAATAACAAAGAGATGAAAAAAAAATGTTTTACTTCATTCATCATATAAGGTTAGAATTTCAGGCATGACCCCTAAGCCAAGATTGTAAAAAGTGACTACCTTGGATTATTACTAGATTTTAAGCCTATTGCTGTGTATAGTGTATGAAATAACGTCCATTAAGCTGTTACATTCTGACCTTTGACTGTAAACTCTGAAGGCTCCACACCCCGATGGATGATTTGTTGAACGGTAATGCCACATACGTATCATTGCAGCCAAACTGGGTCAGTGATGTTGGGTATGGGGTACGGATTGTGTATCTGTGAACAACTGACATATTTGCTGCATGGCCTTCCAACTCTGTATCATAAACAAATGCAAAGAAAAGAAATAATCACATGCATTATTATCATCATCATCCAAACTAACTCGCAATGTTGAAAGATTTAATATAAATTCATAGGTTTTTAATATTTCTTGCAGACCAGTAATGTCAAAGCATTGTCATCACAGAGCATCAAGATAACCTAACTTGATGGCAGTACATATTTTTTTTTTTTTTTTTTAAGCCTCAGCTCACAAGGTTTTCTTTTATATTTTGTTTGTTTTTGTGGGTTTTTTTTTTTTCTCAGTGGCAAAAATCAACACATACTGTTATTTTGCATTGCTTTATAATCAGTTGAGTTATGAAGAAATCATGGAATTTTGCCAGGCACTTTCATACTGAACTCTTAATCACTAATCAAAGTTACCAGCAATGTTATTGTGATCCTACTCTAGCCGCATAAACAAGAGTATAGAAATAAGCATTGCTGGATGCATACAGAACTCACATGCTATAGCCATGTACTTGCTACACTCCATATGTATATGAGCCCGTTCAGCTCAAGTAGCAGAGACTCCAACCCCAAGCAGCTTCTGATCTGGAGATTTTCCCGCCCGAAACCCCTAGCAAACGGGAGACTCCAACTTGATGTGCATGAAGCGCAAAGCTCCTTTTGGCCGGGGTCCAGCTCTAGGGTTCTAGATGTTATCTGGTACTATCTAAGGCTTGTTTTTCAACATACAATGACACTAAGTAAGAAATCATTTCAAGCGGGAGAAATTAAATCTCAAGTGGGAAAACAGGAGATTTTGCAAAAATGGGCTTTCGGCAGGAGATCTCCTGTTGAAGGCGGGAGAGTTGGAGTCTCTGAAGTAGCCACTGTGAAATGTCAGGGTATGGTGACCCTTGACCTCTTGAACAATTGACAAATACAAGAGAGTTTCCTTTGACCTCGTTTCTCTTTTACCAAATTTTTTTTATATTACTTATTTTCTCATTTCTATGTTTCTCCATTGGGCAACTAGTTGCTTTGACATTTGAGAATTGGGTTTTGCTAGTGTGAAGTAATTGGATAAAGTATAAAACAAAACACAAACACACATATAAGCATCCCTACCGGCTCTTTTAAAGGGAACGCAAACCCAAAGAGCAATGTGGATTGAGTAAAAGCATTAACACTAGTAGAACATATCAGTGAAAGTTTAAGGAAAATCGGACAATCAATGCAAAAGTTATGAATTTTTAAAGTTTTGGTGTTGGGACCACTGGATGAGGAGACTAGTAGAGGTTATGACGTATGAGTGGACAACCATATAAAGAAAATATAAAAGGAATTCCACAAAAATTAACTTTTCTAGCAAAATGAAAGAGTACTTGACTAACCGCTTTCATAAGGCAGGGAGATAAGTGCTACCCCTAACATATGTCAGTATCAAGCTGATGGAATGTGTAATTTTCATGAAAAATGATTTTTTTTTTTTTCCGAATTCCCCTTATATTTTCTTTACATTGTAGTCCACTCATACGTCATAACCTCAAGTAGTCTCCTTACCCAGCAGTTCCAACACCAAAACTTTAAAAATTCATAACTTTTGCATCGATTATCCAATTTTCCTCAAACTTTCATTGATGTGTTCTAGTGATGTTACTGCTTTCACTCAATCCAACTTGCTGTTTGGGTTTGCGTTCCCTTTAAAGGCTAACTGCTTTTCTTTTTAAAGAGAGTACCGGTATATAAAAACATAAAAGAAATAAATTAACTGTCATAACATCAAGGAAAAATATGTCCTCCCATTTTTTGTTTTTTTTTAGGAAAAGATCACATTAAATGCCAATACATTTTAGACTTCCGTATACGAACTGTTCAGCACAGTCCACGTTTGGTGTATCGTTGTACTGAGTGTTGGCAAGCATGGTGTGGACTGACCCCGGGGCGCGGCTGTAACCAGTAACCCGACATGAACATGTTGGGGTCGCTTGTGCAGTTAGGTGTGGTGGACATGTTTATGTACAGTGCAGGTTGAAATAACTACATTTTCTACAGTGCAACTAAAAACGCCCCATTTCCATCCAGTGGAGTTGAATACCCTGCACTGAAGTGATAGTGTTGAAGGCATCTTGGCAGAGACTCCAACCCAAAGTACCTTCTGATTTGACCGAAAGATCGGTCTGTATCTGTCCGTCGGGGAATGTTCCGCGGAGACTGCGTCTGGCTTCACGGATCCCCTCCGTATACAGACCGAAGTCAATGATTGCGGCTCCTGTGTGGAGCAGTCACGCACAGATCAAACGTTAGGATAAACCAAATTCCAGACAGCTTTTTTACATTCAAACAAGTTTGGCATGACATGACACATTATGCAACAATATTTGGGATAAATTTCTCAATTGTGCAATCGAAATACTCACATAAACTCGGTTATAACGCAGAAATTTTATCGATATCGCAACATCGCCGTTCGCAAGCTGTAAGTCGCCATTTTGAATCTGTAAGCCAATCACATGTGAGGTACGAGTTTTAGTAAAACGCGTAGAAACTACCTCGCATGTGATTGGCTAATAGATTCACAGTGTATGTTTCTGCAGTTTGAACGTGACGACGCGACGGGCTGGTTGATGTGTGTTTTGGATTGAAAATTCTGCCAAAATATTGGATTATTCATTAATCTGGTGAGTGTAGTCTATTCTTGAATAGTTGATTTAACTATTCAAGCTTAAATTTGCCGACCTAGGGCCGTGAATTAGACGCAATCGAGAAGGGTGAGGTACCTCACCCAATTTTCCATAGAGACAGTGGTTAAGAACATCCACACAGCAATGGGTACTACAACCTTCCGTCTGTCTACGGAGGACAGCAAAATATAAAAAGAGTCCTCCGGACAGACGGATCTTTCTGTCTACCTTCTGATCTGAAGATTCTCCCGCCTGAAACCCCTAGCAAATGGGAGACTCAAAGATGATGTGTGCGAAGCGCGAAATTCCCAGGGTTCTAGATGCTCTTTGGTGCTATCTAAGGCTTATTTTTTCAACATACGATAGAAATATGTAAGAAATCCTTTCCAACGGGAGACAAAGAGCCAGGGCGGGAGAAATTCAATCTCAAACGGGAGAACGGGAGATTTTGCAAAAATGGGTTTTCGGCGGGAGATCTCCCGTCGAAAACGGGAGAGTTGGAGTCTCTGTCTTGGGGCAGAGCATTCCACAGTCTGGTTGCGACTTTTTATGTGTCTGGCACTCTATCTGGGAAGAATGTCCTTTGTATTCAGCACAAAGCACCAAGCACCAACACCAGCATATAAGCACTAGCTGCACTGACCTTTGAAGAAACACACAAACAAACATCCCTACTACCACTAGTACTATTAGGCCTACTATCTAGCAGTGCAGTAGATGTCTAAAGTTATCAGTAATTCAATATTAGGCCCTACAAACTATCTACCGGTACTCAAACTAGAAATGCGATCAGCGGGAGACACAAAAATAAGCACACGGGACTGAGCTGACGTGACTGGCGGCATGACCATATTCTTTTTTTTTTCTTTTTACTTTCAAGTAAAGGCTTTGTCTGGAGATAGCACTTAAAAGTCATGCGTCATTATCTGAGGAGCATCCATTATGCGTGCTATCAAATATTCCGTTACATCCTTTACTCACGTTTCTCCAGCGACTTCTCAAAAAGTAAGACGAAAATGTCCGTTGCCACTCGTAGCCAGGTGACAACAATCGCTCTGATCTGAGACTGATAACACTACCCCGCCCCTCACTCCCCCACTCCCCCCCCCCCCCCCCCCCATCCCACCGGCCCCCTCCGGCCCTCATTCCGAAGAGGTGTACGCCCACTATCCCTCAGATCAATGTGTAATCCCGTTACCTGCCAGAACATAATTATCCACAATCCCATCCGAAAATGAATAAACCTCATTTCATTTTTGGATAACGTACCTTCGGAATTATCAACTTTTATTTTTCCGGATTGATCAGGGAACCTTCGAAATTAGATTAACGAAATGTTCGGACTAGTCTATAGGGACCTATAATTACAAAAAACGAACATTCGGAACTACGAACCTCATTTCATATTTGGATTTACAAACCTTCGAAATAACGAACTGTAACCACAAATTCTGGCTAAAGTCTGGGGCAAGTGTGCTTACATGTTTGTTTGTTTGTTGTTGCTGTTGTTGTTGTTGTTGTTTTGTTTTGTTTTGTGGTTTTTTTTTGGGGGGGGGGGGTATGTATTTTGGAAGGCCCCCCCCCCCCGTGGAAAACATAATAGGCCTAACGTAGTTCGTCTATCAAAACTGAATAATTATTGGTATTCACTGCGCATGCAACAATTACACTGTGAAAGCAGCCTGTCTAAATATAAACACACACACACACACTGCTAGAGGAGTGTGTAAATTGTTAATTGAGGATGTTCTTGTAGATGATGCCGATTTTTTTTTCTTTGATTTGGCCGATCATGAGTCGGATAATCTTGAGTAAATAATGATGACATCGTTTCCTGTTCACTCGAGCGGTTTCTGCGCCATCTAATTATTACACCCCCGCTTTTGAAAAAAAAAAAAATCCTGCCATTTGACTTGCACCCCTTACGTTTCAGATTGTAGTCAACTAAATTTTAGAACAAGGAGTGGAGATTTCCTTTAAGTTAAAAGGAAGAAAAGAACACTATAGGCCTAGGGGCCTATATGCAGGAAAACACCCGTGACAAGTCGAAGTCTGGAGAGTAGGATCTACAATGTGATTGGTGTGTTAGTGTGTCCCTTGCCTGCCTTTGGAATAGCAAGGTGGTCTCTAGCTCATCTGGGCTATAACAAACACAGCAACGAGCGTGCATGGAGACTGCTGTATAATTCTATAGGCCTATAATGAGTAAACCTTTTTATACGATTCAACTACAAATCTAATAATTCACTAAATTGATAAGGAAAGCTGAATACGCTTCCGCGTAAACTAACAAATTTGCCACGTCGATTGTCTCTGCCTGTAGACTTTTAAAATGGCAGGGTAGATTATAGGAATACAACGGAAAGAGGTCGTATTCTCGTAACAGTGTATCATTGTCCAAAAGAAAGTTGAAGAACTAGTTGAGTGCGGTTATGTCATTTTTTGTTGTTGTTGTGACTGATGCACATACATGCTTATGTGATAATGACGTTATAGACCAAAACAGTGGTTGCAATTGATTGACAATTTCATGAATTTGAAGACAGTGGTTGTTTTGCGAAAACATGATAAACATTGAAAGTTCATTTTCCCTCTTATGTATGCCTGATGTTCATGAAACTGCTACCTTTCTGCTTTGTCGACTTGTCTTTTGTTTCCATTGTCAATGATCAGAACGCCTGTGGACAGTGAAATTTTCAAAGGGAGATTTGAATGCTGAGCAAGCGAACGCACTCCAGGGGGGTGTTTCATCAACGTTTGTCAGCGCTGACAACTTGAATCACCATAGTAATAGTCAGTGACCAGAGCATCTCAGCCAATCAAAACCAAGGATTTTGCTGAAATTGTCAGTGCTGACAAACGTTGATGACCACCGCCCCCCCCCCCCTCCAGCTATCCCCATCGACGCTTTAGGAGTGCATTGTGTCCACATAATATCGTGTGTGCTCCGATGCTTTGCCGACAGTAGCCTGTTCCACAGACAATACACAGAAACAAGAGTCGAATCTATATGCCTCCCTAAGAAGCTCATCGGACTTCCCGCATTGATAACTTCAAAATATGCACTCAAACAGTGCCAATGCTATTTCAGGGTATCAAATTATACCTTGTTACCTATAACAAAGCCCCATTCAGTTATAGTTCAGTGGTCATAAGGAGAAATGTGGATCTTTGTAAAGCATGTTATAATTCCATTTCTCCCAAGTTTGGAACTCGAATGCTCTTTGCATAAGTATAAAATAAATGAAAATATTTTGCTCGCAACTGACAGGGCAACCTTGGAGGCGACTTATGGAGAAGAAATAAAATCTCTCCTTTGTAGTACCCATGGCGTGTTGAGAGGTAAATTCTTGTTCCTTCTCCTTCACCAACACCTCCCTGGTTGCCTGGTTAATGCTGATTGTAAGCAAAATGCTTTCATTCATAATATTGATGCAAAGAGCATCCGAGTGTTAAACTTTGAAGAAACAGAGATTCTTTTTACTCCTGACCACTAACTAGATTGAGCGGGATTTTCCATTTTTTATTTATTCATTTTTTTCTTACAGGATGTATAGGTATAGCAAGCTATAATTTCATACCATGAAAAAGCATTTAGATTATTCAATTGTTTTTAAAATTATCAATGCGGAAAGTCCGATGGTTACTTATTTGGGACACATTAGTTTAGACGGTGATCCTTAACTTCCAGGATAAGATCATGGTTAAGTATGGAGCGCCATGGTCGCTTTCGTCACGAAATTCTTTATTTCGTCGATGACAAGACAATTTCGTTAAGAAGTTATAATTTTGTTAAAAATCATTGTTATTTCTTCAACAAAACTGACGTTGTCAGTTGTGTCAACGAAAACAAAAAACAAACCCAATTTCGTCACGAAAGAGACCATGCATGCGACATTCAGTAGATAAAGGGCCTACTGATGTATAATGATACCGCTGACTATTATAGGCCTATACAATCATGGGAGGTGATAGAAAACGAATGGAATCCCTTCACACTTTGTGCACATTTATGCTTATATAGGTTCTATTTCATGATTCCATTGGCTATTATGTTCCGTGCTCCAAGCCGCTCTTCCAGAGAGTTTGGATATTGAGACCAATTCAGAAGACGTTCTTGATATTAACAATATTAAGCTGTATTTCAGAGCAAATGCCGAAATCCTGTATGGAACTTGGTGGTAATATGGTGCAAAACAAATCCTTTCAGTTTTTCGTAAAATCTTCTTGTTATACGAATACCTCGGTTCTGAAAAAAAGAAAGAATGAAAGTATCTCCATCTTGCGTATATTGTAATCTCGGGTTTAGCACTTGAATGCTAAATCTTTGGATTTAAGTACATTGTATTCATGCTTACTTCTGCGTGTTTAATGGGCTTGAACATTACAGGAACTATAGGCCCACAATTTTTAACTAATTTTTGTTCGCGTTTCCTATTCTCTGCATGCACACTAAATATTGCTGCCGAAAATAATAAGGGACAGTGAACAGCTGCTCGCTGGGTTTGTTACGGTAGAGCATGCAATGATGTATGAAGTCTCGTCTTTTAGATTCAACACCTCCGCGGCACGAAGCATGGGCACCAAGGAGAGATTATTGTTTCTTCTCATTTTGTGACACCTCCATGGACTAACCACCTCCCTGGTCTGACAAAGTTGACCGTTTGGAAACCCTCTACCGTTTGTGTCGAAGGTGACTTTCACGTCTTGTTCCAAAACAAACCCAAAGGGAATGAATAGAAGGGGACATGGGTGAAACTATTGGTTTAAAACTAAACCTTGATTTTTTTTTCGTCCTTCCCTAATTCCCCCATTACTTTAAAGGGAACATCCAATCCATGATCAATTTGACTCTAAGAAAGAGAAAAAAACAACAACAAAATGATATCAAACATATACAACAAAGAATGGTTCATTACAATCAGACAAACAATAATAATACAGTAAAATTATGGAATTCAAATTTTCACATTATTTACCCTGAACTGTAGACATACGAATCAGAATTGCGGTGATGTCATGCATGGCCTCTACAGCCTCCTGTTTGCTCGTGCGCAAGTCTTCAGTGATATTCTTATAGGCCCTAGATATGAAAAAGAAGCAGAAAATGTAAACTTTTTAAATATGATAATAATCCGTAAAAGTGAAAAAAATAGTAGGTGCACTGTGTATATAGGGGCACAAAGGAATGATACAGATGGCATTTTTGCTGTTATTGTGAACGCATCCCCTTTGAGCAGTTAGTTTTGCTTGTGACTTATATGCCTTTTTATACTTGGGAGAGATGTTACTATTCGGGAAGCATGGTTATAAATTCTCATATCCCACAACCTCATTCACAACCGATATCGAAAAAGTCATACTGTTAGTTACTCACTTTTTTTTCTTTATTTTCAATTTATCGAATACAACATGGAATAGAGTTCACTTTTAAGTTCTGGAAGGGAAAAATTAATGCTAAACAATTGAACGCCCAGAGGTAGGCCGACGGGGGGCATTGTGTGTGCTCCTTTCCTCACATAGCAACAAGAGGTCGAGATTTGTACGTATTTGCATGGAATTCAACTTTTGAAAAGACTCATTTATTTAGGAATGCTTACAGCACCCACTGGCTTCGGAAAGGAGGGGTTTGGGGAAATGCTAATTTTGTTAAAACCATTTAGGACAATGGATTTCGTCACGAGGGCAACGATTGGCTGTTTGGCTCCTCTTTCATTGACTATGGATAGTTTGTATTGTTTATTACGTCACCTTTGGCAGACCGTTTTTTTGTCTCCGTCGGATGTGACGTTCGCGCCTTATTCAAAAACTATGCCCAAGGAAATAAATTGGCCCTACGTAGAGGAAGGATTACAACTGAGGAAAATAAAACGATAAGCTTGATGCTTTTTCATTCCTCAGTCCCCTCTTGCTTTAAAGGGAAAGGAAAACCACTCCATGGTCAAGTTGAGAACAGGAGAACACATTACTTTCCAATAAACAAACACAACACAGGATGTTTCATTACAACCGGACATTTCGTATAAAAGTTATTGAATTCCCAATTTTTAAACGTTTTCCAGAAATGTAATATCATACCAAGTCACTTCGGTAAATTAGAAGAGGAGATGATGACAGCCGCGCGACCTCGAAAATCTGTTTCTTTGAGCATAAGTCTTCAATAAATATTCTTCTTTTCACATGAAAACGATGAAGATACGCGGACCGTTTACATCACAATACATTCTAGAGAAATGAAGTTTCAGCAAACAGATCAGAAAGAAGATCATAGGTGTACTTTCAACAAACGAATGATTTTTTTTTTGTGGGGGGGGGGGGGGAAACGAACCTTTCGAATGATTAGTTTGCTTGTCACGTAATTGTGGGGGAGAGTTATTATTGTTTGGGAGAAATATGTTAAACCCTGATATTCCACAACCTCACGTCATATTCGATATCGATAAAACGTCTAGTACGTTTCACTTGAATTATAGGTCTAGTTACTTTTCAGTTTGTATCTGGTCAAGTAGAACGTGTATAGGAGTTTATACCTTTATGTTGTGGAAGGGAGAGATGGCTGTCATGCTAATAGCAGGGAGACATTCGCAGGACTAAAGACGACCCCGGGGTAGCATAATGTTTGTGTGTACTTCTTTCCTTCTTAGTTGGCATAGCTCTTGCCTCACATAGCAACAAGCGTCGAGACTACATAATGCATTACCGTAAACCACGGCTATTGAAAAGAATCCCTCGATGAGAAATGCAAACCGATTCAATAGCCATGTGATTAGACACTAGACAATGTTGTTTATTGGCAGACCATCTATCGTCTATGTCTGAGGTGACGTTCACGCCTAAACAGAAAACAAAACCAGAGGAACTGGACAGGATGTTTATAAGATGGATGAAGGGAGAGGAAGATTTAAAAGAAAGATTGGTGTTTTCTCATCCCTAATTCCCCTCTTGGTTTAAAGGGAAACATCACTGTATAGGGTAAAGTTGATTTGGAGAAAGAAAGAAATTTTTAAGTGAAGCAAACACAAAAAATTATGTTTTTATTACAATCCGTATAAGCACAGGAAAGTTATAGATTTCGACATTTCAGCATGTTTTCCAGAAACGTAATGACAGTCACGTATAGTATTAGTCAAGCTAGATGAGTAAATGTCGTGTCTCTAAAGTCTCCTGCTTTCCTATGCATAATTCGTCCATGATCTTCTTTTCACTCGAAGAAGACGATTGTAAGTCCTTCATATCAAATAGCCTAAATCTATAGAGAAGTGAAGTTCTGGCACTTATGATATCTTGGAAAAAGATAACAGGTGATCTATCGACTTATACGCTTAGTATTATGATAAACCTTTCAAAGAGTGAGTTTTTAGCTGATGAAATCATGTTCTCTTCACTTTTGCATTTGTAATTGGGACTCTAACTGTCCGGAAAACATGTTAAACTCTATTCCACACCATCGTATCTCTTTCAATTTCCCTATAAAGTCTATGACTTTTCACATGAACTTGATATTTTTTCCACTTTGCCAAGTAGAACAAGGCTTGCAGTAAAGAGGGGGAAAAAAAGACAGCCAAGTATAAGGTGCACGTCCCCCGGCAAGGTGAACCCGGGGAGCATTATTATGTCACATTGCATAATGACAAGTCATTCTCAAAAGAAGATATCATGTCTTTATCATGATGGTAATTATTTTTCGCCTTTCCTATCCTTGCAAAACATGAGCGGTAGGCCTATACATTATAGTGTTATAACTGTTAAGACGTGCCAAGATCATAGAAAATTCGTAAAGATTGATGAAATGAAGATAAAATTAAATCAAATGGGCGCGCTCGGACACCACTACAATCTATCAAGAATTATACTTGAAGATTAGGACCTATACCATGTCGGTTTTATTTGTTTAAATAAACCGGAAAGGTGCAACATTGGCTCTCCAAGAGGCTGCTCAGTTTCAAACACTTTTGACAACATGCATCTCTGACTTACACTTTGCACACAATGGACGAAATTGACTATTTATTGTTTGGTATGTTTTATCATTCGTGCAGGGAAATTTCATTTCATTTAACGAATAAACAAACAAAACACAGCCAAACTTCTGTTGGAGGTGAAAATGAATCTTCACATTGCTCAGAAAGATAAGGACATCAAACGCCGAGATCAAAGGTAAAAATGCGCGTGTGGAATTCTTTATTACATCCCTAGATTAAGGGGCAGCTGTTTGAAGACTGGAGTAATAGATGACCAGCTTGGTGACTCCAGCTCTCAAACCTCCTTGCTTGTAGTCAAATGGGGATACGTTTCAGACCCAGAAGCCCCCTTTTTTATCGGTTACGGCGATCAGGACTCTGGTGTGATATGTGTTAAAGACATCGAGGTATGTCTCCGTAGGTCAATGCCTCTCTCCTCTTTATTTCACACGTAAGCTATTGCGTCATGAAGAATGACAACGATGCACTTTAATAGCGAAGCAAACCTCATCGGACATCATCGGACAGAATGTGGCTAAACATTCACTTTTGTTATAGCGGTGAAATGATTGCCATATACATGTTCATCTTCAAAACTTTATATGTAGAATCAACTATTTTAAAATTAATATTATTACATGTTTTACCTTAACAAGGTCATGATTGTGTCATTCATGTTCATATTCCGGTCATTCAATTTCACGCATTTTACCCTCTCAGCTCCGAGTCAGCCACCAAATTCAAAATGGTTTAAAAATTTAAATCAAAGAAGAAATAAACTGACACTTATCCCACCCCTCCGTTTATTAGATAATTTTGAGTTAGATATTAAAGGGATGGTATAGTTTTTGTTGAGATGGGGCTTCAGGTTTTCAACATTTTTTTTTTTTGTGAGATGAGAAACTTATGAAATATTAAAGAGCAAAAAGGAATCCAAAGTTCATTTGATTAGAATTGATTTTAAAATTGCAGAGACATCCAAAAACATACAGGTCCTAATAAAAGATGGGACCCACCTTTTTATTAGGACTATTTTGTTTTACTTTTTTGCATATATCTCAGCCATTTCAAAACCGATTTTCATTAAATAAACTTTGGAATCTTCTTAGAATTGTATGCTTTTTAATATTTCATAAGTGATTTCTAATTATCTCGGAAAATAGTTAAAATCTCGGAAAAAAAGTTAAAATCTGAATCCTCCATCTAAACCAGAATTATACCATCCCTTTAATAGACATGATATGGGAACTAATATGCTGTTCCTTTTGCCAGAACCTTGCCGTCTCCAAAATCAGTTTTTGTCAGTGGACCTGCGATATGGAATGCAAATCCTCCAGCTCTCTAAAGAAGCAGTTCATTACATGGCATCAGACCTATTTCAAAGGAGAAACAAGCTTTACCTCCCAAGTACATTGAATTTTCTGTTTTTGCGTAGAGGTGTGTGTACGTAAATGTTTGTGTGTGTATGGGCCTGTATAACCTTGTACTAATTTGCTGAATATGAAATGTTTTTGTATATAATCATTGTCAAACGACATTTGAATAACATGATTCATAAAAATATATAGTTGTAATTGTTTCATTCAGAGACAGGATAATATTCAAGGTTTTGCCTTCCTGCCTGTCTCTTAACACTTTTCAATCATTTTGATTTCTGTATTTTTCATAAATCTTGTTGTAATTCTCAAGCTTTATGTATGTCTTATTGGTAATGCTGTCTATTCTTGTTATCTGTTCTCACGGAAGTGTTAAACAAACCTCATCTCAATTCAACTCAGCTCATTTCACACACCTTAAAATCTAAAGGACCTATGAAATGCCAATGCATTTTGACTTGTATCAGTTCATAAAACCCTGGACATCACTTATGTGGCCAAAAGAAAATCTAAATATCTGCCATATATTTGTAACAACTTTCAACTACTTTGTATCTTTCTTCAGATTACTTTGATATGCTCACATACACACACACACACACACACACACACACACACAACCCAAGATTCCGACAGTGACATCATCTGTATATCACTGCTAAAGACCTAGACAGAACATAACTTGCTTTTTTTCCCTGCAATGTCTTCTATTAATCATATGAGTAATATGGAAATTTATATCATTTTTTTGAAAATGTATATTTCGATATTCATTTGGCCACAAAAGTGATGTTGAGTGGGATATCAGAAATCAACACAAGTCAAGAGGCACTGGCATTGCATAGTTCCTTTACACAGCCTGCAAAATTACAACTGGTCTGAGCTTTATGACTGGTTTGCTGGTTAGTATAAGCTTAGCTCAGTCTCAGCAACAGTCAGAAGGGAAATGTACATACAGTATGTCCCCCCAAAAATTACAACGGGACCCCCCGCAATGATATCTTTAAAAATAGTGAATCAATCTAAATACAAATTCAGGGTATGAAACTATAACTCATTGCCCACATCTTACAGAAAACCCCATTCGATTTGCTTCAGTGGTCAAAGAGAAATGAAGAATTTTGTAGAGGATGTCGGGAATCTCTTTTGTCCAAGTTCTGTCTATTATTCACGCACTAGAGCATTGAATTGCTAAAATTGGAAAAATTAGACTCATGACATGCTTTACAACAATCTACATTAACTCTGTGACCGCTTAACCAAATTGAATGAGGTTTTCTGCTAAATAGAGCTAAGATGTCATATTTTAAGGCCTCGAAGTAGCACTTAGACAGGTCGATCATTTTGGATGTTACTAATTCGAAAATTTGATTGTAATTTTTGTGGGACATACTGCAGTATGTCCCACAAAAATTACAATCAGATTTTTGCATTGATAACATCCAATATGATTATTTTTTTTTCAATGCTACTTCAGGGTCTTAAAATATAACATCTTAGCTCTATTTTGCAGAAATCCACATTCGATTTGGTTAAGCGGTCACAGAGAAATGGGGATTGTAGTAAAGCATGTCATGAGTCTGATTCTTCCAAGTTTAGCACTTCGATGATTTTGTGTGTTAACAATTGACAGAACTTGGACAAAAGAGATTCCCGACATCCTCTACAAAATTCCTAATTTCTCTTTGACCACTGAAGCAAATCGAATGGGGTTTTCTGTAAGATGTGGGCAATGAGTTAAAGTTTCATACCCTGAATTTGTATTTAGATTGATGCAATATTTTTAAAGATATCATTGCGTATGGCCCCGTTGTAATTTTTTTTGGGACATACGGTACATAACATGAAAATATAAGAAATTGACACATGCACAACATTAAGGTTACTTTTCACTGACCAGGTGCTTTATTACCTCCAGACATCACAACACACACTAAATTTGACATAACAGCTATCATATGATACAATGAATTAAGCAATTAAATGGAGGCTCACTGAAAATCACCTTCCTCTCTCATGAAGGAAGAAGTTTATATAAAGTACTGTCTGTTGCTGGGATGAAGAGAGCTATATTCCAAGCACGCAGTACAATCTAATATATTTACAGGGAAAAAACAGGAGTGTCATTACAACACAGAATCTAGATATAAATGATTATTTTATACTGTAGAGGTGGAAATTTTTGCACACTTGGCTGGATATGAAATGAGCATTAAAAAGAAAAGCTTGCTAATATTTTTGCTTTTAATACAAATACATGACATGATTTTTTATCTCTTTGATTCCACAGAATTCAAAACACACAGAATCCATTTGACCATAATGAGTGCAAAATAAAAAGCTTTTAGCACAAAAATGTCCACTTTTACAGTACAATATTGAAACTAGTGTTTTCTTTTATTTTTGAAACTTTCACTCAAATAGTACATCTCATGCCAGTCATTGCTCTATCACAGTGGGTAGTACACTGCTTGATGACCTTTGCAGAATGTGCAATAACAGCTGTTCACACCAATTCCTCTTACATCACCTCATAAAACACACACATAAGTGTAAAATTAAAAAAATAAAATGTTTCCATTCATGCATCATTGATAGTTTGGAAATTTGGTTTAAAGTGTATCAAGAAAACTCCATTAAAAGGTAGTTCAAAGCATATTACTCCCTGCAGCTAAGGAACAAAGTTATAAATCATAATACATCACAAATGCGGTAATCATCATTAAACGACAAAGGCAACATTTTTCATGAAACCACAGTTAGATATTGCATAACACGCGCAAGTATCAAAGTGCTGCAAAGTGGTCATGAAACATTTGGAACAAAATTGAGCACATATTTCACTAAACTGATATGACTCAACACATCACTAAATCCATATAGACACATCTGAATGTGTCAAATTCATATCTACTACAACGGAATACAAAGTTTTTAATGTAAAGATGTTATTTGCAAGACCAATAAAAAGCCACAAATAAGTTTCAGAATTTCTAGCCATAACCACAGCAAACTCCTACAATGTCCAATTACAGGGAAATAAATATGGAAGATTGCTGGTGGCTTGGTAGATTTACCCAAAAATGGAGCAAAGGGGAGAAAAAAGATAGAAGAGAGGGAGAGAGAGAGGAAAAAAAAAAGCAAGAAAGTGCACTAGTGAGGGCAATGTCATGTGTGTGCATATCATTGTGCATGTGACCTGGAGGATAATAAGGGAATTCATTACCCACACACAATTATAATCATAGTTACTGAGAACATGTTAGCGACACGAGAAATTCACACTAACCTCACTTTTAGCCATGGAATAACTTCCATGGCAGTATGAATTACGCCACTGAAAGATAGTCCTTTTTTCCTGGAAGCACTACAATGCAGGTGGTTTGTGTCTATTAAAAGGATAACATCATGTAAAAATACCAGGTACATTTGACTGGTATATTCTTCATATTCATATATCCACACTCAAAAAGTAACACATTTACCCTTCTTTTCAAGCATACAATTCTTTCGAGAGATTAATTTTGATGATTTGATGACATTCTCAAGCAATATTTGATGCCTGACTTAAAGGGAAATTCTACTCTGTTTTCAAGTTCTCATGTCATCACCTCATAACCATCACACTGGTTTGCAAATGAAAGTATTGTAATTATGTTACTGGTTAATAATCTAGCTACTGTGGTCCCCCTCTGGAAAAAGAAACAAAACATTATAATCATATTGACAACTGTAGTGTAACATAAAGAATTTGCTGTCTTTGAATTGATCAAAAATAAGGAAATTTGGTGTGCAAGCCAATGAGAGAGGTGATGCAACGAACTTGTGAATTCATGTTGTGTGTCCCAGACAGGTATCAATATTCCATATAAACATAAATATTCCATTATCTCATCACTTTCCTTATTCTTTGTCCGGTTTCAATGAATTTTTCACTGTATGTTTTCACTTCGATACTCCTCTTTCAGTTAAATTCAAGATGGACAAGAGGCGGACTTCAAACACTCATACAGTATGCACCATCTAGCAGAGATACATCACTACATATCTGCTTTTATTCATACAAACAGATATATGTACCCTAGGCAGCATACACATTAGTGACCCTCCACTAGATACTTCTGAATGTTCGGACTAGTGAGGTATATAAATAAACCAACAAAGATGACAGTCAATCACATATCTACTGATAATTGCACAAATGCACTTCAAATAAACTGTTTCTCTCAAAAGAACTTTTATAAATTTCAAGTGTGCTTTGAAATCTTACAGAAAACAAGCAAAGCTACATAAGCCTTGGGAATTTTTAGATAAAATCCTAAATCCAAATATATTTTGACAATCTGGTCACATAACAAGAATATAATTATTTAGAAATTTCACTGTAAGTTTCATTTCACATGAGAGAAACTGCAATTACATGATTCTATCCTCATGAGGTTGTAAAAAAAAATCCTCCACATGAATCAAACTATGGTAAGCAAAGAGTGCATTTGCCTGGTTAGAGGTTAAATGGAAATCTTGTCTCATTTTCCAGCTTGACATCATGGTCATTAACAGTTTCACTGTTTTTCCTTCTCTTTTCCATGTTTATCTGTCTGTACACATGCTGTAAGCTTGTCGGAAAAGACGAAAGTCTACATCCTTAGCATATCATCATATGTCTGTAAAGTAGCATCCATACATCAAATGAGCATATGCTCCTTCAAATGTATTTCCTTATTGTTTGTTTTATCTGTGCATTATGTCGCCCAATTCAATCAAACTGACATCTTCACTCATGTGCAATAAAGTGCATTTAGGCACCAACATGTTTTCTCTACATCACCACAACTGATAATTTATTGACAAAACAATGAGTGTCAAAGTGTTCCATCCCAGAATGCATAAAATCTTTTCTCAGAAGAAAAAATAATAAAGCAGGAAGAGCGTGATGGTAAGGAAGGTGTCGGAGGGCAGACGATATGAATTTGACTTAATCTTAGTAATCCACCACTGCCTAAATTTGGAATAGACCGTTTCTGTAATGTATTACGATACATGGATGTTTCTTTCCTACAGCCTACTAATAATGCATTTTTATTCACCAGCTCCCTCCAATGAAGTTCCATTGGTAGGAATCCACTTAGTAATTGCTAGGAAGGGCAAGCCTCGGGTGAGCTTTGTGGTTGTTAAGGGCAACTTTTGTGACAAAGCATGCATACAATTTGAATACATTTCAGAACTGGTCTATTGAGTATGTACTAGCACTTAAATGCAAAGAGATGAATGCAAACTACTAGTAATGTACTCATGCTATCATTAAAGGGATGGTATAGTACCGGTTAAGATGAGGATACAGCTTTTAACTTTTTGCGAGATATTCAGAAACTACTTTACTACTACTACTAACTTACAAAAAGTGTATGATTCTAAGAGGAATTCAAAGCTCATTTGATGAAAATCGGTTGTAAAATGGTGGAAATAAAAAAACAAAAGGTAGGTCCCACCTTTAATTAGGATCACTTTGTTGTGGATATCTCAGCCATTGCAAAAACAGTTTCATCAAATAACTTTTGAATTCCTCTTAAAATTGTATGCTTTTTAATATTTTGTAAGAGGTTTCTCATCATCTCACAGAAAAAGCTGGAAACCTGAAGCTCCATCTCAACCAAAACCATACCCTCCCTATAAAACTGCATGATTATGGTAGTCAAGTTAGCACCAACTTCACTGGGAAAAATATGTTCCTGCCCCAAAAATAGTGATTTATATTGTAAATACAAAGAACAATTTGCGCCATCATTCTTGATTTGGTCAAATGACTGATCTCCAAACATGATCCATGAACAATACACTATTTTTTTTTTCTTTTTTTTGCTACAGAATAGTTACCACATGATTTCACATAATCATTTCAAATGATCAAAGAAACATTCATGATTACAGATGCAAAGACCCCTGATGGACATTGGGAATAATATTGTGGTTAAGGGTTAAGAATGAAAAAAAAATGACCCAATTTTTGTCTTTGTAATCCATGATTCAATAAATAGTATTAGTAAATTGCCACTACATAATAACGCTCCATACTGCTTTGGCACAGTCAGCTTTTTTGAACACAGTCATCCTTTCGAACATGATTTCAGTTACCCATAGGTTTCTAATACATATATATCTATGTATTTTGTGTCAAATATCATACTAAAAGGTATAAGTACAACATGATGTACACTTACTTCTTCCATTTACTCTAAAGCATATCAAAAACAGTCTTGCAACTGTTGTGCAGTCCCTAAAGTGACACATATTTATGAATTTATGGCCAATTAATTTAGCCAGAATGAGTGTGTGTGTTTATACATCTAGTGTACCTCAAGAAGCTTTTTGCATTGAGTTATGCACTCCGTCAGTCGCTCATGTTGAAGGTTCACAGCACACACAACTGCGAGTGTATCATTCTACCAGTTGTTCTACAATACACTCACTGTTCTACCTTTGAGTGCAAGCCACTATGGCAGGCCAAATGTGCAGCAAATGTGGGCTTATTGTTCTGTTACACTACACAATGCATTGTCCAGAAGAAAAAAAAATGCAGCTATGGTTGAGTATTTTGTCATACACCTTCAAGTTTCTCTGAACTGGGAATAGAATCTTGTCACCATGGCTTGATTTGATCCTACATTCACTGAATTCTCCTCCTCTCTTACAATGAGTTTTATACAAAGTTTCCATTTTGTTTTACTGATGTCTCTTCTAGTTTAAGCAGTGAAAATAACATGCCTTGTACTGTCACAGTGAAGTTCTCATCCATCCAAATCCAGATTAAATGGGTGGTAAATGTATGTGTAATATATTTTGATATTGATATATATACATGCATATATCAAAACTCACAACTCATTGTCACAAGGTGGAAAGTAAATGAAGTCCGCAGTCCTGATAAAATATCTCAGTATATTTCAAGTCCGACAAGGAGTGAATCTTTCACAGTGAATCTTTCAAGATCAGACAAGACATACACTTGAATTAAAAAAAAAAAAATCTGTATGAATCTCCATGAAGAGAGAGTGATATATTCTTTGTTCAAACATTTGCCATCTTCCTTGCTACACATTCAAACAAACATTTCATCACCAAATCATGATTGACACATTCAGCATAAAAGAAGGAGCAATTGTCTTCCATCATAATCTAGGTCATATAGTAGTACATTTATCTATATATAATCACTCTCTGCATAATTTCTATGATACAGATAGTACAAAAATTTTGGTATTCACAATTCCATCATTTTGATTATAAAAAAAATCACTTTACATCCCTGTTTACACATTACAAACCACTATCTACAGTAATTAGAAAATTAGGCACAATTCTGATACAATGACACAGACATGATCACAAATACATATAATACTGAATCATTTTCCTTTACAATGCTCTCTGCTATATATATATTTTTTTTTGAAGGAAACTGTATTCTTTGCACATATTTCCTCTTTCACTCAAATGAAACATGAGCTGGCTCACATTACAATGTCAGCTGCAAAATCTTGCAAACTTGAGATGTATTTGTGGATGTAACTGATACTTTCACCTCTAATATTCACATCTGAATGCCATTTTGACTTCCACAGTAATAAAGGAAAGTTCTTGTATGTGTGTTGTATGTGTTTATGTCTGCTTTTGAGTGTGTTTGTGTTGTTGTTGATGTTGTGTGTGTGTGTGTGTGTGTGTGTGTGTATATATACATTCTATGTCTTCTTTATTGCCATCATTATAAAGCAAAATATAAAAGAATGTTTCCTTTCTTCTTGTTTTCCATTCCTTCACACAAAATACTATTAAATGGGATGTATATTCAAACAAGTTAAGAGAACACTGTCGCATATCAAGGGATTAATGCAACCTACAGGTTGGTAAAATGGCAAGTAACACGGACATTGTACACAACCAAGAATGAGATGTTTTTTTTTCAGTACACATTAAACAGTGTCTCTTAAATACACACACAATTTTCCTGTGCAACCTTTTCAGATATGTGCACCAGTAATGAGATGAACATGACTAGTTTTCTGTGAAAAGTTCTTGTCTCTGAGCAAATTCTCATGATGGCACACGAAACACACAAAAGAGTTTAATGTGTGCCCTTCAATTACTGACAAAACAACAATCTGTGTTTGCTCATCAAATATTAGATGTGCAAAGAAGACAAGAACTCTGGCGACTTGGATCTTGCAGCTCTAACACCTCCGTCAAAATGAATGTAGCATTGTACAACAAATAGGCCACTCATGCTAATGTCCAAATTCAAATCTACATGGAATCCCCACCCAACACTGCCTCCCCTGTACAAGCAATTCTGGGTTATAAACTGAAGTCCTTGGCTGCCTCGTACGCTGGCATCCTAACAATATCAGTTTTATCCTCTACTTTGTAGGAAGGGTAGAGTCCAGCACGCCGTGGCGTTATGCGGTGGTTGGTCCCCTTTGAATACCCATCCCAGTGGTTGCCCGCTACCCCGATCACATCCCCCGGCTGCAGCTCAATCTCGTCCGCTCCGCGTGGCTTGTGGGGGTACAGTGCTATCTGCTCGTGGGCATTCTGTCCACCAAAGTAGTAGATGTCATCAAGGGAGCGGAAGTTGGAGGCAGCATTTGGGTGCAAGTACTGCATCATCTCATAGGCTACACGACAGACCTGGAATATGTTAGAGCAAATAAAAATTGTGCAAAAAGAGGCATTAGCGAGAAAAACTGGACCTAAAAGTTGAGGAGATCATACACAGTTTGTGCACTAAAACTGACCTTGCATCCACGTCTACTAGCAAATGACCAATCGATCATTTCTGATACGTCATAAACATTACATGGGGAACCGTTTCAATTTCATGGTGCTTTAATCGCGGGGTTGTCATGGTCTACTGAATGTGTAAGTGGTACTGCATTTTTTATGAGACCCTGCCATAGTGCTTGCACACTTTTCCTGTTTTCCTGCGCTGCTTTTCTCTTCCTAGGTGTGTAAATGCGTACCCGGTAGAAAGATGTTAATGAGGTTGGAGTTTAAAAGTGATGAGACAGTCAGAATGAAATGCTCCCAAGGGAAGTTGAGTGAATGCACTGTACATGTTGGTTTCTTTCCATTCCATTACATTATGATGATAATGATAATAAGAGTGGCTACTTAGGTAGTGCACATGTTCACCTTTTGGTGCTGCTCACAGCACTTCAAGAAAAGTGTGTGTACAAAACATAAGAGAGAAGGCAAAAAAACAAAAACACACAAGCCCCCCCCCCCCAAAAAAAAAAAAAGAAGACAGACATTGTGAAAAACACTGTGATTGTTAATCACTCAAATGCAAATGACAACTGGTTGTAAAAAGAGTATACAACATAATTTTTTAGATTATGAATTGTCTTATTGCCATAATCACAAAACAAATACCAAAACATCTCTTGACCGAAAGAAATGTGGAGGTAATATTTTCTTTCTTCTCTTCAACAAACCTGGGAGGAAAATGTGCAAACGAGAAAATCACATCTGGACAAGAAGTGGATGTCAATGATCACACCACGAAGAGAGTCCTCCGAGTATCTTGAAGAAAGGCCAGCTGATTTGGAGATGTCGTTGTCGCTCACAAACACATAACTGGGAAATCTGTTTGGGTTGGAAAATCCAAAATGAAAATTCAGGGTACTATTAAATTGATGCAGGATTCTAATAAACATAGCTGGAAACTGAATTACTTCTGTCTAGCCAACTCATAACTAATTTACATCCTTGATATGATAATCCATGCCACCTACATGACAGTAATCCGATTCACAGAATTTGCATCTGATTAATTCAAGTTGATCAAAAATCAATTGGTTCATTTCACACTGACAAATTACACGAGCAACAGTATTATCCTTGCTATGGTACTAGATACGCTTATTTTGCTACATTGGGTGCAAGTGTGACATGACACTGTAACTGCTGACCTACTTCAATAGTAATTGTATTATCTACCAGAGAAAAATACCATGAATGAAATCAAGCTTCAATAAAAACATGACAAATATGCCAATGTTCCTGTTTTATTTTCAAGCAAATACTGAGATATATTCAGCTGGCTATCTAACCATGACATGCATGCACTGTTTAACAGAAGCATGAGCTAATTTATCCACTAGAAGGCATCACAAGGAAGGATGGCTATCTCAGAATCTCTGATTTAATGATAAGCATCCGTCCATCCATCCATCCATCCATCCATCCATCCATCCATCCATCCAATCCATCCATCCATCCATCCATCCATTCACCCATCCATCCATCATCGGGAGAGATGCACTCACTTCCTCTTTGCTTCCTTGAGCAGACTGGCATCGTCTGTGGCAAGGTAAATTCTCCTGGTGGGCACCTCCTGTATCCTCTCCAGCCTCTGGTAGTATTCCTCGGCGTGGAACATGTATTCCTCGATGCCATGGAAGGCTGCCTCCGTGCCCACCTTGTCAGTACGCCTTACATGGAGTCTGCGAGGAGGATGAGAACAGTGTTGTTGGATAAGATGAACCAATGTCATCATTTCTTGTGCAATATTCACTGGGGGCTCACATAGTACACTTTGTCATGAGAGTGATTGGGATAACATTAGTTGCAACAAATTGAAAGGGAGTAGTTCTATTAGGTTAAACTAGAAGCATTTGGAGAGTGCAAGCCTCCAAAAAAGCCATTAGTTCACGAATGCCATAAAACTCTGCATGCAGCTCTTTAAAAAAAAGACCAACCAACGAACAAACACAACTTGGACAAGATCATGACCTGGACTACCATCAAAAGCAAATCACCTGTTCCTTTACCCAAACAAACCTACCTTGAATACTCCATCAAAATCTGTTCATTTCTTTTTGAGTAACATTACTAACAGACAAACAAACAAACAAAAACAAATGCTACTAAAAAAAACAAAAAACAAACAGAAACAAAACAAAACTCCTTGGCAGAGGTAACAACAATGTAAGGTGTAAAGGTAGCCGGAAAGCAGAAGTAATTGTTCATCATAATGGATTGGAGAAGCAGTACTATTCGTAGTTGTATTAGAATATTAGCTTTAGTAGCAGTTTTAATAGAAGTTCTAGGTAAAGTAGTATATCATGCTGTAGGAGCAGTAGCAATCTGCAGTACATGACATAATGTGTGAGGGAGCAGACATTGACTCTATCTGGAAGAAGAACTGACCCGACGATGGGATTCTCAAATCCCAATAGCCCCGTCATCTTCTGGATATCCTCCTCCAGAGCCGGCTGGGGTCGCTGGATGTACGTCATGATCTGACCCATCCACCAAACGATGGGATGGCTGTGTAGCCTCATCAGCCTGGCGGATAGGTCCTCCGGAATGGCCAGGGGGAGGAAGTCTGGCCTCGGGTGAAGGCCATCGACGATGGGGAGCTCGATCACCTGGATATGCTCAATTGTACCAGGAGCTGTAGAATCAAGCAAAAAGTGATATAATGGGATTACATATTGGCATGGTGCATACAATTCTGTACGTAATGATGCTTTATAACAGTTACAGTCTTACCACTGTCTATCTTTGTCAGAGCCAGTACAGACTTGCCAAATAACAAGTCTGATGATACTCTGTATGTTAAGGCATGTAGCCAACAGATGATAATCTTGTATGACGTCAATAGAGACAACCAAGCTGTATTTCCTTTAAGCTCATCAATCAGCATTATCTCTGCACTCATTCCTCATTTGGAAAGAAGAATGTCTTTGGATAGTTTTACCTCCAAAACTATTTGTCATTTCAAAGGAAAAATAAGTTCAATGCTACAAACTTCTTGAACTCTTCAGCATTCTATATAGCCATGTCATTATGATTGTAAGTTTGAATACAAAAATCAAACGGACACAAAAATACAGAGTGGATTATCAACATATAGAAATAGAGGTTCTAGCTGTCTTTCCTAATCTGTGAGAAGCAACATAAATCACCCAGTGAGACATCAAGACAATGACTACACTGGATCTTTAACCCTCTATTTCACTTTTCACAGGGCATTCTGGAGCTGATTCAAGGATGAGACATCATTTAATTAATTAGCCACCCTGGCTGAAAATCTGCCTAGGGTAGATGAGTCCAGTCAATATAAATATCACAGCATGGTGAACAAATTTATGTGGCACATTGACAGTAAGCTGGCATAATATCAAACAGATTAAACAGTGGATGTTTCCTTTCAAATACATACAAAACAATAAAGTTGTAGACTTTAGACAATTTCACATGCTTCTATGCAGCAGTGATATCATCCCATACAGTCCAGTCACACCCCTCTTTCCCCAGCTCTTTCCTCAAAACACACCTCCAAATTAAACACATCCTGCCATACACACAGTTTGTTAGAAAAAAACAGTGGCAATACAAAGCAAATGTAACATATACTATGCAAACTGACACATCTGCACCACACACATGCTTTTACACTATCCTATAAAAGCACACACACACACACACACACACACACACACACACACACACACACACACACACCCTGGTAACAATGAAACTGAATACAGAGCACATATGAAAGGATCTGAACATCTGATACCTAGATGATGCCCTTATAACTTATTAAGTAAAGTAGCTGTACTTGGTGGCAGAGTGCCAAGAGATCCATTTCCATCTCAGACAAACATCTCTCAATCTCTATCTTCCATCAACCTTTCCCCACACACTCCTCCGGGGGAAGAGTTGCACCTCTCAAACTAAAATGTAGGATTAAAACTGTGTGACTGAAAAACTGCATTTAAATTCTCAGGAAGTATTCAACCAGGGAGGTGGGAATGATTCAAGTGCCCCCATTTCAAGTTCTATCACTTAAAATACAGTCAAACCTGTCTATAGCAGCCACCCAAGGGAGATGGAAAATGTGACTGTTATACACAGCTGGCCACTATAGACAGGGTCTTTTAACATGCCTTTTCTGGATGGGGGGGGGGGGGGGGGGTGTTTTTAGTGGCAGTATACGGCAGGTGGCTGCTATAGACAGGTGGCCGCTGAGGCAGGTTTAGCCATATTTCAATCGATCTCTGCCACACAGGTTTGACGTTCATGCATCTACAATGTACAGTAGACACTGAAAAGATTCTGCTCGTTGTTTATTGAGGTGGTACATAACACTTGTCAATGCAACAAAACTACAACTGGTGCTCTCTTGTGCACATTACTCAAATAGGTTCCTATCACTGAAAGTTCTTACCAAGTCTCTCATTTGAGGCCTCTCAGATGTGTCAATCAACAATGTTTTGAAGCTTTTTTGTAACTAACGTAATTGTGAGTATGATGTCCTAATACTAGGCACATACAATATACTTTTAGTGTTTTCACTTTCAAGAATATCTCTCGGCTTGTAAGATTTGCAAAATGAACAAACAAAAGGTATTTATAACACAAATGTGTAGTATATCAACTGTAAGGTAAGAAATAGCTAACTTTTCTTTTGAAAAGTTATAAGAACTTGTGTGGTTTTCAATTGCCAATTCATCCAATCATGAAATTGTCTTACAAGTCCGAACTCATGAAACATTACACTCCCAAAGCACATGGTACAATCATCCCTGGGGTAACAAGACCTCAAATCTCCAATGGCATTGGATATACATTGTATGTCATATATGATACATTTATATATAAAAAAAACCTCCTAACTCACCTCTGAAATTTGAAAATATGGACTGAGTTTGAAGACATTACAATTATTGATGTAATCCCAACACTGTTTCTACATTACAGCAACACTGCTGTATTTTCTAAAAATGTTGTAAAAGTGAAAGTTTTTGTCAATTTGTAGTTTTTATCATTCATTGCTGGTATTTCATTTGACTAAAAAAAAACACACAAAAAACTTATCCTTCACTTATGCCCTATCTCAGTTTGATACATCAAGTTGTTTATTTCAACTGCAAAATCATCAAAAGTCTAAAAATTTGCTAAATATATATCTGCTTCTGAAATTGGCAAGACATTTCAGACAATCTTAAATTCCTGCTCCTTTTTTGACAATAGCAAATTTTAGCACATTTCTTTCTGATTTTGTGCAGATCTAATTAATTTAACCAGTTTCATCTGATCTCTTTCTAATTATAGAATATGCAGCAAAATTCAGGGATGCCAATTCACTTAAGATGACGTGATGAGTCCTGCAGAAAAATCCACGAGGACTTGACAGGTTTTGAAGGGTTCTGAGGAAAATACTGGTGCTCCGTACAGAGAGACCACCTTGCCTTGATTTCCTGAGGGCTACGATGGATTTTAGGGAAAGGGTTAAGATATATATGGGACGGGGGGGGGGGGGGGGGGGAGGGGGGGGGGAAGATACCATCGAATAACTGAGTAACAGCAAGCTTCGTTCCCTTTGTTTCCCATGGATGTACATGTAAGGGGTTAGGATTTCACTTGAATTATGTCTAGTTAGCCTTGACAGGCAAGGAAGAGCAACATCCTCTCTATTATACGCTAACCATTCCTGTTGCATCATACCAATCTTTCGAACAGAGGGTGCACTGTGGAATTAGCTACATGTATGAGGTACTTGGCAAATTCAAATGGACACTGTTACAATGGGTAAGAACAGAGTAGCGCACTAATTGCTTCACAAACTCTACCCTGACATTCCGTGTATTTGAATAGAAATGAAAGGGAACTTATCACACCATCCAATAATCTTTTGTTACACTGATTTGGTAAATTGTAAATCTTGATTGAGTCCTTCCCTTGACGGGTTCCATGGATTGTAAATTTTCAGGGATAAAAGGTAACATTTCTCTGATTATCTACTCATACCTGCCAACCCTAGAATTCAATAAACAGGTATGAATGGGAGAAATACTGCAAAAACTAGGAATTTCATCCAACTCCTTCACATCAGTAAGGCCAAGTAAAAAAAGAAACCAGTTTCTCGTCCTCGCGCGCATCGATTTTGGCCGCCGCATCGATTTTTTTACTATTTACTATTTTCAAAATGGCGCTGAAAATACCAAGAAATTCATAATTCCCGTCCCAGCCCGCTCCCCGCCCGCATCGATTTTCAGTTGCCGCATCGACTTTTTCGATATTTACTATTTTTTCGGCCGCCGAATAAAAATCGACAATTCACCTACCAATCGTGATGTCTCATTTCTAATTACGCCTTGCGTCCTCTTCATAGCTGTAGTACAGCTGTAGCTTTTGTAGTGCGTATGTAATAACGCATGCATTTCACACTGCGAGCCCGGCAAGAAGGAATGACGCACAAAGCAGTCGAACTGTAGTTGGACGGCCTGGGCTGGCCTGGGCTAGCTAGCTGTGAGTAGCGCGCTCGGTACGTCGTGAACGCGATAGCGGCAACATGATTTTTGCGATCAATCGCTGATATTCCACGCATATTTCGCGCATTGTTCGTATTTTTTCCCGTTTCTCATATTTTAAGCGGATGAATTGTACTGTACAAATGCTCGTGAGGATTGTATCGAGTTTGTATGTATACATTTTCATGTCATTGTGACTATGTGCATGTGTGTGCAGTGTCGGAAGGTACGGTGCCAGTGCAGTGTGGCCGTGCCGGTCACGTATGCGTGTTTGTAGCTGTCAGGGTCCCCATCCCCCTGGTCTGTCAGCTGTCCACGCACGCACGCATGAACACATTCGAATGTGTAGAAGCCCATACACTCTGCTCTGTAACGTTGCATATGACGGCGATGTATTGTTCTATTTTGAAGAGAAAATGAATGCGCTTTTCCAGCAAATGTAGAATTATCAAATGGGTGTATCTACAAAATAAATAACTTTTCCACGGATTCTGGTTTGTCTCGTATTTCTGCGGGATACTTTTCTTTACGATGTAAATTCACGGACACGGCCATGAGTCGTATCATCTGTAGTGTGGTATACAATCATTCATCATCCAAATGATGAGTGATTATCAAATGTCATTTTAGAACATGAAGAAACATCTTTAAATGTTTAATGCTATAATGCCATATCAGTATCATTTTGACATCCATCTGCAATTGTACAAGCCAGTTTCCAGTTGAATGTGCTACAATAATTATTGTACCGGTACTGTGAAGAAATGCAGATACATACCCACCAGCTGTGTGGACACAAAAAGTCACAAACGCCAATAATGAATAAAGCAGTGTTTTGAATATCATGGAATTTATTTCAGTCGTACATTCTTTGTTGAGAGACATGTTTTATACCTGTTTCATTTAATAGCACAATATGATCAGAATTGCAAGTACACTGGTATCAGAAATGCCATTACAACACTAAATACCAGTATTAAGATGACATCTGTAGTGGAAAGAAAAAGCAAATGTATTTCCGCATGCATGAAGTTTCATTTCAAGTATGGCACATAATCTAATTTGTTTGAAAATGCACAAAGTGCAGGCAAGACATACACTTGGGACCTGGTCTCCCTAAAACACAGCTACCAGAGTGATATTTCATTTCATGAATTGGATATAGAAATAGTAAAGCCCTCGTTACCTTTCTCAGAATTACCGGACGAGAAACACATATTACTTTCATTTTGACAATCCTCGAAAAAAATAGTAAGATATCAAATAGTAAGGACCTCCCTCATCGCCTTGCTCAAAAAACCCGGACGAGAAACTACTATCTTTTTTTACTTGGCCTAAGTGCTTACAAAAATATGATTAAGAGGTAGAATAAAGCTTCTTTCTCTTAAGATGGGTATATTATTGGTCGAGATGAGGGTTTAGGTTTAAACTTTTTTAAAGATTATTTGAAACAACCTGTACAAAATGTAAAATAGCATACAATTCCAAGAGGAATGAAAAGTTTATTTGATGTAAATTGGTTTAATTCCTTTTAATTCCTTTCAGAATTGTATGCTCTTCAATATTTCATATACATGGTTTTTAAATCTTGCAAAAAGATAAAACCTGGATTCCCAACTCAACCTGAACTGTATCATCCCTTTAAGAATCTTAAGTACTCCTATTAAACAAGAATAGTTGGCAGTTATTAACTTGGAAACCATCTAATATTTATTTATGGCATCAATTTACCACTAGTCTCCTCTGTCTTACAGGGAATCGCAAAGTGTGTGTAGATGCACTGAAGCAGACATACGTATTGTAATATGTTGTTGACTCATGAAGTGTGTGTTATGGGCTGATGCAGCCATCACCATGACATCCTAACCAGACATTACTTCCTCTTATCTATTCTAAATGACACACTCATGGAAATGGTAATGACACTTGGGGGAGGGGGAGGAGAAGAAAGTCCGTAACTTGAGCTTCAAAATACATTTAATCTCCATGTATCCTCCTGTACCACCATCTCACAGTATGTCATCAATGAAATTGTGATATAACTATCCAATGAACCCAAAGAATAAAATACAATGCATTATTATTCATCTATGAAAGCATCTACATACAACATAAGTTATCTGTACTATTAGACAGAGGGAGTGGCCAAGAGTAGCCATGCCCTACCCCACATCTATTTGAGGACCATGATATCTTTAAAATAACTCTGCAGGAAGAAGATGGTCCATGACACAACATTTACAAAAGTAACAGCTCATAAGAAGCAAACTGTGAGCATCGCTTTCAAACCAGGCATGCTGCAAGCCTGACTGTACATTTGTCTGACATCATATTAATAAAGTGTCCTTTCTTACATCATATTAATAAAGTGTCCTTTCTTACCTAAACCCAACCTAAAGAATCACCAATGTGTGCCGTCGACTTTGCACAGTAAAGGTACCTACACTGTACAATACAACTTCAGAATTTGACCAGAAGGCATACTCCTTTCTACCTAACTCTCCCCTACTGGTTTTCCACTGGAGCCATATAAAACCATGCTTAATCGGAATTCACTCGGCGAATGGGTTTCACACAAATTTCACTCGTTACAAGAGTGAAATTCACTCGACAACGAGTGAAAGTCACTCTTAATTGAGTGAAATTTTATTCACTCCTTCCGAGGAGTGAATTATTCACTCGAAATTTTTTAGAGAGTACAATTATTACAGAATTAAATTTGTTTTTGGGCTTTGGGGCTTTTCCAAATATACCACTGAAAGTTTGCACCAGATTACTGAATTTCAATTCTATAAATACAAAAATTTCCTCGTGCGGAAGGGGGCATCCCCGTCCCACACAGCCTCGATGCATGCAGCTTGGTTGCTTTACTTACATAAGTTTACATTTTTGAATACATTTTTGATCAATATGAGAATGAGGAAATCACGTCCACAATCATAGATTTTTTCTTTGCTTGCATTTTAACATGAACATTATAACCAATATATATCGCCTTACTCTTTTGAGTGTATCTTTCCAAAGGTGAACCCAAAGTTATGTGCACCAGATCAATAGATCTCAATTCTACAATTGCTAAAGTTTCCTCGCATGGGAGGGGAATACCCTCATTTAAACTATACATACTTCTACTGTCATACCACTACTGCAATGTAACTTCCGTACTGTAGTATACTGCTACATGTATTACATTTTTGTATATATACAGTACTACACAGGGGCGGATCCAGGAATTCCGTAAAGGGGAGGCGCCCCCCCCCCTATTTGTTCTGTGTGTGTGTGTGTGTGTGTGTGTGTGTGTGTGTTTTCAATTGTAGCAAATGAAAATTGTTATTTTTTTCTATTACTTTGAATGGAACAGAATAAACATCGTTGAAAAACAAAAAAAAGTGTGTGTGTGTGTGTGTGTGTGTGTGTGTTTTAACAAAGAAATAAAAAATCAAAAAAATAGATAAAGGGGGGTGCGCCCGGTGCGCCCCGCCTGGATCCGCCACTGCTACACCAAACTCTGCTGTAAGACATGTATACTCAACCCCTGCTCCCGCCCCGCCCTTATTTCTTTTAAATAGAAGATATTACGTAAAAGAATTCTGCTGGTTTAACCCCTATTTCGCCAAGATGTTGCTAAAAAGAAATACTGAAGTTTGTCCTTTTCCTTTATACTTTTGGCCATTTTACTTAGGGCCTGCCAGAGTATTGATACACCTATATGTAACATTAGAATAGAAAACACATGCATAAGGATGAGAAATGATAACTTAGAAATCAGTTGCATAAAGTGCCTTTGAGATGATTTCAGATATAGGATAATCAATTTAGTCTAAAACAAAGGCAGGTATATATAGGAGATAATGCGTAAGATTGCAACTATATGATACTTTTGTGTCGAAGGAAGTCAGACATTATATAATTCGTACGAGTTCAAAATTCTTTCTCAATTAGATTTATTATACTGATGCCTTGTTTACGGTAAAAAGAAATACAAGAGTAAAATAAAATGAGAGTATGTGACTGTATCTGATTATTTCATCATAAGACAGTCACCTCTTTCCTCTTCGTATTCTTTTTGTTTTCATTTGTTATTTCTTTATTGCAGGCTCTTACAGTTTTCACGTATTATGCCCCTTACTTAACATGCTGAACAAGAAAAAACAAAACAAAAACAGTTCGTTAGAATACAGTAAAAAAACAGAGTCTGGGAATTAAGACAATATAAAGGAAGATAGATAGAAAAAGGGATTAAAGAGGGGGAGTGAGCGCCCGAGGGAGAGAGGGAGAGAACGCAAGTACGCATAGGTCTATATGTCTGTCCCCCCACTGAGAAATTACTAGTCGAGGCTGATTTGAACAAGTAAGTTTGGCGTGGACAGATTATAGAACAGTGCATCAATATATTGTGCAGAAGTGCAATTTTCCACACAGGGTGTACTAGTCTTGTGTCAGATTAAACTGAAGTAGATATAACTTTATATATTTGTTTGGTATTGTGTAATTCTTATGAATGATTATTACATTAATTGGATAAATATAATGATTTACTAGATTGACATTCGACACTTATCTTGAAAAATGAACAAATTACAGTTGTATAAATGCTTACGCAAACAGTCAGAAATGTAATATGTTTACTGAATGGGGAAATGTGCTGCGTTAATCAGATTTTTGTGTGATTGTTGACTATCATCAAAATTTGTGGTAAATATAACTGCATTGTAACTAAAATTGTTCACTGTTGATTTTGTATGTGTGTCATTACCTGCCATGTGTTCAGAATAGGACCATGAACCTGGTATACATGTCAACATGTCCTTTGTCTTGTATTGTTTACAATAAAGACATGATTACAAACAAACAAATGCATATGTTCTTATTCATGCGCGGTGTTTGTGCGTGGATACTATTGTGAAAGTATGTGTGAATGGTATATTTATGAGATTTCTTTTTGACATACATCTTGTTATTGCATTCTTGACGGAATTAACTAATGTTTCGTATAGTCCTTAATTCTTTTGTACATTCAAGCGGAATGCATATCTCTTAGTGGAACTATCTAATGAAATCTGAATTCATTGAAAGTGCGTATTGGAAAAAAGTGTATGGACGCATCCATATAAGTGAATTATGTTTTGCGTGTGTTTATGTTGGTGGTAGTGGTGGTAGAGGAAAAGGAGGAGGAGGAGGAGGAGAAGGAGGAGGAGGAGGAGGAGGAGAAGGAGGAAGAAGGGGTAGTCCATGTGTACTACGTTTGCCGGGTGCTATTCGTTATTCCGAAGGTTCGTTATTCCGAAGGTTCGTTGATCCGAAACACGCAAATTTCCTGTACCTATAGAGGTTCGTTAATCCGAAAATGAAAAAGGGTTCGTTAATCCGAACATTTGTGGCGTTATTCCGAAGGTTCGTTAATCCGATGGTTCGTTGATCCGAAAATGTATATTATAGGGTTCGCTATTCCGAAGGCCCGTAAGTCCGAAAATGAAATAGGGTTCGGTATTCCGACGGTTCGTTAATCCGAATATGAAACAAGGTTCGGTATTCCGAAGGTTCGTTAATCCGAAAATGAAACAAGGGTTGCTATTTCGAAGGTTCGCTGATTCGAAAATAAAATATTGTCCGTTATTCCGAAGGTTCGTTAATCCGAATATGATAAGGTTCGTTATTCCAAAGGTTCGTTCATCCGAAAATGAAATAAGGCACGTTAATCCGAAAATGAAATGAGGTTCGTAATACCGAAAATGAAATTAACTCACTGTCATAATAAGATAAGTTGTCGTAATCAGGAAAAAAAAAAGAACACTGCTTGGATATTACGCAATGAAAATTCGATATTGTCTCGGGGAGGATGATACTCGTGTATATTTTCAGCTAAAGGACGTCGTGTTGCATGAAGAAGTGGCGTAAACAAGAATCTTGATTTTAATTCAGTCTGAACAATTGTTTACCTGAGCAACGGGGGCTGTGTGATTTTTCTCTACTCTACCTTCAGACACCTTCACATTTTTAATGATAATAACAGTAACGACGACAAGACTAATACAGGGAATGATTAATACGTATTGACACGACTAAAAAGTATCATTAATAGTATAGTAATGGCTATAATTATCGATGGTAACAATGGTGATAACGCAGGGCAACTTTAATTATTACTAGATTCACAGTGAAAAGTGTTGTTGCCGCGGTATCAGCATTTCATATCAATCCGATAATGAGATGACCTGCGGCAGGGGACCGAATAGGGCAATATTGTGACCGTGCATCACAAAACGAACAAAAAGTCGCACCCCTTGATTTTATGTGAGGACTCAAAAAAGGTGAAATGGGTCAGCCAAGTCAATCTTGAGTTTTTTATATTTTCTGAAAGAGATCTCCTTCTTTATTATACATTATTCTTAAGTTTGGGATCATAACATGAATGGGAAAGTGTGTTTTCAGCAATTTTTCTGCAACCCATTTTTTGGGGGGAATAGAATGATCAGTTAGACTGTAGAGTTCCCTTTTCATTTCTTGAAATCCTTTACACATTCTTCACTTTCAAGTCTAATAACTTTTGAAAGGATAACTCTGCTGCTTTGAAAGTTAGCATTAATTATGGACAGAATGAGTTGATAAAACATGCTCAATTTCAGTTTAATCTGGTCATTCCTTAAATCATTGTTGTTGCTCCTGTGGTTTACTTCCTGTTTTTTGTTCCTTTCATTGCACAGCTCGCACGACTTGTTAAAGATTAAGCGCTTGAAAAGACCCTGCACTTCAGAGCCTCATTTCCCAGTTCACATTTTTCAGAGTGTGTGCTTTCTTTCTAGTATCTAGGTTAGGAGAGTCCATTTGAATTGAGTTATACATCATTTTATACATCATCCTGATAAAAGGTGACTGGGACCCACCTTTTATTGAGATAGCTTTGTTTTACTTTGTATTGCGATATCTCAGCCATTTCAAAACCGATTTTTATCAGATGAACTTTGAGCTCCCCTTAGAATTGTATGCTCTTTATCACTTCATAAAACAGTTTCTAAGTAACTCGCAAAATGTTAAATGCTGAATGCTCACCTCAACCAATACTATACCATCTCTTTAACCATGGGCGCTGTAGCATTCTTTTAACACATGGATGTATATGACGCTGCACATTGTATTTGTCCATGATCATTATAACTGAGAAAGGTTGATTCTCAGGTTGATATTCTTTATATTTGAAGATGGAAGTTCGAATCATAGGTCATTCCATCAAATAAGATGCACAATCATATCAACCGTCATGCAAGCACATTACAGCTTGGGGTTCGGGCCTAGGACGACGTCCCAGCCTACTCCCAGG
Organism: Diadema antillarum; assembly: GCF_040938485.1. Lineage (NCBI taxonomy): Eukaryota > Metazoa > Echinodermata > Echinoidea > Diadematoida > Diadematidae > Diadema > Diadema antillarum. The sequence goes on from NW_027271543.1 coordinate 1,287,364, forward strand.
CCTATGAAAATAGTTTCCTTTCATACCGAAATTATTGTTCTTATATTAATTATTGTATGTATCTCGTTTGAACCTTCAGTGGATGTTCAAGCGAGTATGGAAAATATTTGGAGCTTTGTGATTGCAAAATAGGCACTAAAGTAAACGCTACACCACTAACTTTTAGTTTCAGTGAGCCATAGTTGGAGTATTGTGTATTTAGTGATATAAGTTATGGTTGATGCCAGTGCTCTTGTTCTATCAATATTTCTGCAAAGTCGTTGCTATAGCAATCACCATTCCCTTTAGGGGAAATGTGACTTTGTATAACCAAGATGCTAATGGCAAACAAAGCTTTAAACTGAAAGAGATGTTTTCAGACACTTGTGTCAAGTTTTTACATTATTTCATTATAAATACATGGTAGTTTTCGGAACTTTTAAGTGTTACCATGACAACAGAGATTGTTTATCATCCCCATTTCGATTGCATTTGAACAGGTTGCTGTAAGTCCATAAATTTTTAGTCACTTTTGGCTCCGTTTGCTACTGTAAAATGAGCAAAGGTGTATTTTTTCAAAAACAATGTGTTACCAGGGCAACATGAGAAGAAATAAGGGAATAATTTGGACGTTTATTGCAATAGAATAAGTAATTCCAGTACTATGAAGTGAGCCACTTTTCTTGAACAATGGTATCATATCAATGGAAACACGCGATTTTTTTAATGTTGCATTGGCAACGGGAGAAGACGCCAGATTTCAGAAAGGCTTATTAACAAAATCTGTTTTAATATTTTAAGCCGAATGTGGTGCTTTTACACAGTTTTAACAACTAATCCCGTGTCTTGTTCATCATGTTGGCAGGAGAGAGAGAGAGAGAGAGGGTGGGGGGGGGGGGGGGAGAGGAGCGCGTTCTCGGTAGCACGAACTATGAGGGACTAAAATGGGAAAATAAAGGTAATGTCTTCATTCTTTATAGTAACAAGCAGAAATAAAACTTACATATGACATCATGAGGTTTTCAACACATCCCTTTTTTCACCTTAAAACTGAAAAACAAAAATGAAAGGGAGGAAGAGTTTCCTTCCTAGCGGTTTACTATACTATAATTTTTAATGGCCGTCGATGGGCCCCACGGCGTACTACGTCCATTCACGAGTAAAAACTGGCGAGTAAGCCCTTTAAGTGCCATTATCCCCAGAGATGGGGCAAGTTTTTGATATTACTTTTGTAAAATTTGCTTCGAGTTTCCCTGAAATTGTGCAGTGGTTTTGTCGTTTTTTCGTTTACATATAAAGTTCATACAACGTGTATCTCAAACTGTTATTTTTACTGTTTTTGAGTCAATGAGGACATCATTTTGTAAGTTTGAAATTAAGTGCTCCATTCCATGCCCCACCTTCCCCATACTGTAGTCCGGATCTTTGACATGCAGCGGTTCATTATGAGCTCACATCGTCCACCTTCATAATGATTATTTTTAGCATTCAGAATCATGATTATGATTGGTCGTATGATAACGACCAATATAATCAGCAACATCTATACGTATACATTTTTTTTTTTATTGTACCACTATCAAATGACGAGGTGTGTCTTGTTTTCGTAAGGTGCTTTATACTTGCAGTTAGTCCCCTTTTTATTTTGTGTCTGTGTGTATGTGTGTTGGGGCTTGTATCGATCTTCTGGGGTATTAAAGTCTTATACAGAAATATATTTCATACACGCAAGGTATTCTAAAGGGATGATATAGTTTTGGTTGAGATGGGAGATTCAAATTTTAACTTTTTGCAAGACAAATATTAGGAATCACCTGAGAAATTCAAAAAGGATACAATTCTAAAATAAATTCAAAGTGTGTTGTGTCAAAATTGGTTTTTGAAATGGCCGAGATATACAAACAAAAATGTAAAACACATTAGGTTAAACAAAAGATTGGTTCAACGTTTTATTAGGATCCGTTTGCTTTGGATATCTCAGCCATTTCAAAACCAATTTTCATCGAATAAACTTTGCATTCCTCGTAGAATTACGTACTCTTTCATATTTCATGAGAAGTTTTTCATTATCTCACAAAAGAAAGTTGGAAACTTGAAGCCCCATATTATCATCCAATTATACTACTAGTATACGATTCCTTTAATTTTGAATGCCTTCCCTTTTTAAGATGGTGACCGCGGCCACCCCCGCCCCCCCCCCCCCCACACACACAAATCTTATGTTTAAAGAAAGTGAAATGCATGCAAACAGACAGCTCTGTTTTTTTAATTATACTTCTAACGATGGGTATCCTAACTTGAATATCCAAACAGTACACCTAGATTTATGTGTCCAAAATCGGGTTTTACACAGAAAAGTTGTAGTTTCTTTTCGTACACATGAAGTTATAGACATACATGTAAACCTATATACATGCATTTTTTCTTAGAAAATGAATAATTTAACGCACATGTAAAAGACGTCGAGCTACTAAAGTCAAGGGTTTATAGAAATTGAAAGAGATGAGAAATGAAAGAAATGCACTTGCTGTAGCAAGAAATGACGGGGACCAAGCTGAAATACAATGTGGGCCTACGTTTAATTTCACTCTTTACAAGAGATTCGATTGCAGTATCATCATGGGCTTGAACCGAATGCAAACATGTCTATGTAACTTTTTCAGAATCCTGCGAATGTAATACGACTATAGTGTCATGGCAAAGGCTATCATTATGGAGTACTAAAACGCAATTTACTTAACTTTACGAGAGCTACAAATTATACATACACTGGCTTACATTTTGTCATTCACCATAACGACATGAATTCCATGTGTTACCATGTCACACAAAAAAAGTGAAGAACTGCATCTAACTTCTCATTGAATTCATGCAAAAATAATTTCCTACCTATTGACTGATCGGTAGGACAAATTCGATTATATTTCACTCTTCACAGTGAAGCTTATTAAAAAGCGATGTAGCATTTGAAATCTGCTTGTTGAGTATATTTCATTGTTTATTTGTTTAATAGCCTTTATTCTCAAGACCACGCATGTGTGTGTGTGTGGTTTTTTTTCCCCTGCTTGAGACATGTTAGAATGGCGAATATGGTAATGATTTCAACTAATGAATGAATTTTCCTGACAATGATGAAGAAATGAAGAAGGAGTCAGAGGGGACTGTCAGCTCTTGGCCCTGAGTAGTCTGGCTGACGATAGATTAAGTCCTGTTACAGTGGTATAATGGTATAGATTATGAACTCCGAAGAAAGGCGGCGTTGCACAAATGTATTCCGTGAAATAAATTGTTTATTATTGACGAAGCTCGGTGCTTTCCGGCTCGTCAAAATGAAATAAAAATCAAGTGATACAAAAAATGAACAATTCAAAGGGTTACATAAACGAACAGTATTGCTGCAAAAATTACTATCCTACCAAATCACATCGTGGCAGACATACACACAATCACGGGATTTAAATAGTTAAATAGCACCTGGAAAAGGGGGGGGGGGGGGTGTGCGGATCGAGCTACCGAGTCCTTCAGTTCACTCGCGTGAAGTTCACAAAGTTGGAGTGTCCAAGGGTCTTACACTCGGGAGAGCGGACGACGGGCAGGTGCGTCACACTGGAGGACGAAGACGGTGAGTAGGTCCGAAGGCGGGCCTCCGAGACGAACGACGCCGACAGATGCCGAATGTTGACGAGTGTTTGGCGAGTGGCGTGATGCCGAGTGCCGGGATGCTGCGTGCTGAATAGCAGCTCGGGGTCGATGAGGGCAGGATGTCGCGTTATATAGCGATGCGGGCTAGACGTTTGTCGTGAGCTTTGTCGTGAGCTCAGCTCATAAGCCCAGCTCATCCAGTTCATGAAAGGGGTGAGTCGAGCTGGGGGAAGTTGGGGGCTTCTCCTGGCCTGTGCTGCCAAAAGTTGCGCTGAAATGGGCTCCTCCTGGCCTGTGCTACCAGAAGTCACGCTGTCTGCAAATGTGTGGTTTTGCCAGCCATGCTAAAACCACCTTGCAAATTATAGGGCGTGCCGCAGCCTCAGTGCCTTCCCAATTCCCTATAGCTACACACACATAGGAGCCTGGGTTGCAGCTCCTCAGCTCTTCATCCTTCTGCAAGGAGCTCTTGGTATCTTCTGTCTACTCTCTCACACTCTCTCTCATAACTGGGCACTCTCAACCTCACTTGCATACACAAACACAAAAGATTTTGCATCCTACCCAATTAAACCCACCTGTCTGAACTATGCTAAAACCCTGGGCTATGTGTTATTGACCCGCTAGTCAGACTGGTACCTTATCCTATTCCTTATGATAATCCCTATCTAATGTGTTCAAAATAAAACTAAGATGTGAGCATGCATGATCCTAATGCAAATGAGAGGAGAAGGGGGGGGGGTAAAACTGGTCGCATTGTGACATATCTCCCCCTCCTTCAAGAAATTTTTATAATTTCAAAAAGGGGAGAAACATTAGTAGATTAGAACATAATAAAATCATTAGTTTGTGTTAGCGGAGTGGCTTTCTCCCGTCAAATACACATTGGGGTGGAAATTCAATGTCGATATATCTGAAAGAGAGAAGAGAAAAGATCTCCCTGATTTGGAGACAGTCCCCAAATTCAGGTTTCAGGGATCCTGCTGAGACGATCAGCGATGATCTGAGATATCCTGAGGTACTCTGAGATAATCTGGGGTAATGAGTATGGCTTATTCTTGGTTGGTCCTTCGCTCGGTTGTCTGATGTCGCGCTTTCCAAGGGTTGTCAGTCGGAGGATGTCGGTCAGGACGTCCTTATTCTCGTCCAGTACAGGTTTGATAGTCCCACGCCGACTTTTATCTGGATTGGGACTGGTCTGCGCTTTATGGGGAGATTCAGTGGGAGTTGATGTTGGTTGATGAAGCAGATTGCTCCGTGATGTAGGCTGGTCCTTCAAGTCGAGGGCAGCCCTTCTAAACGGCTCATCGATGAGGGGGGTTGATCCAAGGGGCACCTTTGTCGCTTTACCTTTTAGAGAGGTTCGTTGACATGGCCCACACGAACGGCAATAACGTCCCACATCGGCATGCATTCCAGGCCAGAAGAAGTTGGACTGAATCCTGTCGCGGGTCTTCTTGTTTCCCAGATGACCTCCAAAAATGGATTCGTGTGCCAGCTTCATGACCTGATTCCGAAACTTTGATGGCACAACAACTTGCATCACCACATCTGATCCGGGGGTTACATCAATGAATTTCCTGTAAAGTACATTGCTCTTATACACAAACGACGTAGTGTTGCCGTGCTTTGCCACACGTTGATCTCCGAGTTCTGCCAGGTTTCTCGGCGCTTTCAACGACTCATCCTCATGCTGAGCCTTTATCAAGTCCTCCACGGACACCATGCTTTCCAGTGGTTCGGGCACTGAGATGGCTGGGTGCACATGTCTCGCTTGCCTCTGCTGTCCTCTTGTTCCCGCAGCACTGGCCTGATGACTTTCTGGCTCCCATCTCTCATCTGGATTTGTGGGTTCGCGGACTCCATTCACATTGCCGAGAATGAGATCATAAACAGGCGCATCCATACACAAAGCTTCGAGCGTGCCCGTCAGGTAGGGTGTGTCTACCTTGACAATTGCGACGGGGTACTTCTTCGCTGTTCCATCGATCAAAACACAGGTCCTCTGCTCACCAGTGAATTGCTCCTCTAACACGAGGTTGCGTCGCACAACAACGGTTGAACAACCCGAGTCGCGAAGTACCTCCACACGCTGTCTATTCACCATGCCTTGGCACACTGGCATAGCATCTCCACGTGTTCCACATGCAGCCGCTGACAGTACGGGAAGTTTGCCCCCGGTTGCCATTTATGTCAGCTCTTGGCCCTGAGTAGTCTGGCTGACGATAGATTAAGTCCTGTTACAGTGGTATAATGGTATAGATTATGAACTCCGAAGAAAGGCGGCGTTGCACAAATGTATTCCGTGAAATAAATTGTTTATTATTGACGAAGCTCGGTGCTTTCCGGCTCGTCAAAATGAAATAAAAATCAAGTGATACAAAAAATGAACAATTCAAAGGGTTACATAAACGAACAGTATTGCTGCAAAAATTACTATCCTACCAAATCACATCGTGGCAGACATACACACAATCACGGGATTTAAATAGTTAAATAGCACCTGGAAAAGGGGGGGGGGGTGTGCGGATCGAGCTACCGAGTCCTTCAGTTCACTCGCGTGAAGTTCACAAAGTTGGAGTGTCCAAGGGTCTTACACTCGGGAGAGCGGACGACGGGCAGGTGCGTCACACTGGAGGACGAAGACGGTGAGTAGGTCCGAAGGCGGGCCTCCGAGACGAACGACGCCGACAGATGCCGAATGTTGACGAGTGTTTGGCGAGTGGCGTGATGCCGAGTGCCGGGATGCTGCGTGCTGAATAGCAGCTCGGGGTCGATGAGGGCAGGATGTCGCGTTATATAGCGATGCGGGCTAGACGTTTGTCGTGAGCTTTGTCGTGAGCTCAGCTCATAAGCCCAGCTCATCCAGTTCATGAAAGGGGTGAGTCGAGCTGGGGGAAGTTGGGGGCTTCTCCTGGCCTGTGCTGCCAAAAGTTGCGCTGAAATGGGCTCCTTCTGGCCTGTGCTACCAGAAGTCACGCTGTCTGCAAATGTGTGGTTTTGCCAGTCATGCTAAAACCACCTTGCAAATTATAGGGCGTGCCGCAGCCTCAGTGCCTTCCCAATTCCCTATAGCTACACACACATAGGAGCCTGGGTTGCAGCTCCTCAGCTCTTCATCCTTCTGCAAGGAGCTCTTGGTATCTTCTGTCTACTCTCTCACACTCTCTCTCATAACTGGGCACTCTCAACCTCACTTGCATACACAAACACAAAAGATTTTGCATCCTACCCAATTAAATCCACCTGTCTGAACTATGCTAAAACCCTGGGCTATGTGTTATTGACCCGCTAGTCAGACTGGTACCTTATCCTATTCCTTATGATAATCCCTATCTAATGTGTTCAAAATAAAACTAAGATGTGAGCATGCATGATCCTAATGCAAATGAGAGGAGAAGGGGGGGGGGGGGGGGTAAAACTGGTCGCATTGTGACAGGGACGAGCTCATTCTCCGGAGGAGGTAATACCTCTACGTTCATCATCAGTATACACGTACAAATGAATTACAAATTACGACGGCATTCTACATCGTTGAGAAAAGTTTGTATGGAATCGCGTGTTTTTGTGATTGCCTGTTTGCATATGTGTGTGTGTGTGTGTGTGTGTGTGTGTGTGCGTGCGTATGTGTTTGTGTGTCAAAAGAGAGTTTGAGTATGCTGGCATCCCCTTTTCATAGTGAACATGCCTCTCCTGAATTGTTATGATGATGATGATGAATTTTAGACTACCGATAAACGATGGCTATATAAGGCGACGATAGTGGGGGTGAAAGATAAGATGGGCATCTAAACAGTAATTTCAAATGTTCTATGTACTTGACCTCAATACACACAGTCACACATATGCGCACAGATGACAACGAACACATAAGACAGTATTCTAATTAAAACAATATTTTGTCCCGACAAGAATTTTACTCCTTTGTTCGGAATTTAAGAGCCATATTTTATTTTCGGATTAACGAACCTTCGGAATAACGAGCCTTGTTCCATTTTCGGATTAACGAACCTTCGGAATAACGATCCTATTATTATTTTCGGATCAACGAACCTTCGGAATAATGAATCCTATTTCGTCTTCGCATTAACGAACCCTATTGCATTTTCGGATTAACGTACCATATTTCGTTCTCGGATTAACAAACATTTGGAATAGCAGACCTTATTTCATTTTCGGATTAACGAACCTTCGGAATGACGAACCTTGTATCATTTTCGGATTAACGAACCTTCAGAATAACGAATTTTATTTCATTTTCGGATTAACGAAGCTTCAGAATGACAAATCTTTGGAATAACGAACCTTCGGAATAACGAACCTTCGGACCAAAGAACCTTCGGAATAACGAACCTTCGGAATAACGAGCTGTAACCCGTTTGCCTGCATGATAAGAAGGAGGTGACCTCCCTGATGATAACTACCAAAGAGTATAGAAGGGTTTAGCTTCTACTCGGTAGTATCCCACCTCCCTGCTTCTATTGCAGGGAGGTGGTGATCTCCTGCATTCAATGATCTCTGTTGTTTACTGAAAAATACTGTATATCTTATTTTATGTTTCTGTGTATCTACATTGCTCAATGCAATCACCTACTGTATGTGTATCCATCATGTACTGTTATCGATTTATTTCACTGCACTTGTTATTCTTTGTCTTTGTGCTTTTTGAAGTTTGTATTCAAATTGTATTCGATTGAATGCAGAAATAAAAACAAACAAACAAACAAACTACGCACGAATAATGACTGATAAATGCTATTGAAATGCGCATGCGTATTACGTATAGTAAGCCAACATAACAACAACAGGTGAATGTACAATCGAATCGCCTGCTGATCGCATTGCGTGCATGCATGCGTCGTACGTACCGTGCGGATCGGATCGTGAACTACAAATGTACATGTATTATGATCGGATCGCATCCATGGCTCACAATCATCAATCATACACAGATAATTGGTCGCGATGACATACTAGACGTTTCCTCACACGCAAGCCGTACAGATTTCGCCCGTTTGTCGTCATTTAGCAACCTTCCAAGTAAGTTTAATGCATCCTCAAGGAACTGTATTGTTTTTTATTGTAGTTATCGTAGAAAATGAGTCATATTGAAACGTCTGTACTCGGTTTATCGCGAGGTTTAAATTTTACCTAGTTCAGTCTCTTGCTTACACTCCACTATTACATGATAAGTCAGTAAAACCCTAGTCCGGTACGTTCAAATTAACGTAAGGTAGAAAATCTGGTATACAAGTAGGAAAGTCAGACTAGAGCATGGACCTACTACATCACTAGACCATCTACACATGGACATTCATCGCTCGTTAATTAATTCGTGCACCTGTTTCTATCAAAAGCGTCACAAAAACATTTTAAACGTGCTTTCCTGCTTTGATCCAGTCTAGACTAGCTAGATCTTGTCCATCCACTGACAGCTAACTCAGTAACTGTGACCAGCCCCATGGCCCAACACTTACGCTTCGCGTTGGGGCTGCGCATTGTAGGATTTTGGATCAGGAAAGGCCTAGTATTGTGGTTAAGTATCACCTTCAATACTACAAAATGCGTCAATTTGAATACTTACTGATGTATTCCAATTATTAACAAGAGGATACGTGGAACGTAATAGTCCGCTATACGCGCTATAGAGTAACTGCGGCAGTAAGCGGCCGTGCAGCCGTTCGCGGCAGGTACAACATACACGGTAATATACCGCTAAACACAGCATTGCACTGTTACATGCACACTACACATATACTAACACACTAGCAATCAACAAAAACCAACCGATAAAATGGGCATGATATCTGACGAAAGTGAAATTTTCTCACCTAAATGACAAAATATCGCATCCAAAATAAAATTTTCGGTACTTCTTAACATAACAATTAAGAAATAATGGTCCAAGAAACTTGATTTTTTTGTCGTTTCCCCGATGCTCATGGATTTTGAAAACATATCCTCACATAAAATAGAACTTTCGCGAGCCGATGTGGGCCGCCATTTTTGTTCGGAAAGTGGATGTTACCATCGAAAAAATTCAGAAAAACAAGAGAAAGACATCAACAACACCGCCAGAATTGCGATCATTTGCGCCCGCTATTTTCATGTGCTTTCGCAATGGGAATTGGGGCTTACGCAATGTTCGCGAGACATGTGAAGGCGTTCAGCTAAAGATCGCGGAGCACGCGCGTATTGCATAGGGATTGTACATCGTGCCGCAAGCAGAAATACTACGTCGCATATCGCCCTTATCGGCGAAAATTGTGCTGGGTTTTGCCCTGGTAAATCATGAAAACTGCGTTGGTCAATGGTAAATTTCTTTTATGAAAACAATTGCGTTAATGAATAATCTTGTGTATGATAATATGAAATGGTTGAAAATAATTTGCCTTATTTGTTTACAAGTTGGAAAAACCCTTAACATTATAACAATGCTTAAACTGCCGCAAACGGGATGTTTTACTCTAGTCCATTTCTGTCCAGTTGATCCAAATCAATGATTTTAAATGATTCGGTCAGGAGGGATCTGCGAGATCGACAGCTGCCCAGACAAACGAGATTTGAAACCTCTGTGCATGCATGAGTCGGTAGCAGTGAAGTGACCAGGCACTCTTGCTGCGCGACATTGTGTGGCGTCCAATTGCTCTCTGCTGGTGTGGGCACATTTCACTTGAATCCTTTCGCTCGCCACAACACAGCGAGCGGCGAAAGAGCCTTGTTCAAAGGCTAAAATCATTGCGACTCTCATGCGTAGTCATATCGCCAATATGCAAAGTGCCACGCAAAGGTTGCATCGAAAGCCAAAGAATGAACGGGAGGGATGTATGTGAACTCGTAGAAAAACATCTTTTCAAGGCTACATGGGATTAATGTAGAAATTAGCAAGTGAATGTATCGTATTGATAAGGTAAGAAATGTACACTGTGTATGTGTATTATAAAAGTAAGCCTTTTGCTGGTAAAATGCGAAACTTATAGTGGCGCAAAAATACGGCGCATTTGAGAAATCTAAAAACGAATTTACATGCGCAGAAGATAACAAGTCTCTTAAATCAAGAAAAATGTGCAGCTGTTTTAGTGTATATTGTGAAATCATCACTAAAGCAATTTCATTTGCAAAATACAAGTACTTTACAAGAAAAAGCAAATGTAATTAGGCAGGTTGACTGTGCTTTGTAATCTATTTTCCCCCCATTTGTCGCACATTGTTTTAGAGTAAACATTCACAGTAACACTAACAGTAGACGACATGCTGTCTTACCATTCAGGAACGTTACATGCGTGGCCGCAAGTGTTCGCTTCAGTAATTACCAGTTTTGTGGCGCAAAATTTGTCCTTGTTTGAGGTTTGCTGCTCCCCATCATTGGTGTTTATTCAAAGGCAGTTGAGTCTGAAAAGGCACCATAGCCAGATAGGACTAAAATGAGGGAAACTGTTCTTTTGTCAGTGACGATGCATGATTACACAATCATCATTGTCCAAAACGTCTGAATGTACTCATTAAGATGCATATAATCAGGTGGCGGTGGTGATGATTGGATCAAAGAAAGACCTCCGTTCATAGTCCATATGTGTAGTAGGTCCATGGTCAGAGCAAGCTGACGTCCCTGGCCTTGCTTTGGATCACCCTAAACACTCTAGCATCTACATTGTAGTTTGGGTAGCTGTTTAGGTACAATCTGATGCTACTTTGGGGTCTTTTGTGCAGTGAAATTTAGACCAATAGACCTAGGCCCTATATGAATTTAAAGCAAGAAGACTGTCATATTCATAGTCATAATAAATAGATAACTGAACCAGCAATCCTAACACGTAACGTGTCTCGTTACAGCACCTCGCACTGGGGTTAATAAATGGAGTGCTCCAGCTTAAGCTCATGGTCAGATGGACCTGACTTTTTAATCTCCTGCAATATCTTCTTGTTCATGATGCAGCATGATGGTCAAATATGGACTTGAGATATTTCATAATAGGATGTGAGTTCATTGCAATAATGGGAAGGCCGAAGGACTAGAATCCCATATCTAAATAAAACTTGCAGGCAAAAGTGAAAAGATAAATATGGATGATTGGATTTAGAACATGGATGCCTATGTACAGACTTGTATAGTGTTGTATTCATGATTTAAAAACAAACAAACGAAAAGGATCTGAGACTTGAGTATTAGAGTCGTGGGGTGTTTTACATGAGAGCATGCTCTTGGGCATGAACCATTTTACACATACATGTACAAATGTACACTCATGAACTGTATGTTTAGGGCAGTTAAAGGTGGGAGGTCGAAGTCAAATCATAAGATTCACCACATTACTAACAAAACTCTGCACTCATTTGAAGAAATGTACACAAAACTGTTAAATGTTTAACATCCAGGAAATTACCTCCTAATTATCTCTGTACAGAATAATTCATCTTTGATAAGAAAGTTGTAGCTGGGATAGAGTCATTATTCAGTGGCGTTGCATATCATATTGCCATCCCAGTATTGCATTGGTGTATTTTAATCTCTTACTGTGTTTGTAAATGATGAATGGATGGATGTACACGTAACTGTACACTACAACAGACATTTCATTTTTGTATGATTCTTGCAGGATGGCGAGATTAGAGACTCCCGTTGAGGGACACTATCTACCAATTGGATCTCGTTTCTGTGATCTTCAACCACTCGGCTATGGCAGTAGTGGTATGGTATTCTCTGCTGTGGACAGTGAATGTGAAAAGAGTGTGGCCATCAAACGCATATCTCTTGCTGACAAGAAGACTTGTCGATCAGCTCTTAGAGAGATTCGCATCCTTCGGAAACTCCAGCACGAAAACATTGTCAAGATCTACGATGTGATCTTTGCAGACAGCTCAGATGATGATGGTGGTGGGGCAGAAGAGAAAGTTGCCACATCTCCAGAATTTCAGACACTCTGCATTGTCCAAGAGCTGGTAGACACCGACCTGCGGCGTATACTGGAATACCAGAGACTTGGCAATGAACATGGGCGGCTCTTCGCATATCAGTTGCTGCGCGGTCTCAAGTACCTGCACAGTGCTAATGTGCTGCACCGAGATCTCAAGCCAGAGAATGTGTTGATCAACCAGGAGGATTTGGTACTGAAGATTGGCGACTTTGGCATGGCCAGAATTGTGGATCCAGACTATTCACACAAGGTAAGCTTGACCATATCACAAAAAGTGTCTGAGAGATGTCATTTGCCCCCTTGTTCATATGTTGAAATTTTGTAACATAGGTGTAGAGCATTGATTGCATTCCTGTGAAGAGAGAATTATAGTAATAATCAGAAGAACTTCTGCAAAAAGTGAATTGTAAATAATAATCACAGGAACTTCTGTAAAAACAAACATGGATGCTTTTCCACCCACAGAGAGATTGTTTTACAGTAATGTACATTCAACGTGTTTGTGTTTGTGAGCGATATTATCTTGCTGTGTCATCAAACTTTATTCATGCATGCTCCAGCTACTCACCAAATTTTCCCTTGAAATGTTATAAAAGAAACAGAGCAAAACTAATCTGTTAAAGAATTGAACCATGTAGAGAATCACCAATACATGTACTTCTTTATGCAGGGTCATCTGACCCAGAATGTCTCCACCCAGTGGTACCGCTCCCCAGAGCTGGTCCTCCAGCCCACCAACTACACAAAGGCGATAGACATCTGGTCGGCTGGCTGCATCATAGCAGAGATGATGAGTGGCAAGCCTCTCTTTCCTGGGGACCACGACCTGGAGCTCATGATGCTGGTGCTGGATGCAGTGCCTCTCAATGATCGTGACCTGAGTGAGATTGTGTGCACCTTGCCCAGCAAGCTGCTGAAGAACTACAACGGCTCACCCCGTCACCCTTTGAAAGATGTGCTCTGCAACATGGATGGATATGGTAAATACTCCCTCTTACTTTCAGTTAGAGTGCTTCCTAATTCTCTTGTAAAAGCAGTGCCTACTGAAAAATTGCTTGAGAGTTGCTCAGTGAGTGCGTGCTTTCGATTGTTGTTTGACGTTCTTATCTTCTTTAGTATAGTGGATTCCCGTTGAAATAAAGTCCTTGGGACCGGCAGTTTTTGTTCGTTGTATTAAAATTTCATTATAACCGAATAGATAAACAATGAAAATACATAGAGTGGATAATGTTGTGACCTGAATTTTTACTTTGTTGTAACCAGAATTTTGTTATAATCATGTTCATTACAATGGGAGTGCACTGTAATGCCAATGGTCTGATTTTGACCAAACTTTGCGAGAATCATTTTAGGACAGGGATAAAAAAACATGTTCAAGTGGGTCAGAAGTACCCATCCAGAGCAGTCCCTTTAAATATTGATGGTGTAAATACTTAATCCAGATCAAGAACTACATCCCGTTGGTAAAACGCAAGCATCATAATACAAGTTAATTGTGTTGTGTGTAGATTCCAAGTTGCAAATACTAGTCACCTGTAGTATCTGTAAGGCCTTCAGTCAGATTTATCACAATTTCCATGGAGCCTTTGTTCTTGATATATGGTGTAAAGAATATTTATGTCCCTATTGTTGTCAGGAAATCATGCTGCTGCATTTTAAATTATGAATGAAATGGAGTTTATAACACAGCCTTAATCTGAGACAAAATGAAGAATGAATCCAGAAAGTAATGTCTAGGGAGATATGAAATATATCTACCTGTTAGCATGGGGAGCTAAAGTGATATGATTTTTTGGTTGATTTTTTGTTCCACAGCACTGGATTTACTGCTAGGCATGCTGACCTTTGACCCACAAGAAAGAATTACTGCCGAGAAGGCCCTCAACAGTCCATTCTTCAAAGTGTACTCCTGCATCAAGGACGAGCCCGTGGCCACCCACCCCTTCCACATCGAGAATGAGGTCGACGATCTTCCACCAATCATTATCAAGAAGCTCATCTTGGAGGAATGCAAAGACGGGACAGACATGGAAATGCTCTTCCATGAGGAGAGCATAGATGAGTTTTCTGAAGATCAGGAGAATTTGTGCAAAAACCGAGATGTTGAATTCAGCTGCGAGGAGGAGAGCAGAACTGCGGATAAAGAGGACAAGGGGATGAAAGAAGCATGCATAGACAAAGGCTTCTCAAAGGGTTTAGACACTTTGGGAAACAAGGGAAGCGATGGCAGTGAAAAGAATGAGACCGAAGGGAGTGAAAAGTCAGATGATGAGGAAAAAGAGGTGAAGAGTGATGAGTTGAAGATGTCCAGGAAGGTCTCCAACAACGTCAGTGAGGAGGAAGGAGACGAGGAGAATGAGAAAGGATCTGTGGAGTCTGACAGTGAAGGGAGTGAGAAGTCGGAAACCGAAGATCTTGTCAGCGAAAAGAGCAACAACCAGAATGACGAAGAGAACAGAGGGTCCAAGGAGGACCTTCTGCTTGGGAAGTCTGTGGTTTGTAACACAGTGGACAACAAGGAGGAGATGAAGATGGAGGAAGGTGCCGTGTCAAAAACAGAGGGGAAAGAGAGTCTGTTTGATGTGGACGAGGTGTTGGAGAAAGCGTTTGGTGACAAGCTGCAGAAGGAGAAGATGAATGAGCAGCTCTCCAACCGGGAGTCGGATGATGGCTGCGTGCAGGAGAAGTTTTGCAACGAGAACAAAGAGCTGGACCTGACCGACACCATCAACATCCTGAAGCAGCGGAATGATCGGGAGAAGACTCTTGACGAATGCCTCGAGCTTGGGATGTTGAAGTTGAGCGAGGCGACGCAGGGTAGCAAAAACGTAGAAGTGGTGCTCAACAAACAAACGGACGATGCCAAGTGTGCGAAAACCTGTCCAGAAAGCAAGGCAGAGAGTGGGCTTGTCGGCCATACGTCTGTAGACAATGCAGTAAGGTGCAATGAAGGTGCGGAGGATTTGCACAGGACTGCTGTTTTAACACAAAAAGACAAGGAACGAGGGCGACCAGTAAAGTCTGATGTGAAGGAGATGCTCTACGTGGATATTCCCCGCGCCTCTGCCAGCTCTTCACCCAGGAGTTCCCCCAGGGGCCAAGGGAGGGAGGGGGCTCGTAGGAACAGCCTATCCCCAAAAGAGAGGAGCGTGAGGCCAAAGAAGAAGGACTGGTTCTACACCAAGCAATGACACCCATTTGTGCTGCACTAACTTCCCACCTCAATGTAGACAGAAGACTGAAGTAAAATGTCATTGGATTCATGTGGATACCTCATAAATGTTTGATTCTTTGTTGATTTTTTTAAAACTAGATCTATTGAATGAAATCTCATGTAATTTCCAGTCAGGCTTTTCGATTCATGGAAACACCACAAGAATCTAATTTTTGTGAGTGTGGATGATATGATATTACAAATTACATGCTGCCATATGAAACAAAAAAATGCTTATCAGGGAAATTTAGTGAGTAAACTGAATGTGATTTGAAAATTCCACTTCAGGAGACAAATTGTATTATTTGAAGTCTTTTATTTAGGCGGCTGCATGACATTTCAGTCACTGCCAGTTGCAGCAAAGCTGTGAAAAGATCCATCCATGTGAAAAGCCACTAAGTGGCATAAATGGTATTATATTTTGGATCAAAAATTTATCCTCTGGTGATTGGTTGAAAGAGCTTCATGTGACTAGGTATTTTCAGCTATTTCAGAAAGTTGACACTCCAGAAAATACTATTTGCAAAATGACGTCACTTCTATGACGACATTTTGCAAATAGTATACTATTTGCAAAATGATGTCACAAAGCAATTTTGAAATTGTGCGCACCTTTGTACCGTCAATCTGTGAAATGTATCAATTTCTAGCAAAACAATTGTAACGCCACAAAGCAATTTTGACATTGCGCACTGCTCGTACCGTCACTCTGTGAGTATGTATCAATTTCTAACAAAACAATTGTGACGTCATAACAATTCTGACATTGCGCATTACTTCGCGCCTTAACACCATGCGTTGCGCTTGTCAAATGTAAAATTTTAAACCCACATCGTGCGCAGCGACATGCTTCTTATGGTCAATGTAGGATCTCTTCAAAACATCGCATCCACCATACGACTTCTCGCTTTGCATTTCCCCCCATTTCCCCTTCTTTTGTTTGAATTTTTGATCCAAAATATAAAACAAGTTTATATACTTTCAGGTTTCATGTTCAAACTATAGGCCTCGGTGCCTCCAAAAGAACTATTCACTTCGGGGCTGCGCCCCTCAGTGAATAGTTCTTTTGGAGTCAGGAGTCACCTCTACCAGTAGTTTTAACAAGAAACTCTCAAGGCAAAGTATATTTGTATACTATTTTATAGTAGAACAAGGTACAGAGTGTACATAAACAAATGAGTGGAAGTAAAAGTATGCTCCCAGCCACTCCAATAGTGTTAGTATTACTCAAGTCACAGTGGAGCATTACATGGTCAGAAACATATGAGGGTACAAGTCTCATGACATCATTTTCTGGGGATTTGTTACATGGTTTTTTGTGTAAAATCTGTTTTGTGTAACTTGCTCCATATGAGTGAAAGAATCTCCTTTTCTTTTCCTTTTTTGTTTACCTCAGTAGTTTGTCTGGCAAGGCATTGCCATGGCAGCCATGATTTAGGGCTTCAAGTCTTGCAGAGTGAACTTCTTCCACAGCTATTGAGAAATTGTGTTGAAACTGGTTACAGATGAACACCGTAAAAGTATAGATGTATAATATACAAAATGAACTTCTCGTTCTTGTTTGGCAAGTGTAGTAACCGGGATTTGTTGCCAAAACCCTTCCTCTTAGTTGTATTAGTAATATTATGCAGATGTGAATCTTTAGTAATATTTGTAAGTTAAATTTGTACATTATTACCAACACTGCCACCAGTGAGCATTCAGAACATGTTGTCCTATATCTGTCTTGGAGATACAGTTATATCAAAGATGAGAAAAATTTTTTTTTCTTTTTTTTAACGTGTATGTGTGTGTAATGAATCATACAAAGTGAAAGTTGTACGTCTAAATTTTGGCACATGCATAAACAATGCACAATTATCGTATGATGTTATTTACGAAAATACACCAGGCATTTAGTCACTATGTGTTATATGAACTCGTCTTGCCAAAACTTCCATTTTGGTAGTGATAGTTGTAAGAAAGTGTAGCTGAAATGATCTGAAAGCACACGCAAAACGGGCAGAGTTAATAACTGTTGTACATGTGTGAGGCACGTTGTATGGTGGCATGTGAGCATGCACACTTCATGCACAGCACACCAGTTTGTTTTTGTTTCATCTTCTCCTTGGAAAAGAAACCCACCAAAATCCAGCTACACATGATCGTTGTAACACTACGTACATGTACTGTAAGTCTGCCAGAAGTTTCTATAACTATAGCCTCATTGTATTGTGATGATTGTGCACAGTTGCACTATAGGTGTTTAGGAAAACTCATATTGCCACATGGACTTCCTGTTTCGTGATGTTCTTTCTGCTTTCAGGTTCCTTTGATCATGTACAGAAGGTAGGTAAATACAGCCGTGGCACTCTTGTCAGCTTTTCAATGAAGGGCTGTGTGCAAATCCCATTTCAATGACATCAGGCTACACAGGAATCTGAATCTTTCCTTTAGGTTGTACGGGGGAAAACCCCGTAATGATGAGTTTGCCGGGACGGGGATTTCATCAGGATTTCACCTTGTTGTTACTGGTACTTGAATTTAAACTTACATGTGTACCAACAAAGAGACCAGCTAGATATGGTATGAAATGGAAAATTGGAACTGCCGATTCGCTTTTTTTTAAAGTGGTAACTCGTGGTAAGCGCGCTCATTATAACGGGGTTTCCCCTATATCATCGATGGGGATATTTCATAGGTGCCACTCTTGATGGTTCACATCTGATAATATCTAATACGGGACTTAAAATCCCGGCTGGCTGTACTGTTATGACAACATAGTTGAGTCACAACTAGACTGTGAAATGGGCAGCAGATAGGCATAAAACAGGTTATAGTGAAACCTCGTTATAATGAGGACAGATAACAGCTACAACGTAGATCCCTTATATAACAAGGTAGTTTTGCATTTCCCCTAACTTTTATGTTCTTTGTTTTTCAATCATGATACTGTATGACAAGATACCAGACATAATGAAGAAATTGCATTGGACCCAACCAGCTTGTTGTAAAAGGTTCCTCTATACTTTTTCACCAGCTGATGGTCAAATATTGGTAGGTTTGATAATGTCAGCATGTGCTTTCCATAAGACATGTTGAACTCAAGTGCCAAAACCCCTGAATTTCACTGTGCTATTTTAATGGATACCAAAATTCCTGGTGCACTCGTATGTGATAATAAAGCATATGAGTGAACCTGTGGAGGTCGCATACAACGTACATTTGTCAAACAAGTAGTGGAAGTTGTGAGTTGAAGCAGATTTCAATACTTAAAAAGAAAAGAAATCAAGTCGATTGTGATATTCCATTGCCATTTTATTGGTAATTAATGGTGGGTACACTGATTTAATTTTTGTTTGCAGGAGACTTTTTAATGCCATCTCTTCCTTTTTTTTTTCAACCCTCTTGCCTAAGTAAATATATCGGGAAAGCAGTTTTGGCAATGCCCACATAACAAGTGGTAATAAAAGAAATTTAGAAATATTTTGTAGTCTCTTCATCCCATGAGGAATTACCCCACAGTGTTTTATCACTTTTGCTGTGGTTTGTTATGTATTGAGATGGTCTTTTTGTTGTAGGACACACACACATATGGAAACTGAACCCTTCAGTTTACTTTCATGACCCGACTCTACACCAGCCACTGCACTCGCATATCTGGAGTGACATACAACCGTTTCCACTTTGTTTGTCAAGTCAATGACAAGTGAAATCTTGCAAGCCAACTGTACCTACATTTTTTATGAAAATCATATGTCAATGAATTTGTTATCACTGTCTTATATGTAGTACATGTATGTTGCAAACATCACGGGAGATATTCCAGGTCACATTACAGTGTACTATTAGAGATGCCAACTCTAACTTTTTTTGCAATATTTTGTTGTTTTTTTCTTCAAAAATACAGCAGTGTTCGCTGAAAATACTGCTTTCCCCACAATCATACTACTACACATCAATTGCAGGAAAGGTAAAAATACTGTTTTCAACCTAAAACACACCTTTTTAGGCCCTCGGAATACTGCATTGCTGTTTACAAGGTTGGCGTCCCTTCACTATGTTCCTATCTCAGCAGTACAGAAAACAAAAGAACCTCAAAGTTACTTTTCATCATTTATTTGGTCGTATGTGACTTTCCATCCAGTGCTCCTTACTGGTGAATTATTTACTAAACAATTCTGTGCAATTTAGTTAACTGCATGCTTTGCTTTCCTTTTAATTAATTCTTGTTGCAATTCTAATGGCAACCTATTATGCAAGTCATGTACCCACAAGTAGCTTTTGAATTCCCTGCACAAAAAATGTCACAACTGTGCTTAGATAAACTGTACGAGCTGAAATTTTTGCGGTGGTGTTATTTTCGCGAATCGCCTTCGAACCGCGAAAATAACAACGCGCGATTAACTAAGTTCAGTTAGACCTTCGTAACCGCGAAATTAACAAAACGCGAAAATGTCCTCCAAGTAGCAAATCGCGAAAATATCTGTACGCGAAAATTTTAGCTCGTACAGTACTAGTATTGTAGTTATAATGGAGGCTGTAAGTACTGCGGTGCCTTATGTGTTAGTTGTTACAGTTGATCATGACATAGACATGTGACATGTTCCTGGAACATCTCATTTTAGAGTACATGTATTAGATATCAAGATCATGCTCAAGAGTATTTTGTAATGAACTGCATTGTGATATTGTTGAAGATCCAAGTTAATTCATAAAATAATCTGTTCCAAACACATTTTCTTTGATAGTTTCCCATTTTTTGTGTGTGTTTGACATTTTTATGTACCAGGGTATGTGGTAGTTCACATGATTCACAATTCTCTCATTGCTTTGTCATATATATGTATATAGTATATATATAAGAATATATCGAGTAAGAAAATAAAACAGAAACCAAGTTCATGCTATCATTACCAACAGTTTATTTCGGCATACAATATTTTCGAGCGATTCTTCTTTTGAGCGTTCTTGCCGAAATAAACTCTTGGTAATGACAGCATGAACTTGGTTTCTGTTTTATTTTCTCAATATTATACAGGGGCGGATCCAGGGAGGACCGCAACCGGCGCACGCCCCTCCTTTATTTTTTGTTGAAACAAAAAAAATAAAAAGAAAAAAATGGGGGGAGGGGTGCATGCGCCCCCCCCCCTTTAATTTTGTAAACGTGCCCCCTCTTTACGGAATTCCTGGATCCGCCCCTGTTATATATATATATATATATACATGTATATATATATATATATATATATATATATATATATATATATATATATATATATATAAACATGTTGATATTTCACGTATTGGCTCCACGAAGAAATGAAGAAATAAACTGGTAATGCATTTTTGGCCAATAAAGAATGAGTCAGTTTATTCGACTAAAATTTCGGCGTCCTACGCCTTATTCAGGAGTCTTGAGTGAAGAAGCTGTAGGACGCCGAAAATTGCATTACCAGTTTGTTTCTTCATTATATATATATATATATATACAGTCAAACCTGCCTCAGCGGCCACCTCTCTATAGCGGCCACCTGTCTAGAGCGGCCACTGAAAAATCCCCCCCGAGAGAAAAGCCATGTTAAAGACCCTGTGTATAGCGGCCACCTGTCTAACGCGGCCAGCGACCACAAATTTTGTTTCCCGTGGTAGATTTTAACTTGTCTATAGCGGCCAAAAACCCGATGGAGCCATAGCCGAGACGATAATTCAGCGTGTTTTTCTGCTTTTTAGCCGTGCCAGTCATTCCTGGGCAACGTTCAGTGATCGCTACCGCTGCATTCATCACTTTAATATTCAGTCACAATAATGCACTAGTGTTAAGCTTTCTTCATGACTGTGCACATGCTACACTGTACATGTATACTACTGTGCAACAATTTCATGAACACCGGCATTGTTCTATGCATATTACACACGTGTGCATACGTACACATATACATGTACATGTAAGTATTTATAGATGTATACAACGATGATACATGTACATGTAGGCAATGCACACAAAGTTGGATTACCTGTCTATAGCGGCCACCTGTCTATAACGGCCACTTTTTCCGTATCCTTTGGGTGGCCGTTATAGACAGGTTTGACTGTATATATATATATATATATATATATATATATACACTGTACATACATATATATACATTATTCTACTGTATATACATTTTTAAAAACCAATTGAAGACTTGCCTATGGGAAAAGCATGTAGCAAAATCAGCTCATCCTATTACGGGTTAACCCATTGAGGATGGGTTGCTTTTGCTACAACACGTGTTTTCCATAGACTTCTGCCCGAGTATACTCGGGACTCGTCCTCAACAGGTTAGTGTCTTGTATGTCTTGTTGTGTGCTTTGTGTTTGGTTCTGCAGTCAACTAAGCCAGGCAATCATCAACAAACAAACATCTACTGCTATGAAAATGAATTTTTAGAGAGTCAGATTAAATTGGAACATAGTGCAATATCATTTTATTCAGGTACTGGCATTTTTTTATAAAGGTTACTATGTACTGCTATATGCCATTTTCCATAGAGATCGAGACAAAAGGGGCAAAAAAAGAAGATAATAATAAATGACAACTACAATATATATTATAAAATTTACTATACATCCACATGGTAACTCATGGAACAAATTTTACACTGCGATTAACAGCACTGGAAAGTACATAGACCACACTCTGTGTACATTTTAGATGTACATGTACAGCATTACAACGGTTCTACAAAACTTGTATCCACTATGACGTGAGATACTACTTACGCACATGTAGTTCTACAATGTGTATCCACAGACAAAATAACACTTGTAAATTCCATCTCTTTTTTTCCCCTCTCTCTGTTTTTTAAAGGACACTCAGTATTCAAATCGAGAGAGTATCAAAGTGATGATGTCACAGTCTTCTGTTATAGCTAAGTGCTGGTTCCAAATGAGATATCCTCACACAAGGACATCAGGCAGTGGGTTGGAACCGGATACAAGCATGGCTAGCAACCGTTGTGTTCACAGATATTCTTGCTATGTAGGTTTTCAGTTTCCATGGTGGTTTTCAGTTTCCATGGTGATGAATGGCTATTATGATGTCACATTTTGGTATTCAATGTTCCTTGTTATACCATACAGAATACTAATTCTTTGCCTGAAGGCCCAAGTTGCACAAACTACACAACCTTGTGCAGCAGTCCACTAGTCATTTGATTTTGCCGAATTCTTTGCAGGGTTCCATCCTGTTGTCGTGATGCGCGTGCACAATTTTTGTGAGAAACTTTTGAAGAAAAGGAAGCCGCCAGAAAAGTTGGCTAAGTGGCAGCATATTGCCGAGTGTGTTCTTCCCACCCCTTTCATGAATTACTTCAGTCGTCACCACTGGCAACTCACTTGCATACAATGCCAATGGAATTTTAGATGGCAGTTCTAAAAGAGTTAAATGCAATATTAACTTGGTAGAAAATCACAACACCATAAAATAGTCTCACGTGTCTATTTTCCGGCCCATTTTTGACAAACGCATTAGAATGGTGTTGAGGACAGGCATATGTAAACTTATTGTGTCTTTGAAACTTTTATGCGGAACCAAAATCCCTCTCACTACACGATTTGGTTACTTGTTCTAGAGAGTAAGCTGCCCTTTCTTTGGTGCTCTTTGGTGAATGGAATTTGCATGGCTACAGAAATATACAAAATTTGAAGGAAAAAAATAAAGAACTATGGGCAGAAATCACACCAATCAACATAATGAATTCTCAAAATGCTAATGCTGTCAATGAGAAGAGTGATTTTGTGATTAGTATTATTATACTGTCTTGAATTTTATCATTATTGTATCCTTGGATTCTTTTTTGATCTTAATGTTTGATATTTCTACACACACAGCGTGAATGTGAAAATAAGAGAGGAAATGCAGGCACACATAAGATGTATTTGTTGCAAAATGAGATTGGGAAAACTTAAAGTGGGTTCTCACCTCTTTCTCTAAAGAGTACTTGGGTATGTTTCTCCACTTTGTAATTCCAATGGAAATTTGTACTTTGCCCACTAAGCTATATCAGGCATTGCTGATCATTTACACATATCAAGACACAAACATCTTTTGCATATTCATACTCTCTGTTATTGCACAGCAATTAAGGAGAAAAAAAATATCAAGCTCTTATTGTGCTTTAACTTTAACTATGTAGAATGATGGAGCACCTGTCTACAGCAGCCACCTATCTACAATGGTCACTTTTTTGGTCTCCCATGGGTGGCCACTGTAGACAGGTCTGACTATACATTGTTGCCTGAAATTAGAATAAAACCCAAACTTTGTTTTATGGATTCAGCGGAAAGAATGAAATATGTTTCGTAATTCTTCCTCCTTCAGAAAGACACCAAATTACGTCATGGAAAATGTAAGGGGATCTTTACTCAGATTTGATTTTTTTTTAAAAATTGCCCTCGCATCTACTCTTTCTTAAGCCATTGACTCTGTGTGGATAAAAAACAAAGGGTATAGCAATTCACAAATATAGAAACTATACTGAATCTATTGATGCAAATTAACAAAAGAATGGAATACACAGATGGTAGAAGAAAAATATGTTTTATAAGTGACATATAATCAAGCACAAATTCACCAGTCTACATACAAATAGGAAAATGTTTAAGATCATGAAGAACTTTGGCATTCTTTTCCACTCCAAGCACAAGATGTGAGCAACATCACTCAGTACCAACCTACAACCAACTATTTTGACCATGACATTTTAAATAACTGACGTCAGATAAAATATGCCACAAGCAGAGAGTATACCGTAGACATAGTACATGTAAGTATTGCAAGCATGGCCACTTAAAGAACACATTTCAGGATCAATAAACTCAATACAGTTTCAATGGAATGGCATGCAGGGATACAAAGGACTGTTATAATATATTCTCAGACTACTGATGGCCAAGTGTTCTATAGCTAATGATCAAATAAGATGAGCAAGACATAAAACATCAAGACGTCACGACTCTCAGGCGTCCAGAGGGAATGTGAATGATTGAACAACCAGCTGTTTATGAAAGACTCGCAACAATTATAGATGACACCTAATTTTACAATGAGTCCAACATTGGGTAAAGTTTTATGAGACACGGGGAGCCATACAAAACCATTGATTCTTCACAAAACCATCCACAATGACACTTTTGATTTCCCAGAATGCACTGTACTGCAAAGTGGCACTGCTTGTGTCTGATTTTCTGTTTATTAACAATTAAAGGGAAGCAAAACCCAGGACTCAAGCCAACGCTATTGCATTGACCCACACTTATGCATCTGGCATGTTCTGAACGTTCAGATAAAACCGATTTACATGGTGAGTATGTCAGCAGTGGCTGAATTAATGTCACTCTAAGTTCGTCTCTTGATTCAGCTGTTGTCCCCTGCTGGTTCCATCTACTACAGACTGGATCCTTTAAAGGGAAGATAAACCCCAAGAGCAATGTGGATTGAGTGAAAGCAGCAACATTAGTAGAACACATCAGTGAAAGTTTGAAGAAAATCGGACAATCGATGCAAAAGTTATGAATTTTTACAGTTTTGGTGTTGGAACCGCTGGATGAGGAGACTACTAGAGGTTATGACGTATGAGTGGACAACAATACCAAGAAAATATAAAGAAAATACTACAAAAATCCATTTTTCATGAAAATTACAAATTCCATCAACTTGATATTGACATATGTTAAGGGTAGCAATTATTCCCCCTGCTTTCTGAAAGCGGTTGGTCCATTGCTCTTTCATAATTCTAGAAAAGTGAATTTTTGTTGAATTTCCTTTATATTTTCTTTGTATTGTTGTCCACTCATACGTCATATCCTCTAGTAGTCTCCTCATCCAGCGGTTCCAACACCAAAACTTTAAAAATTCATAACTTTTGCATCGATTGTCCGATTTTCCTCAAACTTTTACTGATGTGTTCTACTAATGTTGCTGCTTTCACGCAATCCACATTGCTCTTGGGGTTTACCTTCCCTTTAAAGACAAACTCTGCTTGCTAGCTAGACATGGAAACTTGTGTGTAAATATGTGATTTACTCTGATTGACAGTATACAAGATTCAGGTCATCAATCTTAATGAAAATGGTGGCGATCAACAGCGCCCTCTTGTATCCCCGGTCCATGTACCTTTAAGGTACAGCTTGAGCCATGAAGAAATGGCCACATCATGGCAATGGCTTCATGCAGAACTTAGGGAAACCCTTTCCTCTATCTGAGGTTATTTCAACCCATTTTCAGCCAAACCCCACACATGCCCATAAAGTTTATGAATGATAGAGAACAAGTAGCAACAGGTTTGATCATTAACAGTAATGAGTTGTAGAGAGAGGGCGCATGTATGTAAATTATAATGTCCTCTTAGTCCTGTACCGATGGTATCTTGACATGAATGATTTTCAGTTTCTTGTGCTAATATAAGTGGGAACTCTTGCACAATTGAAATCATGTGTTGTGTGCGCACTGGGCCAATTTCAGTAAACTATACCCATTTGTCCTTTAGCAAATAAAAGGATGTCTTCACATAATTATATTATTGAAATATCCTCCCAAATATCTGCACATTGATATGTTTGTGTTAGCTCAGTAAGCCTTTATCATTATCATTATGCTGGGGTTTTTTAATAGCATGTACATGCACATGATTCTTGAGATACAATAAACAGAGTTCCAATCACAGTGTGCTTCTTTGTGCACTTGTAACCAGCTGCTTATTATGTATAAACATTCTCAAATTCGTTCAATAATCATGGACTCAATTTAGATAACATTTGCAAATGCTGCCATCTGGGTCTACCATACCCTCGAAGTAGTACAACTCCAAGGTAAATAGCTGGCACATGACCGGGCCATTTACTATGAATCTCAAGTCAATGACAAGTTTTCTATGATGTACTTGATCACAGGTAGACTCCAACTGAGCTGTCTCTTAATCATGCCTTCATTACACAGGATAAAGTACTCAGTAATGATACATTGCTCTACACATTTCCTAAAGTATGGTTCTAAATCACATGTAAGGGATACCCTTTCTTAGAGAAAGATTTGCCACACACCAACATTATTAACCCGTTCCTTCCTCAATTCTCTGAGTGCCTTTAATGCCCCCAAACGAGATTCTTTTCGCCCGTCGACAGAGAGGCACACAGGTTGGTAATCCAGCTGTGTGAAGGCAGTCAAGCGCTTCATTGTTTCCCCTTTCCACGGTCAACTACATGTGCCAGTGAACAATGGAAATATCGATCGGGTGCGAGGTATGAATAGAGCGTGCGCTGATGAGCTCTCAGAATCTTTTGTTCTACACAAAATCAGGTACCTGAATGAGGTTACTGGGGTCAGCGAACCCGCATTTCTAACTGATCTCAGCCTTGATCGCTATGTACATGTTCGTACGAGTTTACAGCAGAACAAGCAAAAAACTAAGTCAGGAAAAGGTACATAATACTGTAAAACACGCATTTTTCAAACAGAAGGAGAACAAATCCTGATAGAGTAAACTCTGATCTTTTTATCAAACCCACTTTTCTGAGCATTTTAACACAAAGAAACATGAACTTAGGCCACTGAAACAGGCACCCTTGTCTTCATTTTGGGAACCTGGTAAACTAGGTTCCCGTATATCAGTTGCTCCCACGGGAACGTGGTAAACCAGGTTCCCGTAAGGAACGGGTTAACACTGCTCATAAAATTACACATATGACAACAAATATATATTTACCCCTTTGGTATTATGTGCTACTTCTCTTAATCTTTTTTTAATTCTTTTTCTTTTTGTTTAATTTGACACAGTTATATTCAGGTAGCTAGCTGTCACAAAAATACTGTTCTGCCACCATATAACATGCAAGATATACTATCTATATACATCTATGTATATATTCTATTCCTGTGTGTATAGAGAACTGAACAGACAAATTACACCTGTTAGACATATAGATATATCATGATATACAGTCTTCTCTTTGCGTGTATTCAGTATGTACACTGATACGCAAGCATGATTCACATACAATCACAAACAAGTTTCACTTTGCATAGTTCAGTACTATTAATGTATCATCACATAGACATCTGTTTAGTATGTACAACATTACCACCCCTCAACTAGGACACGATCCGAATCATATATTCATATTACTTTATATTACTTTACACTGTTTATTAATCACACCACGGTGTAGTTCACAAGAGCACATATACAAGAATATCACTTTCGTTTAATGCATTATGGGGAAAAAACCCAATATATCTAAGCTTCTGGATTATACACAGGTGGCCTACTGTAATACATGGTTGTAGACAATGATCAACATGTTTGTCTCGGAATGTTACACATTCCAGTTATCATTTGAACACACAGCGTACAACCTATATCAAATTGTCCACATACAGTCTTTTCGGTTCATTCATTTATTGTGCGTTATTCTCTTATTTAAAATCGGTGTCGGAAAGATAATAAAATATAATTCTGACAAGCAGTCACTCCGTATGAATGAAATGTGACCAGTTTATAACTGCCAAGCAGAGAGCAGTGTGCATTCTTCTTCTCTTGCTCAATGTCACATTTTGAGTTCAATTCTCAATTTCACTCAAGAAATGTCCAAATCATTACTGCAAGAAAGCTAGTTATTCGCATTGTCTCTGTTCACACATAAAAAATAATTTACTCCTATTGTTCACTCTCATCATTAATTTTGATATCCCCATTATGGCAGATACCACAGGCAAGTACTTCATCTGCACTGCTGATAATGCCCAACATGAACATTTTTAGAAATCTACTCACAAGTGCTAGTGATATCTCTTTGGAAAGTTGACCTGAAAAAGCAGAAGCTACAAAGCAGCAGAGCTGCAGCGCACTCTATAAGTATATATATCCCTTATTGCTGCCGAGACTGCTAAGACTGAATGCAAGATATACCATGTACATATTATATTGCATAGTGCAGAGACTGACATACAGCATTTCTCTGCAGCAAGTCATAAAACTGAGCTGTTCTTCACTTAGTAGGAACACATCATATAAGACGAAAACATGCATAATAGCACACTCATATGCAGGAGGGATTGTTGTTTGCTTGTTTGTTTGTTTGTGTCTCTATTTATCTCTCTCTCTCTCTCTTTCTCATCATTCAGAAAAAAAATGGGGGGGGGGGATGGGATATGTGCAGAGGTTGAAAATATTTTAAGCCTCACTCCCTGAAAGGACATGACTGTATTTTTCACTCTCTTCCATCAACTGCCGGTCAGAAAAGTATTTCCCTTATACTGCTAAAATGGCAGTTTCATAGAGCAGCTTCTGATATTTTGTATAGAGTAAAAAGCATGGTATTACACACACTACCCAACCCCTCGCCCCATACTGTCTGAGTCATTGTCATGCTCACACTGAACAGACTGAGTTGTACTCTGTGTGTGGTTCAACATCTTCAATGATACAATGTAGTAAATCTGTACCCGTAGTTTTCCTTGCTTTAATTTCCATCAAGCCATGAAAATGAGTTGACCACTGACAGTGCTATTGTAAGAGCACACACACACACATACACACACACACACACACACACACACACATACACACAATTCATTGGCTTCTTATCCTTAACAAAGACAGAAAAAACTGTCAATTTAAACAGCTGTTTACAAAGTCTCTGAGACCTCGGAAGCAGTCTGTATCGATGTATTCAATTACACCAATCCCACCAAGTAGAAACCAGACTTTGTCTGAATGACAAGCGCAGAAACGCGCATTTTGCTGCAGCTCGCAAACTTCAATAGATTCTCTGAATTACTAGTTTTGACATATAATGGAGGAATATGTACATCCAAGTTCAAAAATGACTCAACTAGGCAGCTCATTAGCCATGGCAATGTCATCAGAAAACAACTGGTGTTCTGCACTTGCAACTGCGTCACATTCTGAAATGCACAAGATTCTCTACTCTTATTGCACAGTGACACAGCCACCTACTACCGGTGTGTCAGTCAAGTCTCAGAGAGAAGGGTCTCTCCTCAGCACCTGGTAAGAAGACAGGCCATCAGACCAATGGCGATGACTGGCATATTTTTTCATGGCAGGGCCGCCAGCAGACCCTCAGGCCAGAGACGGTGCCCCCATCGCCGCAGTCGCTGACGGCGGGTTACTGAGGGTGTCGAGGACCCGCCACTTCATGGTGCCGTCAGCGCCGCAGGAGTAGAGATTGTTGGGTGGCACGAAGGCGAGCTGGACAACGCCGTTGCCCGACTGGCGGAAGAATGTCCCTCTTGTGTGCTGGCCAGGGAAGTAGTGGAGAAGACTGTGGACCGACAGTGACCACACCTTCACAGACATTGAAAGATTATGAGAAAGAGAGAAAGTGACACATACAGATATGGTTTGCTTATTGAAAAAAAAAAAAAAATATATATATATATATATATATATATAAATTTGGGAGAGCAATCATTTCATTTTTCTTTTAACAAAGTACTGAATAAAAATCTGAAATTCTATGCCCTTCCTGAAGTTTCATACCTGTTTCATATATGCTTTTATGAATGAAGGAACTGCATAAACAATTTGAGCACAACAGCTAGAGTTGATAGAGTACGGGTTGCTGAACAAAGTTTTTCACTTTGGCTTGCAAAAGAATTGGAAAGCACTAAAAGCACATGCCGATGGTGATGTATACATGTACATGATACAGAAGCCCCATATCAAACGCACAAAGAGCATGACAAATAGATTTTCTTTTGCAACAGTAGAATATAGGCATATTCAAAATATATCACATATTGGTTCATATAATCACACCTTGTCTTACCCACTTATAAATGCTAATTAATATTCTCAAGACCCAACATTATGTAGTTGAAAGGAGTACTTATAATGCAGTAATTGGCAGATTTGGATAAGAGTATATTGAAACCATAATTATACAGACTACTGTAATTCAAACTGAAGTACAACTTTTGTGAAACAATAAAATATTCAATATGTATGCACATCCCCCTTCCCCCCCCCCCCAAAAAAAAAGGGGAGATTTTTAGATACACATAGACCTAAAACAACCCTGTCCAGAATCTAAGTACAGCTTGGTACCATCAGCCAGATTATGAAATCATTCATATAGTCATTATACCAAAACATGTTTTAATTACTCTGTTCCAGCTCATAAAACCAAATGCTGGAATTCTCTAAGGAAGTTTAAATCCAGCCCAATGGCTACAGAAGCTTTTGCAAATGTAAATGCTGTAACAGTCAAGCAGTTATAATTACAAAATACCAGTGCCATGCCTACATGCATTCAAAGTTGGACGTTTGTTTGATAGTGTATGAGATGAATACCATGCATTTGTATGCACTAAAATTTGACTAAACCTTGGACTAAATTTAAACCACCTTTGTGAAATTGGGCCAAAGAGGCCATTTTTCCCATCACTGCTTCCCAGCTAAGGAGTGTACCCACCTTTATGTTGCCCTCAGCAGAGCCAGTGACAAAGAACTCCTCCATGGGATCTACACAAAGGCTACGGATGCTGGACTCGTGGGCCTGGAAGGTGTGGCGCAGCTTGCGCTGACGCACATCAAAGATGCTGACCTCCCCCTTCTTACTGCCCGCTATGATGGTCTGCTGACGGGGGCAGTAGAGGACCGACGGCGTACCGCCCTCGTGGCAGGAGAATCCTGGGGAACGGGAGGGAAAGGTGTGGCAGCATTGGTGAATAAACTCAAAAGGGTCTTCATAGCAGTGAAGTGGTGACATGACATTGCATATAATTACCTCAGCCAAGGGGGGAGGTAATGTTTTCATTACCGTTGGTTTGTTTGTTTGTTTGTTTGTCTGTGTGCAAAATAACTCAAAAAGTTGTGCACAGATTTGGATGAAACTTTCAGGAAATGTTGAGAATGACACAAGAAACAGACGATTAAATTTTGGTAGTGATTCGCAATTTATTTATTTTACGAAGGATTTTTGATATTTTGGCAGGTAGGGTCAATGAGTTCAAGCTGCGCATTTCTGAGGTTTTCATGTGCACTAAAGTGCGTGCTCTAGTTTCTGCTAGGGCGAGGCATGCCGCGCAGCTGAGGGTTTATAACGTAATAATGGCTTCTATATTGGGAAATCGGCCGATTTTTCAACATGCGTAATTATGTATGGGTGGAAATCTCTGATCTCTACGGAAGAGCAAGATCATTGGTGGAAAGTACCTGCTTGGCGAAGGTCTGTGCTCTCAGAGTGCTTTTCTACAAGTAGTTCAGTGATGAGTTCATGCAGAATATTACAAACTGACAAGAGGTTTGACTTGTAGAGGTACAAGAATAAGAATAGCACAAATCAAATCTTATAAGTTGGACTTTCATCTCAACATTAACAGGTTCAAAACTAAGCCAGGTCACTTGCTAAGGTGCAACAAAATAGCAGGCAATCACAATTGCACAAAACAAAGGCTCTAACACACCCCTATCACCTGACACTGGTGAATGGTGAAAAAGATGAATTCAGTGGTCAATGTATCATGTCATAATCATTGTTATAGGTTACTATTTACTTAAGCTGAATACCACATGCCTCTGGTGTTTTTGATGGAGGAAGATTATACTAATATGAGAGTAAGATTAACCCTAAAAAGACTGGGGGGGGGGGGGTTTGGGCCCCCCTCGACATTTTTCGCGATAAATCTGGAACGTAAAAATCTTGCGCCGCGACGTTTCATGACTTTTTTCTTTTAAGTCTTGCGCAACTTTTGAGACCAAATTTGCGGCGCCCGGGTACGCGGTTCTGAAGTTACGCAATATTTTGTAAGTGCATGTCAGAACCGAAATTGCTCAAAAACGTGATTTCATGTACAAATCCAATGCAAATTCTGTTTTTGACCAAAATTCATAAATGTATCATTATTTTTACTTTTACTGATCAAAATCAATTAATTTCATGTTCTTTATGATCCAAATAATGTCACTGATGATTTCCATCGAAAAAAACAATAAAAAACAAAAAGTAAAAAACAATGAAATATATAAGAAATTTTAAAAACAATAAAATACATTAAAAAAAAAATTTGATACTGCCATTTTTAAAAATGTACATTCAATAAGAATCCTAAACAGAGTAGCTAAACCAAAAATTAGCAGTTTTGGACCTTTGACTACAGATTTACAGCCATTTTTTTAAATTCATGCATAAATTAGCATAATTAATTGATGAAAAATAAATTTGAATATTTGTGAAATAGTTACCTATTCAGTTTTATAGATTACCTTGCGGGTGACGGGCGTGCCAATTTTCCTTGCGATTGTGCGGTCTACGGCCAAGGGGGGGCCCAATGAGCCCCCCCCCCCCCAGTCCTACGAGGCATCAAAATAGCCCAGTCTTTTTAGGGTTAAAGTAAATTCCAGAAGGCGGAGGAAGAGCTTAGGAGGGTTGGCTTCAGAAAGGAGGATGCCCCAAATCGGTAGAGATGGCGAGAAGGCGTGAGAGCTACTCCTGTGAGAGCTGTGAGGTTATTCCGGCCACCCTCATTATTGGGTATTGGGAATGGACCCAGATAAAAACTGGTATGATGATGTTGATATGATTTTACTTCCTAATGACTGACGAAGAGGCACCTGGAGCCAGAGTTTGATTCACTGCATTCTGATGCTGTCAAGGCTTACAAATGAAATAGCGTGAATTTTGAGAGGGCTAGTCACAGAGAGAACCATGCAGGTTTGTCTCACCATGGATCATGCACTTTCTGAAGGGCAAGAGGGTGTCCCAGAGGCAGACATTCTTGCTGTCCGTTGAGAGGCCAGAGGTCACCAGGAGACTGGACGATCCAAGGAAGGCGAAGTCGTAGGCCGTCTTGTTGTGACAGGCCATGCTCTGTATAAAGAGGGAATAATGGAAGAGGAGTTTGTCTCCATTTCCATCCTCCAAAAAGGTTCTTACTTTCACTAGCAGGCAAGAGGTGTGGGCTGTCGCTTGAGTTTTAAAGTCAATGCACTGTGCCCTAGCTTTGACCCTTGACACTGCCTATTACACAGGTCATAGAAGGGAGAGTAAGAGTACCTAGAGTTTTGAACATTCTCTAGGTTTCCCCTTAATTCACTTCTCTTCTTTTTTACCAAGTCCTCCTGAAAGTACTAAAAAAGAGTTCAAAATGATTCACGACAGATGTGCATGTAGGCATTACAATACTGAAAGACTCTAATACTACAAACCAAGTATGGCAGAACAGTTTGGTCTCATCTCACTTGGACAAAGCACAAATTTCAGGTATTTGATTTATCTTTAAGATTCATTAGCTTAACAGCACATAGGTTTATACAAGTAAATACATGCATGCAGCTTCAAATGTATCAAATAGATTGGAGGTTTCAGCTGCTTTTACACAACAGTAAAGATGGGCAAAGCATGTGAACTAATAAAGATAATAAAGTACACTGATGTGAGGAACAGTAGAATACATTCACAGACTCTTGTTCAACACATTAGTCAAGACAAGTATGTTATGCAACGTATCTGTAAAAAGAAAGTGTCATATTTTGGAAGCAAATGGTGTTAAGTAGGATTTTGATCAAAATCTGCTCACCCAGAAAGGTTTGGTGGCTGCTGGAGAGTTCATGCCAACCTGCCAGAGTGAGAGCTGCCCTCCGTCGTCTGCCACCCCAAACTAGCAGGCCCAACGTGGCGCGGAACGGAAACAATGGATAAAGGAGTGAAGGTTAGCTTTAGGGTTTTTGGTCTTGGATAAATCCTCATGGACGGTAAATCAAGATTTGGTACCTTCAACCACATTGGGACCCCCATGTCATAAAAGCGCCCAGAAAACAACTATTACCCTGACATACAAACTTGTATCGAAGCCTGCATGGCAATGGTTTTCTAACAGGTACTCCAGGTACTCATCTTTAAATCTGAAATCAGACAAGCAATACAGATAAAAAGGCCTTACTTGAGGGTAGTCATGTTACAACCAAGACTTAGCAGCTGTCTGTGAAAGTCAATCACAATCATCATCTACAATCAGAACAAAATACAGGATATGAACATCGTGCGATGATCAGGTTCTTGACTGATGCTCATAAGCAGCTGGTGCAAGTGCCAGTCACATGACATCAATGCATGCAGTTCAATAGTTCGTTCACGTAATATCAGCAATCATTATCAACTTTGTGGGACTATCACACTAGTACAGCCAAGGAGGTACTAGGCTTGCCTAGTACCTCCTTGGTACAGCACAGTGCTCTTGTGAGGAGGTTTAACAATGCTTCCTAGACCTGTGATGCTAGGATTTCAAGAGAGATTTTGAATTCTGAATTAAAACATCTGAAGCACTTCATAATGTCACAAAATAAGTAACGGAGCTTGAAAGAACCAAACAGCAATGTGGAACAGCATAAGCACGATTCTGAGGATTTGAAGCTCGTACAAGCCTTGAGTCATATAAGGGAGACTATTTGACCTACACTTTAGAAGGCAATCAGAGAGGGCAAATGAATCATACTTGGGATTAATCTGGGCACAAATATCCAAGAGATCCAAATTTCTGGAACACACATGAATGTAATGTAAAACACGATATATTCGCAGTATGAAAATTTTGCGAATTGGAGCTGACAGCCTTTCTTCACAGCATGAAATTTTCGCAAATTGCCACTGGCATCCAATGCATATTGTGTAGGCAAGAACTTTCGCGTGCATTTTAATTTCGTGAATTTTGGCGCTCGTGAAATTCGCGAAATTAAAATGCATGCTAACATTTCTTGTTTTACAGTATTTAAGTCTTATTTTCTTTACATGACACATGTTACCGATGTCTGCATCAGATTATACTACTCTAAGAGTCTAGACTATCCGATCATTACAAAAAATACACACATGCAGTAATTTCTAATCTCATCCTATATTAGCAAACTCTCAAGATTACGACAAAGCACCTAAAAATTCAAACAGTGAGTCTGCATCAGCACTGCTGTAATCTCTATTATCAGATCAAGGAACATACAATCTCATCTTAGGTTTGCAATTTCTGAAAATTAAGACAAACCACCTGATATTTTAAATAGTGAGTCTGTACCAGTGCCACTGCTATGTATCTCATCATACCTTGTTGCCTTGGTCGTTGAAGTCAATCTGGGTAACCTTGGGGAACTGGCCGGGTGCCCTGTGGGTGTACAGCTTCTGGGAGTGGCCCCATTCCCACATGTGAACACTGCCATCATTGGAGCCGCTCAGATCTGGTCATTGCAAGGGATTGCACCAATTAATTTCATGAATTTAGTGTATGTATGTCAGCAAACATTCTGACTTTGAGGAGCAATGCACTGTGTAAGCAAAAGGGTGAATTTCTTAACAAGCAATGTGTATGACTAAAAAACTCTCCCAAATCAACATCCCGTGCATATAAATGGATGCAAGATATACAACAGGAAAACAAAAAACAAAACAAAACAAAACAACCTGGCATAACTCCACTGGTTTCATATACCATCAACAGCCATTAGTTGGACTGAACTTGTTTGAAGGAATTTAATTGTAAGAGAGAATAAGTAAAGCATGTCATGCCTTTGAAACACCTTCAACAAGGTAAAAAAACATTTTTTTTCTCTCTCTCTATTTTATGAACATGTATGATTAATGGCACTATAGCAACAATACAAAAAAAAATCTATGTTACACTACATGCATGGGGCTATGTGGGATAGTTGGGGGCACCAAATACATGTGTAGGATGACACCAAAGAATTTTAACCCATTGAAGATGAGCTAATTTTGCTATAACGCACATTTCCAATAGACACCTGCCCGAGTATACGAGTATTCTCCTCTGTTCAAATGGTGCCAACTGTGTGCATTGTTGGCACTGCACCCCTTGCTGAACTCCAAAGATAACAGAAAGAAATATACTCACAGTAGGGCAGGTTTGGATGTGCGGCCAGCTGTCGTATGTGATAGAGTGGTCGATGGGTTATCTGGAGTGGGGGAAAAGATCAAAGTAAAGACGTCAATGTTAACCAAAACAGGTAGCCAATTTAAGAATTAGTTAAAAAGTTCAAAATTAAGAGGCTTCATAAAATTCTGTGATTGAAACAGATACCTACTATAAGACCGGAAACATTTGTGGTGTGAAACTTTAGCAAACTGTAGCCAACATTCTTTTTCATGGCACAAAACTTTTGCTTATTGCTGACCATGAAAAAATTATGACTATACTACATGTACTACATTGTGTATACAAAAACTTTCTAATGCATCTAACTTTTTGCAAATCATGACTCCTCACAAAATTCACTTAAAAGATTCATGCACACAAGCATTTCTGGTTTTATATAACCAACAAAGATCGTGAGCTCAAAAGAAAGGATTTTTTTTTTCTCTAACCCACGAAAGGTTGATAATAAAAATAATAACAGATTCTAAAAAATAAAAACAAAACAGCTCCAAACCAAAGAGATGTGGTTACTGAAACTTTAGATGGATTAATTGATTGACATTTGAGATAGAATGAGAACTCTTAAGATGGGAACCACCTGTGTGTGGTGGAGAACATACCACATGGGTGCTCCTGCCCGTCTGGGCTGGGGTGGAGTCTGAGGGGAAGGCTGGGTTGAATCCACCGGGAGGCATCTGAATGAACGGCGCCGACGTCGACTTGTTCAGGGAATGACGTGATTGCGGAATGCTGGCCGGCTGCACCATTAGGAAGTCGTCCTCAGTGGGCGTGTTCCTACTGCGCAATGATAACACAGAATATGACGGAGAGAGCGATACAAAGATATATCATCTTCAAACATGACCATGATGCACAACATTATATTCAGAATGCATATCACCTTGGAAGTGACAAGACATCGTCGGTGTATCTCAATTGGCTTATATTACAAAACCTCCTGACTCAATTTCGAATACCAAAATATCTGATTTGAATTTTAAATCATTACATATAATTATAATGTCAACTAAACAATGCTTCTACATTTTTTGATACCAGCATTGATGGTATTTTGTGAAAATGTAGTAAACATAAAACAAATTTTTGCTGTCCTGAAAATTCATCATTTTTTAGATGCAAGGCCTAGTCACTCCAAGGACAATACAGCACTTTTAGTAAACATTTTTATATGGTGTGATATATAATATATATATATATATATATATATATATATATATATACACACTA
Organism: Diadema antillarum; assembly: GCF_040938485.1. Lineage (NCBI taxonomy): Eukaryota > Metazoa > Echinodermata > Echinoidea > Diadematoida > Diadematidae > Diadema > Diadema antillarum. The sequence continues at coordinate 1,325,270 of NW_027271543.1, forward strand.
TTGACTCTGCAATTTAAAGTATATTGTTTCAATGATGATCTGTAAGTTCTGTTTGTCAATGGCAGAGAGAAACCTTCTACGAGTTGCTTTCACATTGCACAAGGGCAAAATAGATTTTCATTTCTGAATGCATGCATTTAATGAAGGTACAGCTATTGATATGTGGCAAAATATTTTTGCCTCACCGCTACTTTGTACGATTTCCATATTGCTGAATAACATCCTGCTAGCAATAAAAACAAAATATGGCTCAAAATGACAATATGAGCTGTTCTGCCTATCTCAGAAATAGTGGGACATGTTGAATGCATGTACACAGCCTTGATATGGAATGAGAGAACATTGCCAGTCAACTCTTGTTGTTGTTTCTGGTACAAACCCATTATTGGAGTCATCTATGCCTTCCTCCATGATGTAGGAGTTGTCTGGACTCAGCATGAGGGAGATGTCCAGCTCCAACAGGCCGCGGTGAGTGGAAACGACCACAGTGGACGGATTGGACTGGTCAGGCAAGGGGAAAAGTGAGGACAAGTAACAAATGAGGGTGAAAATGTAAAATGTAATATAATACGTGGGCTTTTGTCGTGCCCACTACTTGCATACACATGTGATGTGCACCTCTTGCACACTCTGCTACATAAAAGTTATAAATTTCTTTCTGGGTATGTTGAAACTCTAGCATTCACTAGAAGAGTCTCACAAATATTGTAGATACACTACCATGTATATGTAATTCAGGTGTGCAAATGGCAAGTTGGAAAATCAAAGTGCAAGATAATAGAAGAAGTTTATTTTGAAAGGTAAGCACCTGAGCAGAAGAAGTAACTATACTTCAGAGGCACATTTACAGTCAATAGATCACTGCACACTGACACGGTCATAAAAATTTGACTATTTTGTGTAATTTCAGTGTGTTTTTTCCTGCAAATTGTTAAAGATGGAAGATCCCAATGTTTAAATATTTTTATTTTTCTCAAGGTGAATCACATAGAAGTGTTCTCTTCATGATTATTTAAAAGAATATTGTAAGTCTATCAAATACCTACAATAATTCTTCATCTAGCACTTAATCTGTGTTGCTCATTTACCAACAGACACTAAAGTAACTTTGTGTAAAGTTTGATAACACTGTGATTTTTTTTAATGAATGAAATATTGGTAAATGTGAATTTTAACAGAGGCCCCCTTGAATAACTCGGTATAGTCAGTATAACCAAACCGCCATAGTTAGATGTATACATCAGGAGAGCAGTATTTATGTGGAATATAACAAATGGCATTAGAGCTTTCCCCTGCACCAGGGCTGGCTTCCTGAAGATGGGTTATTTCATGTACTTCCTCCTTCATTAGGTAGATTTAATGGACGTAATGCAAGTTTGTCAGGATACATGATGTTAGAGTTTCCAATAAAGAGATGAAAAAAAAAAAGAGCAGCTGTACATACCAATGAAACAAAAATAAAATGATTTACTGGATAAAAAAAAAAATTAATGAATCATTGGTTAAGATGAAATACTTGATAATACCCAGTGGAAGTTGTATAAGCAATTTATGTTAATTCCCCATTCTGCCTTGATATGATAAATACCCTATATACCTATTCATTTAATGGGAGATAGAGATTGACTGGACACTAACAATCCTCTCTGTGTTCCAGAAAATTATGAGTGTGGGGTGTAGTATTCTTTTTTTCACAACACTGCTTTCAAGATAGATTTGTGCCACATCTCATCAAGATTCAAAGAACATGCTCTTCAAACCTTGTCATACTGTAAATCCAGAAATGTTTGTGTACATGAAACTTTCATATATTGCACAAGGAGCCAAGATTTATGAAAGTAAAATCCGTGCAAAAGTGTTTGTCTACACAATGCATTAAATGCCAGTGGCATTTTGTTCTATGCCCCCCCCCCCCCAAAAAAAAAAAAAAAAAAAATCTATCAGCTCCAATTCCCAAAAGATTCGCAAAAGTTTCATGCCATGAATGTTTCTGGTTTTTCAATACAGTAATCACTTCTTACCCTTCACTTTCATATTTGCTAGTGTTTCCCCTAATGCATAATCCAGTATTAGATGAAAGCTAGAACAGCTACACTTTGTATCTTGTTTCATATATGTATGTGTCTTGACTATGCAAAGCAGAATTATTACCAAGGTAGTCAACTTTTTTGCATTGACTTTCTGTTTTAGCATCAGCTGATGTAAACTATGAGCTACATTGCAAGATATTTCTTCTTTCTACCATTGCAAGAATGAGATCATACTGCAGAAAAGGCACACGTACATGTAAGTCATGCTTGATCTACACAATCATGCAATCTCATAAAATGAAACGAAGATCAAAACAAAACAAAGATCAGCAGCATAGAATGTATTAGTGATGAGCGCTTCTTTGATCTAAATTGTCCCTTCACCCGGCGAAAGGCTTACAGGTATAGAAGGGGGTTAAACTGAAAGGCTATTGATACATCAGGTGGCTCGTGCAGAGTACATTAGTGCTACATACTTGGAACTCGCCATTCATTGAAATGTTCTTCCAGTCGGCCTGAGAGGATTCAAATTACGAAAGCCATTGTGACAGGAACACCGATGAAAGAGTCAGGAGGGGAAGAGATGCGTGGGACTCGCACTCATTGTAACTCTTTTCTTAGTCAGAATTTCCTTCACACCGTCAGACTGTACCACAGGTAGTTTGACCACTAATTAGCATGCACTGACATTGTTGTAGGGCTTCTTTCTTTTTTTTCTTAAATAAAGAAAACAAGGATGTTCCTATCACTGCATGTGTTGGACAGCAGTGGGTTAAAGATACTTGTCATTCCAGAATGAAAAAAATGATTGAAATCAGAAATATAAAACTTGCACTAGAAGAGTTTGGCAGAGAAGTAAAATGAATGCATCACAATATCACCTTAATGTGATTGACAAACTGAAGGTGAAATGTGTGTCATCTCTGACAATATACCGGTATAACAGACAAGAGAAGTATAAAAACACAACATGCTGTACATTCATAAAGTAAAAGGGGCAGAGGGGATATCAGACTATCCATTCCTTGAAAAGAGAAATAGAATAATTTGAAAGAAGATATGACAAACTATGACTGCAATATCACAAGGGGTCAAATGCAGTATAATGATATATAATGCATTCCACAACAATGCCAGACAAAACTGAAGTCTGTGCTATATGATGATATACTGATTAATTGATTGATGTGTGATGAAAGAGCCACACACACCGATTTTAATAGGGAAATGAACCTGTGACTTTAATAATACCCCCCCCCCCCCAAAAAAAGAAGAAAATAACAATAAAATGAATAAACAATCATGAAATTTTCTGTGCATGTTTAAAGGTCCAGTCAGGAAAGACAACCTTTCAAAAACACACACAAACTGGAAGCAGAAAGTCTGTCTTTCTTTGACACCTAACTGCAATGTAAAAGCTCGAGTAGTTCCGCATAGCTGCCCTTGCCATGATCAACATTGAATTCTACAAACTTCTGTAGTTTTCTTTGAAACATGAAATGAAATATAACTGCTTTGAAGTATTACACACTTTTTAGATTTCTTTAAACTGCACATCTGTATGTGCACATGTCTTCAGAAGTGTTCCATAGTCAGTTTTGATAATGTGTGTCAAAAAAGTTTGAATTGAACAACTCATGGGCCAACACATAACTGTCATGTATGCAACATTCTCATTTTGTTGATGGCATTGGAAAAGCCTAGACCCATTGTGACATGTCAGATCACAGCACTGTCGTAGATGACTTACACAGAATCTTTGGGAAGAATACCTCTCCTTTGGTAGGGCATAACACAAAACACAGAATATACACAAGCATAATTTGGAGAATGGTCTATTATATGTAGGAGGGTATGGAGGGTGTGGGGCGGAGCTACGTTTGCATCTAGGCAAAAGTAGGGCACTGAGGGGAGGGGCCAGGTAACAATGCATAGCACATGTGATGAGAAGATCAAGAATGCTACAAGCCTGTACTCAAGAGTGCATTCTGCAAAAGGCACACCCTTCAGACATGGCAAAGACAGCATACAATCATTCTATCAGGATTTATTCTGATACTTTCTTCGCAGTCCATCCCCCCCCCCCCCAAAAAAAAAAAAAAGAAGAAAGGCTAAAGATAGAACAAGAATGCATTTATTCAAATTCGTGAAATTCTTCCGTCGAGATGTTTTCATTGCAACTGATTGACAAATTGCCCTACATCGACGTACAGTTTGTATATGTACGGCAATTTCTCAATCAGTTGCAAGAATGCATTTCCATTACAAAAAACCCATAAATCACTTGGGTCACTAGTCTATATACCACACATTTTCTCCCTTGACTCCTTACCAGCCAGAACCCAGTTGTTCCTACACAAGGTCTGCGAGGATTTCAAATTCTGGGGTGGAATGGATTACATGCTTTGAACACTATGTCCTCGCATCAGGTACATTGTATCTTTGATATCATGGGGCATTGCAGGGAAAGCAGCTCTCCTATTCAATGTCTAGCAAGGTCTAACCATGACAAGTAACAAAAACTTGTTAAATCTGGTCAACTGGACTTGTAGGGGTGGCATACAATGAGAGAATGGACAGTTTTATATCTCATCAGAGTTGCTTCTTCAGCTCCGTCTGACAGGCCAGCAGCAAATCGCTGCTATTGGGTGAAAGAGCATGGTCAATGCCTCTATTGTCTCAGAGAAGGGGGGGGGGGGAGGGGTGTTTAAGACACACAACAGGGAAATTCCTGGACATCAAGACAACAGAGGCATTAATTAGCATCTCCTCTTTGACCAGCAATGGGGATTAACCACCTGCCAGTCTGGGCTGAAGAAACCACTCAGACAATGTATCAAATCTATCCCCATTCTGGTTTCTGCTCCTCAGTCCAGTCAACCAGATGCAAGCAGTTTTCACTAACCTGCATGAATAAAAATCCACACCGACATCCCAAATTTGACATAGAATCCATTACCAATTTTACCGTCAAATGGAACATGTCTCCCCATTTTTCCCCACCAAACATGGACATGTTTCATTGCTTTTATACACCCGATGATCACAAACCATGCAATTTTCAGGCATACGTACACAAACACAAAAAGCTTATTCCTCATTGTATCTCAGTCAGCCAACACAATGCAATCACAAGCTATTTCATGCATTAGGTTCAAGCACTTTGGGATGGTCATATTAAAAATCATCCAGACATTACATCTTCTTTTAATACGATAATGAAAAAGGAAATGCTACTTAAGCACACTACATCATTAAAATAAAAATCTGTTACTAGTAGTTGTGCTTTGGTTTTGACACAATGTCTTCCATTTTAATCCTAATTGTAGAAAAAAAAATGGTATGTATCTAAAAGATTTGTAAGGTACTAAGGTGACTGATTTAACTATCTTACAAATGTACTACAGTTTGTGAAGTGATTAACTATATACTAAAAGCTATATACTTACTGAAACAATCCAGACATAGGCACTGATGGTTACGTAACTGGTTTGTGCTGTGCTAGTTCTGTGTCTGAACTAGAGCTTGATAGCACTGCATTCACTCTGAAGTTAATTGCACTGGTAGTATTACAACTGGCAAAGCCTATTGCACAACTGCATAGTTCTAGCCCTCTTTCTTAGCATCAACAGCTCAAAATGGCATAAAAATTGTGTATAATTTACTTGCCTACAGCTATTAGGGAGTTAAGAAGCTGCATAATTTCCATTCATTTCATACAGACAGCCACAGCTCTCCATGCTCTCACAAACCATTTAACATACAAAACATGGGTCAGTGCAAATACTATGCATTCAAAGACTCTACAAACACATGGGCACCTATGTATTATACAGGGGTACTGAGACTATGAATGCAAACACATCTCTTGACACTTCACCAAAGATTCGGCTGAAAATTTCAGGCTGGGAATTTGCTTTCTTTCCCCACTTTACCTGGTTGAAGCAGAAGGCTGAGATTTTCTCCTGCTCCTTGTGGATTAGTCTCGCCTGGCTAGCAGCCTGGGGAAGGGAGCCCATGGAACGACTGGGACTCCTCATGGGGTCATTCTGGAGCAAAGAGCAAGCATGAAAGACTCTTTTCTCATTGGGCAATGAATGATTATGACATCATAACAGCAACTATTATTAAACTTATCATTCTACCATTACCATTACTATTACTCTTGGTCATAAAAGACTAAAAATTCTTCTTCTTCTTCTTTTCCTTATGTAGGACAATGACTCCATACATTTTCTTTTTATTTTAAATAATGATGGAGATGAGGATAAATCACTGAAAAGAGAACATAATAACATCGGCTGAGAATGACAAGGGCGTTAAGTTGCCACAAAAGCCATAGTGTCTGAGGCAACTTAATGCCCTTATTATTCTCACCTGATGATAGTAAGAATCATGATGTAATATTATTTTGGGTATCCAGACTATAGGACGTGTGTGTCTGAAAGTGACTAACTTTGATGGATGTACCAAACACAGCATACATTGTAGGTCATTGTCTCTCTAAATGTCTTAGGAAATCACTGTCCAGCAAAATTCCTGCGATCTTCAGCAGACAGTCGTACTGTAAAACCAGAAATTTTTGTATACATGAAACTTTTGTGAATTTTGTAAGAAGCCAAGATTCGCAGAAGTAAAATGCACATGAAAGTGTTTGTTTACATAGTGCCTTGAATGCTAGTGGCAATTTGCGAAAGTGTCATGCTGCAAAAAAGGCTGTTGGCTCCACTTAATGAAAGTCTCATGCTGCAAATGTTTTTGGTTATACAGTAGGCAACATCTCCTTGACTTAAAAAAAGACAAGCAAAGAGCTCTAGAGCCAAGCCAAAAATGGATGATCACATCATAGCATTTAGAATCTCCATTCTTACAATGCCATCCATGACACTGCCCTTCTTGAAGATGTACTTGATGAAAAGCTCCTGAATGCTTTCCTGTCTCACGAGGAAGTTCCAGAGTCTCTTGGCGGGAAGCGTCGATTTGGAGTCACTCCTAGAGAAGGGTGAAATGAACAGAGGGTACACACGTTGTTTAATAGGAAGCTCAGTAACATATTCAAGACTAGTATCATAGATGGGTATGTTTGAATGGGAAAGGGGAAATATGGGAAATGAACACAGGGCCTGCATGATGCTTTACAGGAAGCTCAAAAGTATAATCAAGACCAGTACTATAGATAGGTATGTTTTCATTCATTCATTCATTCATTTATTTTTCATTTCCAACAAAAACATATAAATATATTACAAAAATTGAATACAGTGCATAAATTTCATCATACAAAGTAAAGGATAAATTTACAGAAAACTTGTAGGTATAGGAAAATGTTGGAAATGGGGAGGAATGCTAAAAAGCTGAGCTTGTAGGCTGCATTCCCCCCACACGTAATACAAGAAATTATATGATCGATAGACTGATAAGCATTGAAAATGGATGAAACAAAGAAACTAAGACAAAAAGACCTATAACCTAACTTATCCGAAACAAAAACCCTGAACAAATCCCTACACTAAGTCGCTGTCATGCCAGAAAAGAGAGGAGAGAAACAAAATAGTATGTGTGTGTGTGTGTGTGTGTGTGTGTGTGAGTGTGTGTGTGTGTGTATGAGAGAGGGGGGGGGGGGGGGAGAAAGCAGCTTAATGCGTGGTGTGAAGATAAGAGAAAAAAAATAGAAGGACACGAGAGGTAGTGGATGGATGGAGCCGCTTAGCTGTAATTCCAATAGAATATAAGGTTGGATTTTACACTTCTTTGCAACCAATAAAGAATCAACAATTCTTATAACTGTTCAACATATTTTTCTTCAGATTACTCTTAAAGAACTTAAACTTGGAGATGTCCTCAAACTGTTAGAAAGGTTGTTCCAATATTTAGGTCCAGCAAATGTAAACATAGATTGTGTAAACATTGTTCTAGTTAAAGGCAGATGGAATTCATCTGAATGACGAGTTGGATATTTATGGAACGAGCGGTTTCTCGCAAACATGCTTGTGAAGACAGACGGCAACAAATTATTAGAAAGTTTATATATAAATTGGCCAAGACAATAATAATAAATATCAGTTATCTTTAAAATTTTGTTTTCAGAAAATAAAACATCGGTGTGGGCTCTCCAAGAAACATGACAAATTATTCGAAGAGCTTTTTTCTGGAGACGGGACAGTCTGTCGAGATATGATGGATGTGTGTGCCCCCAAGCTATGATGCAATAATTCAAATAAGGTAAAATCAAAGCTGAATATAACATTAAAAGGGTGGGAATAGAAAAATAATATGTAACTCTATTAATAACACCAATATTTCGAGATATTGTGTGACAAATACTATCAATATGTGACTTCCATGAAAGTTTATTGTCAATAACCAAACCTAAAAACTTCATTGATGCAACTTCATCTATAACTATATCATCTATTTTTATATTATTAGGAAGATTATTTAAAGTATTACTAAATAATATACATTTAGTTTTAAGAAGATTTATAGACAACTTATTTGACCTTATCCAACAAAACAATCTCTTTAATTCAGAATTTAACAAATCCACCAAAATATGAGGATCTGAATGAGAAAGAAAAACATTAGAGTCATCAGCAAAAAGTACAAAAGATAAAATATTAGAAGCATTTATTATATCATTTATATACAAAATGAATAAAAGAGGTCCCAGTAAACTACCCTGAGGTACACCACAGGTGACAGATTGGTTGCAGGAGTTTTGACCAGATAGAAAGACATACTGTTTACGATCAGAGAGGTAACTCCTGAACCACTCCAAGGCCTTGCCACGTATACCATAGTGACATAATTTATGAAGTAATATTTTATGATCAATGGTATCGAAGGCCTTGGAGAGGTCCAGGAAGACACCCACTGTGTGATGAGCCCTATCTACTGTTTTGGCTACTTTTTCAATAAAGGTATACTTTTTCAATGACGGTGAATAACTGAACTTCAGTGGATTCAATTTTGTATGAGGTTAGATTCAAGATTGAGAACCAAAGTGATAGAACACAAAATAAAATTAATACTCCTTTTTTTTTTTTTTTTCTCCAGAAAGAAAAATTGGTGATTTTCAATGTAGGACACCTTGGAAGCAATATACATTCAATTCCTAATTTGGGAAACAATATCTGGGTGTGATGTCAATTCTGCAAAGTATCAGTTGATGTCAATATTACGTGAAAATAAAACCATTGTGAAATAGATGATGTAAACGATTACAGTGCTATAGTTAAAGACAGAGAGATAGTGATAGCGGATGATATATGATACCTGAAGGGGGTGTTGGAGGGGTCAAGCAGCCCCTTATATCGCAGGATGGCCGGCCCACTAAGCCCTGTCATGCTGCTCCCGGACGTCTCTGAGATGAAGTCGGGCGGTGGCCGTGCGAAGAGATCCAGCTTGCGCACACAGGCCTGCTGCCATTGCTCCAGAAGTTTGAGCACAGAATGCATGATGGGGGAAGCCACAGGTAGCTCTGTCACGGTGTAGGTAAAAGAAACAAGAGACCCGCGGGTCTAGCGCTCACCTGAGTATCGCAAGTTCACCTTTCACGCAGTCACTAATCTAAATTATTCACAGCTCTACCAAAATTTGACCAGGCATTCTGAAGTAGAAGATGAAAATGTACAATAAGGGCCCAAATTTTTAAAGATTCCTTAATTTGGGGAATTGGGGGCCCCCTGGGGCCCTCTGGGTGGGGCATGGTGCCCATTTTGATAAATTGAGATCCTGACCCCCTAAGGATGCTACCTGCCAAGTTTGACGAAAATCTATCGTGAGGTTTTCAGGAAGAAGATGACAATGTACGATTCAGGCCCCCATTTGGACCTTCCTAACCAACCAACCCCCCCCCCCCCCCCCCCCACCCCTGCCCCCAAGAGGGGCACCCCTGGATCTCCTATGAACAAACTCAAAACTACAGTCATTAATGTACTCACTCATAGTATTATCTTAGCTGTATAACTTCTGATTCTAGAGAAAATTTTTAACGATTCCTTCATTTGGGGGGTTTGGGCCCCCCTGGGGGCCCCCTGGGTGGGACATGGTGCCCATTTTAACAAATTGAGATCCTAACCCCTTAGGGATGCTACCTGCCAAGTTTGGTGAAAATGGGTCATGGGGTTCTAAAAAAGAAGATAAAAATGTACAATTTAGGCCCCATTAGGACCCCTCCTCACCTCCCTCCCCTGGGTCCCAAGGGGGGCACCCCTGATTCTGCCATGAACAAACTTGAAACTGCAGTCATCAATGTACTAACTCATAGTATTAACTTAGCTCCATCACTTCTGGTTCTAGAGAAGAAGATTTTTAAAGATTCCTTAATTTTGGGGGATTTGGGCCCCCTGGGGGTCCCCTGGGGGCCCCCTGGGTGGGGCATGGTGCCCATTTTAACAAATTGAGTTCCTAACCCCCTAGGGATGCTACCTGCCAAGTTTGGTGAAAATGGGTCATGGGGTTCTCAAGAAGAAGATGAAAATGTACAATTTAGGCCCCATTAGAACCCCTCCCCACCCCCCTCCCCTGGGTCCCAAGGGGGGCATCCCTGATTCTGCCATGAACAAACTTGAAACTACAGTCATCAATGAACTAACTCATAGTATTAACTTAGCTCTATCACTTCTGGTTCTAGAGAAGAAGATTTTTAAAGATTCCTTAATTTTGGGGGGTTTGGGCCCCCCTGGGGGCCCCCTGGGTGGGTCATGGTGCCCATTTTAACAAATTGAGTTCCTAACCCCCTAGGGATGCTACCTGCCAAGTTTGATGAAAATTGGTCTTGGGGTTTTCAAGAAGAAGATGAAAATGTAAAAAGTTTACACACGACGCACGACGGACGACGGACGACGGACGACGGACGACGGACGACGGACGACGCACGACGCACGACGCACGACGGACGCCGGACGAAGGGCGATCGCAATAGCTCACTTGAGCCTTTGGCTCAGGTGAGCTAAAAACACCACAAGAAGCGTTACAAAGGCATAAGCAATATAAAGAGTATCCTCCTTTTTCAAAGAACGCACAATATGAAGAGCATCCTTCGTTTTTACAGGTTGGTCCTTACAATGGATATTTCTACAGTAAAATGAAGACAGGATTCAGTGCGTACCTTCCAGAAATACATTCCTGTGACATCAAACTAGAAATGTTGGTATTGGAATACTTATCCTAATCCCTGCATTCAATAATTCAGCAGCAACACCTGCAATCCATATTCACGCTTTAAGACTAGAAACATTAAAGGGAGGAATAACCGAGGCGAGAGCAAATGCACACAGGAGAATGCCGACGGTGCTATGAGGACTACGGCAATATAGCATCAGCAGCAGATTACCGACACATTGCATCCACCTCCACGGGGTGTGGGTCACACAGTCCAAGAAATTACAGGTCAAGTTTAAAATGTTGTTGGCATGATAACTACAATCAATTCACCTTTTAGATTATCATTACAATCAATGCGACAGATATCATTTGGAATTTACAGCATTCACATTTAATGTAATGTCATCACTTACACGTATCAAGCATCAGATAGCGCACACTTCATTCTTGACACGATGATACCAGATATACAGTGTACACACAGTGCAAGTAGTAAATAAGATTCCCAGTAACTGCAACCTTTACTGTTATGTTCACATAAATCTTCACAAACAAAAGCAATACCAGTGTAAGTACAGCTAGCCTATCAGAATTGGTTTTGTAATCATCATCCTTTATCATCATCATTCATCATTATCCTCAATCCTTAGTCATCATACATCAGACATTCAATCATCATCATTATCATTGTCATCATCATCATCATCATCATCACCATCCATCATTATCACCATCCCTCATCATCATCATCATCATCATTATCATCGTTGTCGTCGTCGTCGTCATTCATCAACATCCATCATCATCATTATCACAATCAATCATCATCCATGCCACCATTGAAGCTCACCTGCCAGCTCTATCCCCACCAGAGGAAGGAATGCCTGGAGTTTGTGGAGGACCAGTTTGACCACAGCGTACCGCATCAGGCACCAGCTGTAGGAGTTGTTGTCCGAGTGCTCGGTCTCTCCCGGCAGCGGAACGCCGGGCCGTTTTCGTCGGTAGGGACCGGTGTCATCGTAATCGTCATCATGGTCCATGTAGTCCAGGTCCTCATCGTCTGAGCTGTCACTGGCACTGGAGTCATAGTCAATGCCAGTCTGGTTGGGTGGGATGTAGGGCTGGCAATTATAGAGGGGAGAGAGAGAAAAAATGAAGATAAAGCATTACATTCCCCTTTGTACTACTGTATACGCCGTTATTTTCGAGAGGGTTTTATTTTCGCGAATTTCGCGAGCTTCGGGCTGATCGCGAAATTAAAGACACGCGAAAATATTACCCCGTCATATCTTATGTACAAATTGATGACAAAATGCATCCAACACTGGCCGGACCAGAACACGGCTGTTACACCGGCAAGTACGTAAACATACTATATTACCAGTACGTACGATATGGTGCGACAGATTGTGGAAGTGCAGTACGATGCTAAACATGCATTAAAATGTGCAGCAAGCAATCTCCGTGCTACGTTAACCTAAGCAAACAAACACCGGCTCGATGTGGTCTTGGGTACGGGTGAGGCCTGGCTAGGGATGCATGTAGCCCAACCAGACGCCGTGTGCGCAGGGCCATGTATAGTTAGGATGCATGTTACCCCGACCAGACGCCGTGCGCAGCTAGTGCGACACTAAACTTGTGTACAGCGACAGGGCGCATGTAAAACTTTTGCTAGCGCTAGCGCAGCTCTGAAACTTTGTCATCTATCTATTTGTTGCAACATTTGGTAGGTACTGAGTACAAAATGTCTTGTGAATGCCGTAATTGTTTCATTTTACAAATCTACTGTGTCTTTTTTATTTTCATGTTTGGGAAGTCACAATGCAAATGGAAAAAAAAACAATCGTTACAAGTACGTTGGCAAGTGTTTGAACATGTTTCTCTGGCTTGGCAGTAGACCCTACTACTAATCGTGAATTTAACAACACGCGAAAATGCCACTGATACCGTGATTCGCGAAAATATCTGTACGCGAAAATATTGGCGTATACAGTATTTAATCCTGTGCATACTGTCAGGAGCATGCTAAATAAGTATCATCAAATGCATGCACTTTAGCATGGCATATTCATACACATTGTTGCACCTTTTCTTCCAATATTAGTATGATTATTATGCACATACTCAACATCTACACCCTCAAGAAAAAGCTGGCTCTCCACTGTTATTTATTGGGTAATGACAAGAAAACTGTCACACCTTTATAGCACTTCCAATGAAAAATCCTCACTAAAACACACAATACCTTTTCCATATCCATTACGTAAAAATAAAGGAAGCTTTTGATGACATTAGGTCACACTGGATGCATCACATAAACCTTGACGTGTACAAGGTACAAAACTGACAGCAAAGGCTACAACATTAAAGGGAAGGTATAGTTCTGATTGAGACAGAGATTCAGGCTTTAACTTTTTGTGAGACAATTAGAAACCACTTTTATGAAATATAAAAGAGCATACAATTCTGAGGGAAATTAAAAGTTTATTTGATGAAAAATGGTTTTGAAATGGCTGAGATATCCCTGAAACAAAGTAAAATAAAGTGGTCCTAATACAAGGTGGGACCCCGATTTATTAGGACAGCTTTGTTCCTGGATATTTCAACCATTTTAAAACCAATTTTCATCAAATAAACTTTAAATTTCTCTAAGAATATCCTTTTTGATATTTCATATGAGTGGTTTCTAATCATCTCGCAAAAAGTCTCCATCTCAATCAAAACTATACCATCCCTATAGCAGCATTAAAATCAGTGGAGAAGGGGTTTGTTGCACAGCCTGGAAACTTACAGCCTTACAGCCTGGGTTACAGGCAATCAGTCCCTTTACCTTAACCAGGAAGTAATCTCTGATGCTGGTCTCTGGAGGAACAAAGACCTCTCGAAGCACCGGTTTGTCATCGGGGGCTGCAGAGGAGTTGCGGCCCATCCTCGCCTTCCCCATCAGCCTCAGGGCTAGTCGGTCCCGCTGCTTGGCAAGTGTCTCGTCCCCGCTGGATGAACTGTGTGAAGCTGCAGAAAGAGAGATAGAGAAGATATCATTTTGTTTCATTTGTCTCACTCTCTCACAGAAATGTGTGACTAGCCAATAAGCATGATGTGTGTGGGGTTTTTTTTTGTTAGTCAGCATTTATTCTGCTTTTACAGTCAAAACAGAAAATACAATTAAATTACTGTAAAGAATTACCGCAACATAACTACATTACAAAGGAGCAAAACAAAAGTGCAATCTCATATAATACTACAGCATAATTACAATAAAACATTTACGGTTGCATAAATCATAAAAGGCTGTGCATTTGATTCAACAAGGAATAAAATGTTTTGATATGTGCGCACCCAATTTAGTACAGTAATTCTAACATACATAAAACCAATGTGAACTGTGTTGCATTTGCACATACAAATTTGGAAGTCTGTCGTACATACTTTTCACACATACGAAAGCTCATGACATAGTCTGGAGAAAATTTTGTCTCTAAGCGGTCATAAAGTTATCCAACTGCAACTCCTGACATTTATTTACCATTACCAGGAATAATATTGGGGGAAAGTAACTGTAAAATCCAGCAAAAAAGAAAGAAGAAGAAATCTAAAACCTTTATTATTAATAATGGTATGAAGACATTATGTTGTGCACAATATTCCCTATACTTACATACAAATTATATCACAGTGATCTCATAGTTTGATGGGTAGACTACTATTTTTCCATTCTATTTTTTTTTTTTGGGGGGGGGGAAAGGGGAGTTCTTGTGTACTGAAAGCGAACTATGCAAGATGTTTTTTCTTGCTTATTTTCCTAAAATTTTAGGCAAATTTTTGTCATGCAGTCAACAAAGAGAATAGACAAAATTATGTAATCAACATCTTTTGGTAATTTCTTGTAGACTTCTGGGCAAAAAAAAGTACCATAACAGGGGAGCAGAACAGGATAAGGTGGGTTGAAAGAAGCAAACTTACCTAGCAATTTGCTCTGGGCAACCACTTTCGCTCCGCCCCCAAAGACAGAGGCCCATGTCTTGTCGTTGAGGTCGTGGCCAATGAGACGGAAGAGTTCGTTGGCGTTGTTATTGGCCAGGGCGTGGAGCAGCAGGCTCATGTAGACGGCCAGGAGACCCTCGCAGAGCTGGATGTTTGGTATCGGGATGTCATCGTCCCTCTCGCTGGCAAGCAAGGCTTGGTACGTGGCCACACCTATATACGAGTTTGGGGAAGATTTGGTCTCTATTGATAAACTCCTCTTTAATCCAGCTGGAATGATGTCAGAGTCAACATTTTCCGACAATCTGTCTCAAGTTTTAAATCTACTCTCTCAAAATCTTTTAAAAAAAAATCTTGATGTCCAAAATGGGTGTAGTTCACCTACAAAAATGGAAATTTTGATTTTATACTGCAAACTTTAAGTAAGTTAAATCTCAATGTGCAGGGGTCATGGGCTTGACTCAGTGGACAACATTCAAATTTATAGATAGTATACTCCAACACATCAAGCTAAGTAAATCAATTAAGATACTACTAGAAGGCAGTGAGGATTTTAATAAGTTGTTCCTTTTAAATGGTCTACAAAAAGCAGCAATGCATGGCAAACTCTGCAGCAATCTACAGCTGTCATCCATCCACCACTCACATTCAACTGAGATGGGCATGTGGGAGATGGTGCACAAACGAGTCAAGAATCCCTGTCACTCACACTTAAGATCCCTCTCTCACATAATCCCTACCTGGCCATTTCCCAGGTGGAGATGTGATGCTGAGGTTGTGCTGATCGTGGCTGGGATGTCGACTTCGTTTTCTGCCAGCGCTGACGAGCTGACCGACTCTGAACATCACATTGTTGCTGGCTCTTGGTGTATATGCATCCATACCTGACAGGTGAGACAAAATATGACACCAAAACTTCATGAAATCACTTTGTTTCTTTCTCAACTCAATTCAAATATTCATGAATTGCTAACATAAACTGCCTTGCCAATAACAGTGGATAGACATGCATCTAACACTCCTCCAAACTTGATTCAAATTTCACAGAGAACATAAAAGTTCCTACATGATTAATGTTCTAACTAGATATATCGCTACGGCTACTGATATGCCTCCGCCATAATGCATGGTTCTCCTAATAGGTCTACAGTACAATGTCTTGACTATGTGTGATGACAGTTTCACACAATTGGCAAAATATTAAAATGACAGGTTTGAAACAAATGTGCTGAATGTTCACTTTCCTAGAACTAGGTTCAATTGGATGAATGATTAAAATGTCAGAGTGCAGGTATTTGGGGAACTGATGATTTTTACTTGACTTTTGGCCCTTTTATAAGTTTATGCATTGAGTAATTTTCAAGGTATTAAGAAAAGTATAATTTCAGTATCAAATGGGAAAATAGCATCATCTAAACCTGGCCTTTGACCTTTGACCTCACAGTTCCAAAGAGAATCACTGTTAGGTTGAACATGCATAAATATGTAAGTTTCATGATGATACCTTGAGTTACTTTCGAGATATGGAGGAAAAAGTGCAATTTAGCACTTTCACTTGACCTTTTACCTTTTGACCTTTGACCTTTTGGCAAGAAACTTCCCCAAAAATATATATTGGGTAATACATGCCATACATCAAGTTTTTAAAAAAAAAACCTTCAGGCATATTGCATTTTAAGGAAAGTAGTGATATTTTGAGGAGTTGACCTTGACCTTTGACCCCCTGACCTTTGACCCATGACCCCAACTTCCCTAGATAATCACTGCCCATCGGTACAAGCATATATACTAAGTTCCACGAAGATATCTTGAACCATTTGCGAGATATGGAGAAAAACATGAAATTTCAATTTTTTTTTCACAAAATAACCTGTGACCTTTGACCTTTGACCCTGTGACCCTAAAATCCACACAAAGTATTATCCCCCAAGGATATACCCTCATACCAAGTTTGATGTAAAACCACCACACGGTTCTTGAGATATCAACAAAAACAAAACGGGACGGACGGACGGACGGACGGACGACCCGAAAACATAATACCTCCGGCCACTTCGTTGCGGAGGCATAAAAAGTGTTGATGCATTATGGCAAAATATTTTTAGTCCACCATTTTTAGAAACAGCTTATGTAGGTTTGAAGCATTTGAATGATTTTAAGCTATGAGGAAAATATTTCTGTCATTTTTCACATAAATTATGGCATTTCCAAGCAATAGGTTTGTGTCAATATCGTGCACAAGGATATAAACTGCTTTGGACCTTGATGTGCCATTGATATATATGTAGTAACATAATGGTAGGCCTTGTTTATTAGAAGTTCATCCTATGGGCACATGTACCTCAACATTATTTTGAAAAGATGCTTTAAGAATATTGAGAAAACAGTATCATGTATGACTAAAAAAAAACTTCCCAAGAAAAGTGTGCATGTTTCTAACCATATCAAAAAGAAAAGATAGAGCAGTTAAGTGATCTTTACAGACTAACCTGTAATCTTTGCTTTCCCAATAGATGCACTGAAGGAATCACTATCACACAAGCTTTGGTAGACACAGGCCGAGAGTGCTGCACTGAGAGCATGAACCACTGAAATGATTGGCGAGTGGTGGTTGGGTGAGGGCGGGGCACTGAAGTCCAGGATGGTGCGGAGGATGCTGTGTATGTGCAGTCGCAGGTAGAGAATGGGGTCTGTCACCACTGTCTTGCAGTTAGCGATGCTGGCAGACATGAGTGGCAGGGTAGTGGGCAGCGGGAGGGGCGAGGAGAGCTGCTGGACGATGCGCTCCTGCTGCAGCTCTTGGACCAGGAGGACCAGCTCCATGGCAACGGATGCCAGTCCTCCTCCACTGGCTCCGTAGAGCATGGTGTAGCTGACCAGCGTGCGCAGAAGGTGGTGGTTGTCACGCAGCCAGCGTTTCCGCCGCACTGCTCTCTGCCGCTTCTCCTCGAGGTCCAGCCGCTTCGCCTGGAGCTGCTCATACAGCGTGGACTGCCGTTCATCTCCGTCCGCACCGTCCTGTTCATCAGCACCCTCGTCCTCAGCAATGCTCTTGATGGTGACTGGGCTTCCATAGTGGCAGAGCTGTCGCAGAGTTTCAACCTGTTGCTCTAGCCATATGTAGAGCTGGTATCGCAGCTGCCCACCGTCGACTTCAAAGCCTGTGGCGAGAGTTCGCAGTTCTTCCATCATGATCTTCAGGCAGCAGATGAACTTCAACTGCTGTGCCATTATGTCAATGCTGTTATCCTCTTCTTCCTCTCCCACTGTGCTCTCCTGTTTGCTACCAATGGTGCTGTCATCTGCTCCATTCACCAGTGTCTCATCTGCAGGGTTGGCTGTACTCCCTTCCCCCTTTTCAGTTTTCTCCTCCTCCTCCTCCTCGTCATCATCATTGTCATTACCCCAGTCAAGCTTCAATTCCTCCTCCTCAAACCTTCCAGCAAATGAAGAACCCCAATCCATGTCCAGCCCAGAATCATTCTTGTGTCCATTCGTCATCTGGCTGACCGGAGCACCCCAATCCATGCCCATTCCACTGTCCTTGGACGAAGAGTCTGTGTAGCTGGAACTCAAGAATCCTTCCTTGAAAGTTCCCGTGCTGATCACGCTACTGCTTGGGGGGCTCTCTTCTGCCTTACTCTCTGCTAGCTTGTTCTCATCCACCTTTGGCTTAGTCCTGACTTTTGGGAGCTTTGACAACACATCGAGAGCAAGGAGGGGGCATCCTGCCGACAGATGGGTGTGAGCCGTGGTGAAGAAGAGTCTGCGCTCCTCGGGCGTGATCTCATCCTTGACTAATCTCTCGTCTTGACCTGCCATCTGACCAAACCCACCACCGCTTGCACCCACTATCAGCAGCCCCATCCCCTGGCTCGCCTTATTGGCATCCGCAAGTTGCCGGCGTACAAAGAGCGGATGCGTCCTAAGGTAGTTGTAGAAGTTGAAGACCTCTGGATTGGCCCGTTCCGATTTCGTCTCAATCTCCGAGGAACCCTCTGCCTTCTCTCCGTTGCTCAGGTTGCTCTTTGGATTGTTGCCCTCTTTGGCTGGAGACTGGAGTAGTGTTTTGAGTGCCGAGGGGTAGTCTCGCAGCATCCAGTGTGCGATGCTCCGCAGGAAGGGGTCAGGATGTGGGTAGTTCCCTTCCATTGGGTTCCCTTTCTCATCTTGGGCAAGTATCTGCACAATATCAACAGAATCACCATAGCATATTTGCATCAGCATTCTCAAAATCTACCTCCACGACCAAAGAAGATTCTACTTGTCTGATGATAGTTGATAGCCTTTTTTTTTGTTGGCAGGCTTGGAAATGCATCCAGTAAAACAAAACATTAAAAGAAGGATATGCTGTCACATAAAAGGGTCAGATTCCATGGGTCTTTTCATGTGCAGTCCAAGTTCTTATACACAAATACTGCATGTTAACATATCTTGAAAGGAAAGCTTGGTAACATTATTCTCAGAACACTTTAATGGCAGTCACATAAAAGTTACTGTTATAAATATAATCATTATCATGCATTTCAATAATGTGTCCAACATAGTTCACTGTACAGGAGGGTAAACAATTTATAATTTCTACAATTTCTTGGATTGGTGCAGCAGCCACACTGAATAGAGGTTTTCATTTCTTCCATTTAATATTTGCAGTAACAGTACAGTACACATTTGATCACCCATCAAGGACTTAAATTTGAAATGAAATATGTTCATTTAGTTTGAGAAATCAATCTGACCTTTAACCCTAGGATGTCCTTCTGGGTTTGCGGCATCTCCTCGTCTTCATAGAGTCTTGCCACCACCATTGCCAGCTGGATGTCTTTCAGGTTGTTGGTGCACACCTCTATGGCATCCTTCAGGGACCCAGCGAGAAGGAAAAAGGCGGCAGCGTGCTCAAAGCGCTGCTTGCCAAGCAGCTGGAATGCATTCTTCAGCGCCGCCTTGCGCCAGCGGTCCTTGTTGAAGTCGTTGCGAAAAAAGTTTGTCATACGCTGATCCTGGATGGATCTGTGAAGTTAAGTCAGTGATGGGAGCATTTCAACATTTTTTTAAAAGTAGTTTTGTACATGGAAGTAAATGATTCTAAATGCTTCCCAGAAGCTCCATCAGTAGGTACTATAAAACTAGAAACATTCACGGCATGAAACTTTTGCAATTTGGAGGCGACTGCAATTTACTGTATGCAGCATGAAATTCTTGCAGATTGCTGCTGGCATTCAATGCATTGTGCAAAAAAAAAACTTTCACATGCGTTTTATTTTCGTAAATCTTGGCTCCACACAAAATTCGCAAAAGTTTCATGAAAAGTAAATATGTCTGGTTTCACAGTAGTCAACAGATGACAGCGATCAGTGATAGTTTGTGCTTTAATTGGTGCAATATGCATATTTGGCCATTTAGCTGCTCTGATGTAATAAAAAAAAAAAATCCTGAAAGCACACACTAAAACATCAAATAAATGAAAGTGGTGATGAAAATCTCTCCTTACCGGAACAACCCCCAGAGTACTGCCTTCTTCTTCATGGCTAGGTAGAAGAGAGAGGAATCCAGAGGATTTCTGTTGGCCTGAAACTGTGACTTTGCGACCTGCAAATAGCAATAGCAGACACAAAAACAAAAAGGAAACCATTATCATTTGCACATAACATCTTAAACAATTTCTCCTTTGCAGCAGAACAACAGGAAACTACAAATTTACCTTTAGTTTAACAGTAGGTTCGTGACATGCAAATTGTTAACTGCTTTTGATTGATACATGCATATATTTTGTCATTTCTTTGAGAAAGAATGACATACTCATCTATATGGTAAAGAGCTAACAACAAAATCACAAATTGAGATAATCTAACAGTTTAACCATTCCTGTGCCAGGGACTTTAGACAGTGTGTAGAGTGCTATGGGGATTTCTGTGCCAGGCTGATCTCAAGGCACACAAAGGGTTAACTGATTTTATCAGATGCAGAACTCCTTGGTGCATAACAAAACTATTTTCAGACTAACTGATAGGACATTACTATCCACAACAGACACAAGATATATTGTCTGTCAATTGGTTTTAGGTATTGGGGAAGTTATTTTCAGTTCGTACGCACTCAAGTGCCAAGTATACATGCTACTAGGAATATTGCCAAAAGTTATTCATACTGACATAAAAGTACATGCATGACTGTACAATAATTGCACTATTTACACGGACATCACTTAACATGGCATTGAAGCCAGATGCTGTGAGTAGGAAAAAGTGATTGGGTCTTGTTTAACTAGCAATCATTTTGTACAATTTCCTTTGAGGTGTTTCTTTCCAATCCACAAATTTCTTGACAGAAATAAATATATCCCACTGCTTGCCTTTTCGATGCATCTCTTCAGGGTGGTGTTGTTGCGGACCCACCAGCCGACGCCCACTGACCGAAGCTCCGCCCAGGTGGGCGTGCCCTTCTGCATACCTGGTATGAGTGACAGCAGCTCCTCCTCGGCCTCAGAGTGGAATGCCCAGGCAAAGTGACAGGTGGCCAGTCCTTGGTGTTTCCATTGCACCTGTTTGCCAGTACCAGAAGAAGACAAACAAAATGAAATCTACTCTAAACCATGTTTTCATTGCACCTGTTTACCAATGCCAGAAAAAAAAAATCTACACAAAACTATGTTTCTATTGCACCTGTTTACCAATGCCAGAAAAAAGACAGAAACAAAATAAAAATTTACACAAAACCATGTTTTCAGTGTACCTGTTTATCAATGCCACAAAAAAGACAGGAACAAAATAAAATCTACACAAAACTATGTTTCCATTGCACCTGCTTGTTAATGCCAGAAAAAGACATAAACAAAACAAAATCTACACAAAACTTTGTTTCCATTGCACCTGTTTGCCAATGCCAGAAAAAGACATTAACAAAATAAAATCTACACACAACTATGTTTTCATTGCACCTGTTTACCAATGCCAGAAAAAGGCAGAAACAATAAAATCTACACAAAAATATGTTTCCATTGCACCTGTTTGTCAATGCCAGAAAAAGTCAGAAAAAGACTGCAATCTACACAAAATTATGGGAATCCATTAATGAGCACTCAGGTGCTGGTTATAAGACTTGACACAGCTTTTTGTCAAAACCCAAAAGTAATGTTGTAAGAACCTGTTTGTGATCAGGATTTCTACCCTTCCTATAATCATATTACCACTGGACATTTTCAGAAGAGTCATGTTAAAATATGTAAATTTTAGCCAAAGAACAGTGACCTTTGACCTCAAGGGATCCAATCAGCACATCTACACTTGATGTAGCATGCCTGAGCATTGTACCAAGTAAATTCAAAGAGGTGTTGTTGTTGTTTTTTTAATTGTAATAAAGAGCTGTGGAACATACGGGCAGACAACCGGAAAAATGATGCCTCCAGCGCCACACAGGGTGGAAGGATTAAAAAACAGTTTGAGTACACCAGGCACAAGATGTGGCTACTCTATGGTAACCAGGTGCAACTGGATGGGCACAAACCTGTTGGTGGAGCGGAAGGGATTTGGTGAGGCAGACATGGAAGCGCATGGCGAGCAGAAATCGAAGACCGCACTCATCCAGCGTCTCTCCTGGAAAAATGAGGCACAATCAAGATATGACTCTAGGGATTAATTCCTTTTCCCACCAACATTTTCTCATCCACATTCATATCTCTTCCTCTCTATTTCTTGCTCTCTTTTTATTTTTCTCTCTCACTAGCTGCAGCCACTCTACATGAAACCAGGACTGCCAACTCTCACGCATTGAGTGTGAGACTCACGCATTTTGGTCCTTTCTCACTCTAAAACTTTATTTCATTTGCATGCATTTCTATTGATCTCACTCATTTTGACTCCTAAATTATAGCATTGGCCTATGGGAGTATCACTCTCAACTAGTTTCCAGTGTTGGCAGCCCTGTGAAACAATGCATAGTTTGAGTGATGTGAAATTACCCATATTTTTGGTCTCTAACCCATGAACTCTCTTTGAATTAAAAGAAACAAAAACAGATGCACAACAGCGTGCAATATAATTCACAACGTGTATAAACAACATGAAATGGATCTAATCACCGGACAAGCTTCTCAAAGTTTCAGCCATGTGAGGTTACACGACACAAAAACTATGCACAGTTTTGTGAGAAGAGAGAAACTTCTCAAGTGCATGCAAGAAGTATAATACATGGTCACATGTTTCTGATGGCTTGAAATCAGAGGAATTTCTGGAACGTTGTAATGTGCTGCCATGGAGGACAAGAGTGGTGACTAACCTGCATGAGAGGAATCAGAGTTCCCAACATTGGCGTATCCTGCCCCTTCTCTGCCTATCACAGTGCCTGCTCAGAAAAACCAACACATAGAGAACAAATGTTTTTACTATTACATTCATTCAAGTATTACCCAAGTAGATGACAAAGACCAGATTCTTTTACATTCTACATGACAGAATTCCAAACAAAGTAGAGAAATTATGCACTGTACTCGACTAACCACCTTGACCATCGTAGTAAAACATAAATACAATTTGAGGATTTCATATCTCCTCCTTCCTCACTTTACACATGTGAAAAGTCATATTTGACAACTGTAAACATTACATACCATCCTCAATGAACTCATCTGAGTTTGATATTAAAATGCCATATGCGAGTTATGCTGGCATTAGGGTACGATCACTGTATATGAATTCTGCAATTGTAATTTGGGTTTATGAAATGTATCTGCTATTTCTTTCCTTTTGCCAAAATCTCCATTAGATTTTCACTAGTATAAATTGGAGGACAGATGATGTGTGGTGTCAGAGAATGAAAAACAAGGAAAGTTGTTGTTGTTTTTTTCAATCATTGCTACCAAAGCTGGCGAGCAGGGAGGGATAGCTATGTAAACTGACCTGCACTGCCTCCACTGTGAGAGGTGATCTCTGTCTTGGTGGAGGCAATGGTGTCTGCCAGAGCTAGTAGGTGCATCTGGTCAAGAGAGGACAAGCCAGGAAGGTGCATGTGAGTCAGGTAGTTGGTCAGCAGCTGTGCCTGACCAACAGTGAAGTACGCAGGGTCCTTCAACTTGCTGGAGACAGACGCAGCCCCATCCTGAGGCGACCTGAGTTCACCACTGGGTTCCAGTGACGAGGGGAAGCCATCGGCACTGGTCGAGAAGAGCTGTGAGTAGTCCTGCGTGTCCACCATCTCAAGCTCATCGGGAGGCCCCAGGATGCTCATTGTACGGCTGGCTCTGGTGACAGTGGGCGCGGTGGCCACAGTGACTGGTGTGTCAGCTGATGTCAGATGATAGAGGGGTAGGGGTGGAACTGAGACCAGTTCTATGTAATCCAACTTTGGGCCACTGTCGTCCAAGACTGAGGGCTCCACTGGGCTGTGAGCGACAGAGAGTGTTTTGAGGCTGCGGCGAAATTGCTCTTCCTCATCATCCACTATCTTGTCCCCCTGCTTGGACACTCCCGCTAGAAGAGATCTTTTCACCGCCTCCTCCCCAGCAATGCAGTTCACCAGATGAACTAGAATGGCCTTGACACGTCGTATCTTGCCGCTGCTCATGAGGCCCATTAGCTGTTTGGGATGATATTGTGGAAGAACAGGGCAGGCAGAGTATGAGATCTCAAAGAGTCCAAAGTCCTGTGTGACATCATCCCTGTCATCCTCCTGCTCCTGGTTTGATGACATCATCCCAGACCCTCGGAGGAGCTCGCTCATGTCATTGTAAGACTTTTCTCGATCAGTTCTTGACATTGGGACAGTCTGAAGGTTGACTGATAGACTTGAGCTGACACTCTTCTGAGAGACTACCGTCTCTGCCACACTAGGAACAGGTCTCCTGTACTTGCGTCTCCGTGATCTCCAGTTTTCTTCTCTCCACTGGCAGTAAACCTGCATCTCATTCTGAAGTCCAATCACAAGGATTCCAGCCCTGACCCAGGACAACATCTTGGAATGGGGTGCTATGCCATCAACAGATGTCAATTTGACAGTTCTGAGGGGCATCCACTTGGCACCTGTGGTCTCCCCCATGGTTGCACCCCTCTGCAGTCCCGTTGGAGGCATTATCCTGTCCTCTGGAATCCCATCTGAGCCAGCTTCAAAAAGTTCTGTTGAGACTGGGGCAAATACCACCACCTTTGATCCCATGCCAACTGTCAGGATGTGTGTCCCATCCTCTTTGGAGACCCATGAGAGTTGTACAGGCAGTGACCAGTCATCAGAGTGTGACTGCCTCCCTCTGTGGATGCTGCGCTTGCGTTGTGCCACTGCAGCCGGCAGGCTCTCTGGGGATGGAGGGCTTCCACAGCTCGAGCTTGGGGAGCCAGAGATGTTGAGGAAGTCATTCACCTTTGAGCTGCGCTTCATTGTCTTATAACTGACGACATCTGACTCTAGGACCTCATCATCTCCTTGGTGCATCCATGCCTTGAGGTCAAGGACCCCGAGGTCAATCACCTCTTCAATCGTCCACTCCGACCCACCTGTTGACTCGCACTCATAGATTCCTAGTTTGAGTGAGACCGGTTCCGGATCTAGCATACTCCTTGGAGCAGTCATCCTGTAGATGCATGCAATGCGGCCATTGTACGCACAGCTGAGTGCGACAGGAAGCCCACCAACAGAGAGGGCGCTGTCAGGTTCAGACTGTACCACAAGTTTCCACTCCTCCCACTTGTAGGAGGCCCGTGTGAAGCTATCCTGCTGGGACGGATCAACGTCTTGATGCAGTTCTTCCTCCTCATCAAAACTGGCCTGAGAGCCATCCCGTGGTGACATGTTACACATCCAGAAGCGCAGCTTGCCATCAGAGCACGCTGTCGTGAACAAGTATGGGGCTACACATGCTGGGTAGATGCTGGACGAGCTGAGATGTCCAGCTGCTGGTGTGGCACTGATCACCTCCACTCCGGACGGAAGGGTCAACTTCTGGCTGCAAACCTTGTGCGAGAATGTCTTGATCTTGCTGGACACCCTCTCTGTGTTCTTCTTGGAGTCATACTGTGCTGATGCGCTTCCCTCCGACAGGTTACTGGAAGAATCGTCGGGAATATCATCTTCCAAGTCTGACTCCTCGTCAGAAACCAGGCCATCACACTGAACTGAAATGAAAGAAACGTAAACAGTTGAAGAACTCAGTTGCCGTCTTCAGTGATATGCATACAAGCTGTATGAGGTGCAACAGCAAAGCGACTTGTGGAGTACATTATGTAGACATATAAACAAAGAAGGCTTTACAGTTTGAATCATGGGTTTCTGAAGTACACATACACACCCACAGCTAGGATGCAACACACTTTTCATGAAGTATTACAAACTAAGTTTAACTTGATGATTCCTGTCAAATTTTGATGAAATCATACGGTATACTGTAAAGCAAAATATTTTCATGGCCTGAAATTTTTGTGAATTGGAGTAGATGGCCTTTTTCACAACATAAATTTCCCGAATTGCACCTGGCATTCAATGCAAATAGTGTATGTAGACAGGAAACTTTGCGTGCATATTGATTTCATGAATCTTGGCTCTAGCGAAATTTGCAAAATTAAAATGCATGCAAATATGTCTGGTTTTACAATGACCACGTGGCCCATCTATATACATCTGCGATACAAACTGGTTCTTCCAGTGTGCAACAATACTGCATTCAAAAGAGTCTTGCCATTACAGCTCAGCAAAAGAGAAATTGCAGAGTGATCAAGTACAATAACATAAAAGATCGAAACAAAAAAATGGAGGAAAACTTTTTATTGTCTGCCATTCCATTGTGAAAAGACCATAGAGTAGACCGGCCATTATATGAATAGGACATATTTGAAAGGATGAAACTTCTGGCCAGAACTTACCACTGCCTCCTTTGGACAGCTCCCTCTCGAGGCGGATGTACCACATGTGCACCACAGACTCCCCGCCGGACTTGCGTTCGACCACGACGAGGAAGAAGCGCTCCTCGAAGAGATTGGTGTGGAGAGGAGATGAGCTCGTGCTGCCCATCCTGTGACTGGATCTGGAATGCTTGACCTTACCGTCTGGCCCGGAGATAAACTGCTGCTGGTATACGTGCATCAGCTGAACATTTTTCCAGTTCTGAAAGAGAGAACAGAAACAAAAATATTATTAATTCTTGGTTGTTAACGTTACATCCATTTTCATTGAAACTGATTTGCAACATACACATTCCGCCCTTATCTTTGTTAAAGTGCTATCTCTGACTGCTCCAGATATATATATATATATATATATATATATCGTCGCTGGGGCGATAAGACATCGTATCTACAAAATGTCAAATGTTCAGGAGAGCCAAAAAACATGGCGGCCAAGGCACTGTGGCGAATGGGATAGCCTTTCCTTTGACATGCCGTGGTGGCTTCATTTTTGGAGTAAGACAGTTGGGATTTGGACAGGACATCACTTAACCCATTATTTGACCATTAATCCAAAAAACTCATTTTCACCAAAATTGCAGATACAAGGTCTTATCACCCCAGCGACGATATATCTTTCAGTTAAAAAAATGTTTCTGCTTGTGTGCACAAGGATGAAAACAAGAAAGAGTAATAGGTCCTGCTTACCATATACGCAACATATTTCGCAGGGTGTTTATTGTGATGAATTTTGCGAGTCAGGTGCCATTCGAAAATATAAGAAAATGCAAAAATAGAAATTCTGATCCCGACATAAAATACATGAACAAGGTATGTGATAACGGCTGTACTCCATGATCAATTGCAAATTTAACAATTCACAAAATTGTCAAAAATTAGACTTCCTAAATACATGCCGTATACAGCACTGCTTTTGATGTGGACTTTAAACCTTCCATGACAATATGTTGCTGTTGTTGTTTTTGTTGTTGTTGCTGGTGGTGGTGGTGGTGGGGTGTGTGTGTGTGTGTGTGTGTGTGTACATGGCATGCTCCTCCAGTGGACAAGAAATGTCCACAGGGAGAGTTTTATTCAAAGTGAGAGTTCTCTTTAGTGCAAGCAATTATTCATTACCTGTTTGGCATTGGTCAGTGGGTCCAACTCGATCACGCACCCAGGTCGAGAAGTGGACTGGAGGCTGATGACCTGAGGTGACCTCTGACCTTTTGCCTCTTCCTCTCCGTTGGCGTTCTGCAGGAGGAATGCTGTGACTGGCGAGCTACTGCTCAAGTAGCCCTAAAAACCACACAAAGAAATGGTGACATGAGATTCAAAGCTGTCATGGAGGATGGGGCAAATGTATTTGCACGTAACAAATGTGGTTTTAATTGAGCATTGGCCTTTGAGCTACTCACATGCACAAATCATGATACTTCTGCTGACACTACAGGTGAATATTGCACACAAAAGATCACTACTGGCTACCTGGTACACTGTACCTATCTTAATGTGAGGCTTGTATTTACACCATTTATGGCCTCTGAATTACAGAAGGGAATTTACCCAGGCTACTTTCTGATTAGTGAAAAAAAAAAAAGTTGTGATTCATGATCTCATAATACATAATGCTGACCACTTCCTTATGATAACACTTCATTTTCTGTATGACAGAAGTCCAAAACTCTCAAACTGGCAAATATGCATTCACAAACACTTTACATTGATATCATGCACTGAACAAGGATTCATATTCTGACTAGTAACCAGTGTATCATTCACACTTCACTTAACTGGACATATTCAATACACCCCTAACAATTTTTACTGGTCTGGTTAAATCAGTACTGTAGACATGATAACAGCAGAGAAAATATATCCATCTAGACCAACCTCCAGCTGGTTGCTGCTGGGCGTGATCTCATTGAGGAGAGACCTGGCATCGATGACAGCCTGAAAGACTCTCAGGCTGTAGCCATCCGAGGCAATGAAGCACGCACTGGGTGAGTTGGAGATGGGGCCAAGGCATGAGCTCGGAAGCAGACTCGGCATCCAGGCGATGTGGGAGAAGGCGGAGACAAACGGTGAGTTGATGCGTGCCAGCTCCATGACTCCGCCCCCTTTGCCGAGGGGGCCCACGTTGAAGACCCTCCACAGGATGAGCTCGCTGCAGAGGCCTGTCGGGGCACTCATGTCTGGCCAGTTCAGCTCGGCATTCACCTGCTCCATGAGCTCATCTGGTAAGATGATTTCATCCTTCTCATTAAAGTCCTGAGTCGAGCCCTCGACAGTTGAGTTGTACAGTGTCATCAGCCGGCTGTGCTCACTCTCTGACAGCACATTCTTGCCAAAGAGGTTGATTGCACCGGGTCCCTGTGGCAGTGACGAGGTTCCTGCCTCCATGGCCATGCTGGCACGCTTCACGATGGAGGCGCGCCGTGATATCATGGAAGTCCTTCTGCTGCGGCTTGTCGCCACATCAAAGTCCACCTCCACCTTTGGGATGTTGTGGTGTGAGGTTGTGAGGAGGAGGGGCAAGATTGGATGGCAGGCCAGGTGATTCAGGCTGAAGCGATGGCCGCATGCACGTCCCATGTGATTCACATTGAGCACAGTCTGGAACTTGGAGCCCTCCTGGAAGCTGATCTCCCACTGGTTCAAGGATCCATTGGTGTGCTTGGACAGCATGGACACCTTCGGGGTGAAGGCAAAGATGTCCACTCCCGATGGCACCTGGCTCAGATATTTGGCAAAGCTGTAGCTGGGGGTCATCCCTGGTGCCTCTACCGGTGACATGGGATCCAGCAGGCGCCGACTTGCCCTAGGATCCATGGTGAGATTGCTACGGTACAGGACAAGGTTGTTGCACAGGGTGGTGGCATCAAACGTTGGGAAGGCATGGGGGATGCGGCAAGAGAAGCTGACCTGAGGTTGCCGGTGGACACCGGGGATGTGTTCATCCATCCAGTCCACCAACCACAGCAGGAAGGAACCGTCGATGGGGTGGATGCTGTAAAGCATGTCGGCATTGCAGTGCCATTCTTTGATCAGTTCCTGGAACTTTTTCTCCACAGTCCTCTGGGCCTGCACCCCGCCCCTTGTCAGTGTGGGAACCGGGCTGCTGTTTGGTGAAAAAGGACTGGTGTTCAGGTTGTCAGGACGGGATGGTGTCTGGATGCTTGGGCTGTCAATGTTGGCATCTTTGGTGAAGTCTGAGGAAAGAAATGAAAGCCTAAGCTTAGATATTTCACATACAACATCTACATATATTTAATTTTGACAGCACTCCTCTCTCTCTACTTGCAATAAAACTGTAAATTTTTAAAAGATTGTGATCCTGATGGTAGTTTGTTACAAAAAATGCAGAAAAGCAATAATGATTGTTAGATAATTTGATCTTCATATTAAGAACAGAAATCAACCCGAGCATAGGTCAAGGAAAATATGCAATATCTGTGGCATTTGAACATACGTAACAGGACCATTGTACTCCTGTACAGATCCTTGAGATAGACCCATGGAAGTACGAGACAATTGAGAATGACGATGATGCTAACTGGTATTATTCACACCTTGTACAGTCAACATGTGAAACTTCCCTACATAAAAAAAAACAACAATGTTTCAGGAGTTGTTGTCTTCCGAAGTCGGTTTCAACATATCCCTTGTGACGTTGTGATTGGCTGAAAGTTAGGATAGCATATATCAGATTCCCTTCTACTTGCTTTGACTGTTTCATAGCATCTTCTGTTTCCATTCTAGTCAAGAGGTTTGCTTGATTATGTGACTGTATTTCACATTACTTCACAGATTAAACACTGTCATGTCTACTTGAAGAGTTGCCATTTAATGCAGCAATCAACCCCTGCCCATCTCCCTACTCTTTGTTGTTTTTTATTTTCAGTGAAAACTATCTCATTAAAGTCATAAAAAAATAAACTGATATGTAACTCCATGAATAAGATTCCAGAGCTGTCTTCATTAAATTTAAAAAAAAAAAATGCCTGATCCAGATGAAATGATTAGTATTGAATACAACTGGTAGGTGAAAATACCTTGATTTGATGAGTCTGCATTGATCTTCACAGTTGGAATGTCATCTGCAAAAAATGCAATATATGAGGTAGTTTTAAGGGAATGCAAACATGTCCAGATTTTGAGCATGTGATAATGTGATCATACTTATCATTATGCTATGTACTAACCATTAACTGGTTAGATGCTACATATGCCTTGCAATTCATTACCATAAAGCTTCTTATACAATATGCATATATTCATGTATGTTGGGCATTCCTCTTATATGCCAGGACTTTATTAAAAGAAGCAGATTTTGGCTGGGAATTTGGGAGAACTTGAGTGCATCTGGACTTCATCAAAATTTGATGAAAAAGATCTGTACGCTAGGAATAAGTTTGCTTTGTGCACTGCAGTGTAATAAGGGTCTCATCTCTGAAACCCCTATACCCCTACAAAAGATAGATTAATTCCCGATGCATTTATTGTGTGACATTTTGCCATCTGGACCCATCGAACGGCTGTGCGATGCTGTACCTTCATCTGACTGGGCCTCCTGGTCAGATGTGCGGCTGTCCTCTGCGGTCACTCCCTGCTCTTCGTCCGGTGGGCCTCCTAGGGTGAAATCATGTGGCCTGGTCTCTTTCCCCGTCTGCAGGAGTGTCTCGGCCGCCAGCGTAAATTGGAGCTCCTTGTTGTTTAGCCAGTTGACCACAAAATTTGGTGCGTTGCCCTTGGTCATGGTGCCAATGGCAGGCAGAAGTGGAATGTCTGGGTAGACAGGTCAAAGGTCAAAATGGGAAAGGTCATATATTTGCCTCTGTGTTTAACTGATGCTATTTTTAACATCATTATGTGCTTTTCAGTTGGCACATCTGAGCCCCATTTCATAAAAAGTTGATATGATAGCAACTCTTGCTGGAATGGCAATTGTCATGGTAATGACAAGAATCCAACTTCCTGGTTGATTGTTGCTTTGAGAAGTTGCTATTCCAGCAAGAGTTGCTATCTTAACATCGTTTATGAAATGAGGCTCTGGACCATTAATAGCAGGAAATAATTGCAACAGCATATTTGAGCCCATGATGAGTGTTGAAACCAAATATGTTTGAGTACATAGGACTTGAAACTACTTGCTAGGATGTTTTTGCAATGGTGCAAATATACAATAATATCCTTTTGACAGTTCAACTTTGAATTTATTTGCTAGCATTTATTCATTATTCAGGCACCATTTATTATAACAATCAAAGTAAATATTTTGCTATCTTCAAAGCTGGTCTCAGAAACTTGTAATCAACTTTCACACAGATTGTCACAACAAGCCATATTCTATTAAGTAACCCATGTGCAGGCCAATGTTATTGTCTCCATATATTACTGGAACACATGATGCAGTCAAGACAACTTTAAAATAAAGTACACAGGAATGACAACACTTGAGGGCAGCAGACATCCTTTACAGAGAGCAATGGAAGGATCAGAAGAAGAAAGGGAGGGTTGTGACAGAGTTTCACTGTAACAATTTCCTTATAGAGCATTATGGTACACTCAAGCAAGTGAAAATTCCACAACAACATATCTTGTTTATCTGGTTTCCTGCAAGGACACACAGTGCTCATCAGTGAATTCAAGAAATGTGGAATAACATGCTAGGCAAGTCCAAAGAACACCACATCCACCCCCCCCCCCCCCCACATCATTATCTCTTCTCACTTACAATCATGCACCAACCCTCAAGCACAGTATGATGTTCATAGCTTGCACATCAAAACATGTTTACTTTACAAGCAGAACTGACATTGAATGAGATCAGAAAAAGTCAATGTTAGAAAGTTTGCAATACAATGGTACAATCAAAGGATGCACACTGTGTATTGCCTAAGTTTGCATGCTACTCTGTGTGGCATTAAGGAGCTGCCCTATTGCTATACAACTTCAAATGTACTCTCTCACACAAACATACACAAAGTACAGTAGATAAACTGTACACTGTACACTGCTTAATACTGCTTCAGCAAATGTATTTGTAGGTTATATTCTTTCTTTCTATGAGGTGCAATGTACTTGTATTGATATTATCAACTTGAACAATGCTGAATATTCCAAGATTTCTTTGTCTAAATCGTATTCACTCTCCATATTTTTATCTATGAGGGTACATTGTTGGATCATATCTATATTTATGTGTGTTCTATTAGTCAAAATATCTTCATATACACAATAAAAATAGAGACTCATTTACCAATCAAAAGTGTATATTAAAGCAATAAGGTAAAACTATACCGACATCAATTTATGTAAATGCTATGATTTTTTTTTTATTTATTTTTTTTTATTTATTTATTTATTTATTTATTTTTTTTTTTTGGGGGGGGGGGAGGGGGGTATATGTACACTGTATACCAAACATTAGTTCCTTTTTTCCCTGATCTCTTACTGGAATACTCCTGTACTTAACTGTAAGAAATCATGTCCACAGGAACTACATACCAATAATTTCTCAGTCAGACTGAAATATAGACTAGCCTTCCCCATATTAGGTCCTTTATTGCTGGGATATATCGCAACATTAAAATGATCTCAATGTTTGACCTCTGTATTCACACAGCAGTGTGAAAAAAGTGTGATGTCATTAATCTGTGATGTGATGCCACAACACTTCTGTATTTCTGCTACCGCAATGCACACACGGGTGCAACTGGCTCATTAATTTTCAACGTAATGTGATTTTAGCTGCTGTCTCCTTTAGTGACTGCCCCGTGTGAATGTCCCTATTTGAGCCCCTATTCTGTCAGAATGTAACTCTCTCCCTTTAACTCATTCTTTCAGTCAACTTTGACAGGGGCACTCCCAAAGCTACTCATCCGTATCATTTACCAATCAGGTCACGAGAGAACGAACCTCACATAGCCGGGCACAGATTACGAATCTAAGCCTCATTAAGTCACATGCCACATAACCCCCCCCCCCCCCCCCCTCCTCTCTCTCTCTCTCTTATTGCCAAGACTATCTTCTTGCAGGAAAGACGTGAAAAGTGTCAGGTGACGGCCTCCTTAGTCCACTGTAATTCCCGCTGGATCGTTTTCCCTTCTTTCATTGCACAGAGGGATTATCTCATATTGACGTGCGTCCTCATTTGGTCATGTGACACGTATCACTAAACACTCTCCGGCTATGTCATCTATTGTTATGTAATAGCATGGACAGTGTGTGTCAGTCAGTCAATCAAGTACAGATATGTCTCCTTTCACAAACTAGAGGCTGCAATGAAGTCTTAATCATACAGCTCAATAAAAATCAACATTATAGTAACTTGACTCTAATGATGGATGGGGATTTTCCATGAGCTTTTGCACATTCTCATATAACTACACAGAAAAAAAAAAAGAATGATAAAGCTAATTCATTGTGAACTCCACATCACTGAAAACTGACAGTATTATTGAAAAGTTCCTAATGTATCAGTGATAATGTACTTGTTGGTATATTAAAGGTGATCAAGGAATGACTGAAAATTAAACTAAGCTTTCAGACGGAACAAAATGTAAAGATGCTACAGACGATAATATACTACTCCTCCCTCATTATGTTCATCAATAAAACTCATCTCTGTTTGCATAAATAAAACTCAAATTTCATGATGAAGATATAGTTGCAGATCTTATCTTTGTGCCCATAAATAGAATTAAATCTTCATGAGGACAGTACAATGTATATCCCTGTAGTTGCTTTTCACACAGCAGCCCTGCTGTGTGATTCATAATCCAGTACCGGGGAAGACATTTCCTTACATCAAAATACAATGTGAGTCTTCATGCTAGAGTCAACGGGGGTATCAAAGTTAGTAGACAATACTATACATAAACATGCCAGAAAAGAAAGTGTATAGGCATACATTGTTAAGAATCAATTTTACCTTTTCCCAAAACTGTGCTTCCTGCAGGAATAACAACAGTCAAAAGAGTGACTACATGATGACAAAGGTACAACTAGATGGAAGCGATGCCTCCCTTCTGGCTTTGATAGCCATTAGCACACAGGAGGTGCAAACAGCTATGCACCGATTACTAAACAACATTTATTTTTCCTTTTCATTAATGCGGTTTACAAATGCAAGCAGCAAAAATCATACAGGTAACTAAATCCGATGTCAAACTGTCAGAGGTAAAAATGACAGAAGTAATCAGATGTTTTGATGTCAAAGGTAGAAAATGCCATGGGCAAGTATAACAACATTCAGACTGGGTAGTATCATAATGTTCAAGCTGCATTAATTTTCGTGTGCCCTAAATGTGAGCTAAAACATATAAAGTGTAGCTGCGGGAGAGATATTTCCTCAGATTATACTACTGGACAGTTTGACTTTTTTTTTTGGGGGGGGGGAGGGCTTGTATTAACATTTGTCACATGAATGAATACATGCGGCAAAGTCATTAACTCATCATTTTGCTCATTCATGGCCTATGCCCATAAGGAGTTAAGATTTTGATTTCATGGTTAGTGGGAATTGTTTCTACTTGTATTGCTGAATTCCAGCTATGGTTTACAAAGGCAAGAGAGACAGTATACTTTGAACACCTGCAGTATTCCTGAAGAACAGGTCACTGTTAACATTAATATTCAAATTATGCATTGTTAGACCTCACTTTATGACAATAATTGTTAATTCAGTATAAAACTCTGATCTGAAAACTTAATCTGATGTGCTTCATACATGCAAGTCATCATTATTGCCTTATCTAATCCCCTTTTTCTCTCTCTTACAAACAAGGACATAAAGTTTGCCACTATGCCAGCAATGATGCGCATCAGCTGGCTTCCCAGTGAATGTGAGAAGAGATGATACAGGGTATCAATTAGCATAGATTTAGACCCATTTCCTAAATGGGAAAGCACACAATTAAGCTCCAGTACAACCTGTAATACAAGCTTAGTCTTGACTTTTTAACCTCACTTTCAAGAACTATAATGATTACGCTCTCTGAGTTTATTTCTAGTGGTGCTGTAACAGCACGTAGGAAAGGAATCATTCTTTCCTTAGAGTAGGGTTACAGCTACTGATCCACAGGCCTAGTGAGAATCTTCGCATTTCAAATGATACCATAGAATCTGAATTAAGGATATTGATACAATGCCAAAAAAAGAGTAAAGCTTGGAGATAGAATTCACACATTTCATTCGACAAATAAGCATTAATGCATTTCTTTTAGTAGGGCCACTGAATACTACATATGTATCATGAGATATAAAAACAACAATAAGCAAAACTACAGAGGAATAACATCATTCATGCTAACCACTATCACATGTTTCTCACCAGGGCTCCGTTTTATCAAAAGATACAATCGATATAAATTTCCTTACCACATAGGCTGCCATAGACATAGAGTTGAAATCAAGTTATCATCTATTTTAACTCTTCATAAAACAGGGCTCTGGTGTGCCTTTGTGATTTCTCTACAACTGCCAGCTAACAATAACAAAAAAAAAAATTGGCTTTATTTCAACTTTATTTCAAGATCAACTTATCAAGAAGCAATTTTCCTTAAAGACTTGGTAGCATGGGGATTGGATGGCCTGATTCATTCACTGCCCACTGGGGTACAACAGCGAATACATACATTAAAGCATGCGCTCATTGGTAATGGACGACTCCACTTGAGATCCTTCTGCTGTGTGTGTACTTACATAGAGATCAGTGATATACAGTGCATATACATTTTAAAAAAAAAGGTTATCCAACTTTGGAGGGCTACTATTTCATAACTGTCAGCTATGGAGAGCTCAATGTTGGTTGTGAGGAAAGAGAAACTCTTCCTCTTTCCATTGGTACCTGAATATGTTGACAAATGATATGCATGACTGAGCACATGAACTTTTAAGACAACAATGACAAATTGCATTTTTACCAAGTTTGAGTGTCATCTTACACACAAATCGTCACAACAAAGAAAGAATCAAAATAATTCATGGAGAGTTATTCGGTTTATAAACTGCACATAAAAGATACAGGAAAAATTAAGTAAGGTCTGTTATTTTGAAGGTTTGTTAATCTGAAAATGAAATAATGTTCGTTAATCCAAAAATGAAAAGAAGATACATACCAATTGTACCTTTGTAACTATGAACTATTTCATTTTTGGGTGATCAAGCCTTTGGAATACCAAACCTCATACCATTTTTGGATGAACAAACCTTTGGAAAAGCAAACCTTATTTCATTTTCATATCAAAACCTTCTGAATAATGAACGTTCAGAATAACAAACTTTCGGAATAGGAACCTTTGGAATAAATATTTGTATGCACTGGCTTAACAACAGATCTGGGCATTGGGACCTGTGTTCTCATAAACAACCCACACTCTCATACCTTTGACCTTCAATGATAAAAAAGTCAGATGTTACAATAGATGTGCATATGTCTTTGTGTGTGTGCAATGTGTGCGTTTTATGAGACTACTCAGTACGGGTTGCTGAGAGTGGTTTGTGGACCATGGATGGGAACATCACCAGTGAGGGCGCCATTCTCCCTCTGGGTTTCAAAGGGGATTTCCTTCAAGCACTCCAGCAATAAGCCAGTTCGTAATTAGCTCATGTGCACATTGGTACAAATGACCTTTCTCTTTTCTCAGTTGGTTAGGCACTTCGTTCATATTCAAAGCAACATAATGCGTACCAGTAAGTTTGTCTGGCGTAACAATTTATGGAATTTGTGTTAAACTTAAAATGATCTTGCATAGCGAGACCACGTGACCAGAATGGTCCATCAAACAACCCTCAGGGGAAGCATCCATTTCTTTGTTTTGTATTGAATACATTCAAACATGTTTATATTCGTAAATACCAGGTTTGCTGTCAGGTGGATGTAATGGCAAGTATCATTTACAAGGATTTCATGAATAATCATTATATGACAGATGCTTATCTCCATGAATTTAAAAACCATCAATCATTTTGGTACGAATGACCTTTTTCTGCTCATGTGCAAAGTAGAACTACAAACTGGCTTACAGACACATACCGGGTAGTGACAATGTAATGGCTCATCCTCAACTATTCTCATACGTTTTGTAGCTCATAACACAGTGCACAGACACTGGGCCTACCTGTGTTGGGGTTGATGGTGGCTGCAATGTGGAAGTGCAAGGGATTTCCCCCGAGGCCGTTCCGGTGCACCTTCCCGTGGTAGTAGCGGTGCAGCTCATGTTCCTTCTTCTGGCTCGGCAGTGGGATGGCGTGCTCCACCTGCTTTCGCTTTTTCCTGGATTTGGGACGAACATGATATGGACAGATACTGCTTGAATGGTGATACATGAGATCTACAAAACACTGCATGTGGTGCATGAAATTTTGTCTGTTGGTGCTCTAACAATCAACACAATCTGAATGCCTAACAGATCTGAGAAATAGCTTTCAAAATGTCAAGTTCCTGATCCAGGAGACTTTCATGCTCAAAGTGTGCACGCTCAGCCTATGATGTCAGATGATCTTTACACAACTCTTTTCTTTTTACATATTGTATGTCAGCATAAAATAGTGTTTAAGCTCGAATATGACACAGATACATCACAGATATCTGCATGGTATGAGACAAAAAGATCAACTAATCCCCAGCTGTTTTCTCATGCTGTGTTGAATAAAAACACTGTTACAAAGCAGATATTAACCTTTAACTCCCCTTTTACATTAACCAGTAATGAGAGAAAGTTGTGAGAGGTGAAAAGCGTGTTATTTCAAAAGTATGGTTTAAACTACATCCACAATGTAGAAGCTATAGTCTGAAACTTGTAGTTTAGGCCATCACTTTATAGATTTTGGTGAGGGGTTTTTATAGCATCATTAGAAAATTCTGACAGTTTCTATTTGTATTTCTCAGAGAACAAGGCGAGAACAAAAGAAGTAGGACAACATGAAAATCTTTGGTCATGAAATGAACCACATGGTTCAGTTCTTTTTACGACCAGTTTGATGTCTCTGTTTACATTTTAGGTACAGAGAAAAGGTTCCACTACAACGATTAGAATTACATGTACCGGCTAACCCATGGCATAATATGAAACCTGGTAAAGAGCATTTGCTTCAATGCTGGCTTGGATATACCGAAAGGTAATAACTACTCTGTTATTAGTATAAAGTGATACTGTTTGGACAGTCTGACAAAAGTTGTCAAAGGAGGGGGCGTGGAATGAAAAAGAATTACTTGGGGTTTAATATGAGGTATAAAATATCTTCCATAGTCTTTAAAGTCATGTCTTAGCATAAGTGGACCATGATATTCTGTTGGTAATGCAATACTCAGTTTAGGTCAGGACACGGTGTTATTCTTTTCACAAATGACAATTGATCGTACTGACTTAATGGTGCCAATTGCTACCGAACTGCTCCCTGTACTTTTCACCAGAGTCACTATCACTTGTAACTTTCGACTCACAGTCCTTCAGACCTGAGCGAGAAGGGTATTCCATGAATGGACTCTGCTTTCAGACATACAGTGATTTACAGTATAAGGGAACATTGTACCGAATAATTGCAAGCTGTGGAGTGGTGAGCCCACAGTAGACTAGCCTCCCATCCAAGTAAAGTATGCAAGCATCATTCACCTCGTATGTTTCAACCCACAATGCAATCTTTGCTTGCGAGCATTCAGTCAACTCTGCACAAACACAGTTTAGGAACCAAGATTCTGCAGCTGCACTATGATGGCATGCTCTTGGCCTTCACCATATTTCAATCATCACTTTTACCTCCCAGCACCACTGGGCAAACATCTATACACTCATCAGCAAAAATATCAAATATTGAATATATGATCCTCATCCCTGAGCTGATCAAAACAATATGAGAAAACAAATACATTTACTAGTTCTCCCAGTAACTTCAAGAGCTGATCAAAACAATATTGAAGAGAAAAAAATCAATAGTTCAATAACTATTTGAGAGTAACCTTCATCACAGTGCTTCATTTAGCCTGTTATGTGAGATGCAAATGGAGCAATTCCCACACATATGCATAAAGTTATACCAAATGTGTAGGTGAACAAAAAAAAATAAACAAAAAAATAAGATTTTGGGCAATTCAGTAGAATCCTTGCAAAACACAGTTCAAAGGATTAGGTGCTGAAAACATAATTGCATACTATTACTAATTCTGTGAAAATGACAGATTACGCCAATATTTTCTGCACACTCAAACTTAGCTTATTTGAGAGTTTTGAATATATTTTCAAGTTGTCTTGCTTTATTAAAACCTGATGATGAAGCATACATTATAAAAATTTTCAATACATATATATATATATATATATATATATATATATATATATATATATATTTGCCCATCGAGACATTCATCTCTCCAGATCAATGCACTTAATCACAAGC
Organism: Diadema antillarum; assembly: GCF_040938485.1. Lineage (NCBI taxonomy): Eukaryota > Metazoa > Echinodermata > Echinoidea > Diadematoida > Diadematidae > Diadema > Diadema antillarum. The sequence continues at coordinate 1,365,654 of NW_027271543.1, forward strand.
CATACATTGCTACCTAAAGATCTGTGTCACAGGTTTTTGCAAGGCAGCTTTGAGTGCCCACTGAAAGTGTCAGGAAAAAGTCTTGCAGAGATCTTTCATGGTGGCAGATAAATGTACACTGTAGGACAGATTGCTTCTCAGCATGACAATGGCATACGCTGAAGACCGACGAAGAAAGAAACTTCGACAGTTTAGGCATCAGTTGAAAATACTACTAGAGTTGGAAGGAAATATACCACAAAGGTACGGTGTAACTTGCAGGCTTGCAAAAAATTGAATTGTAGATAACCAGTGTATAGAGTTACATTTTGTTGGGGGGGCTGAATATGAAAAAAAAAAAAATGGGGTTAGGAGGACATACATGTAGTACTGGGTCGTTGATCTTCTATCTTTTTTTTTGTGGGGGTGTATCTTTTTTGGTAAAGTAGCATAGTTGGACATTGCATTAAATGAGCTGGATTAAAACACACACATACACACTGCAGTGTAGTTTAAATTTGACGCATCACAATGAAATATTTCTATGGGACGTCCTTTAATATCACATTAATGGATAATACAGAAGAAAAACAAAACAAGAACAACATTTAACCTAAGAGTCCCTTAAACTTCATCCTTCTCCAGGACTGTAATGATTAAACATCAAGTAGTCTGATACAAGAATGACCAGCGTAGAAAGTAATAATAGTCAAACTCTACTACAAACTATTCCATATAGTCATATTTCTTTAGCGTTATACATAGAACCAAACGTACGATGATTGACCACTATATGTTTTATATTCTTACATTAATTTACTGTACATCCAAGCCGGATATTATGATTCACTATGTTTTTATTATATTTGATGTACATTCCTTCATTGAGAAGTATGAACATAAATTGAAATTGAAATTGAAATTGAAACTGCTATTAAACATGCAGAATAGCAGCCCATGATGCAATATGCTATTAAACATGTCATTCACATTTAAACTAATGAACTTTATGCAAGCATGTCACAGCTCATGGACTGAATGTGCTTAAAACACACTTCCCTAATGAATGTAACCATCTGACTCAGCAATATTTTTAAAGTACACACAGAAAAGTTTGTTTTGTAGCTTATCACCACCTGGATAAGATGTACCATGATCATGAATCAGCATGTGCGAAACTTTAACACTTATTTTTCTTTTAAGCACACTTTGCCTGGTACCAGTATCTATTGCAACACTTGAGACTTTGTTCTGTACAGGATATTAATCGTGGCTGAAGGCATTTACACAAATGCAATCAAAATAAGAACAACTTTATAAAGGAATACAACTTGGCTGTTGAAAGCACATGGTGTTCAGTGGCTGTTTGTACAGAAAAATATTTTGGTGATGCGATGACAACATTATTTGAAGAGAGCTTCTAAATTTGCTTCATGCATGAAATGTTACAAACCATTTACAGTTTCTCTTGAGATCCATCTAGTACTGCTCCTATATCATTTCACTAAAGCTAATCAAAGACTAGATGTCCTGACATTTTTTCCCCATTTGGAATTCATTTCTTTGAAAGACATGAACACAAACACTTGCGGTCTTTTTGCTTACAAAATATCTGTGGAGCTTGAGATACGGGCATTGGTGTCATAAAGCTCTAATAACCATGACCATGTAAAATGATTTATTCACTCAGCTACATTGTAGGAGCCTATATCACTATTCACTTTTGCTGATATTGTTTAGCCTTAACCCAAGGTTTCATCATTCTGCTGCGCCAGTTTTGCTGCTGTGACTCAAAGCAGCATTTTCTCTGGACACGTACATGTAACACTGTAAAACGAGGAATGTTTGCGTGCATTTTAATTTGGTGAATTCTGCGAGAGCCAAGATTCGCAAAATTAAAATGCACATGAAAGTTTTTGTCTACACTATACACATTGAATGGTAAAGGCAACTCGCAAAAATTTCATGCCGTGAAAAATATCGTGTTTTACAGTACCCCTTGAAGGATTCCTACAGAGACATTCAATTGTGATTGAGAGCCACAAAACTAATGTGGCCCACACTTCACATAGTGTTAGAGGCATTAGATGCATGGCATATCAAAAGTTATGCAGGGTGCATGCCACTGGAACAAAAAGAAAGAAAAAAAAAACTATGACGAAAGTACAAAATAACCAGTGAATCTCTGAAACAGTGGGAAAGGGCTTGACTATGCAAGCAAGGAATGAAGAAGTAAACGTGCAGCAAACGTGGCCAAACTTTGTCAGCCATTCGACCCCTGACAATATTAGCGCACATGATGGAAAAAAAAAAAAACGTAAGAAAACACAACATTCCAGTTTTTTTAACTGCTTGCAAAGGTTCTAAGTGAAAAAGATGACAATAAAGAGCAGAGAATGAGAAAAAGAAATGACTGAAGAATTAGAATGTAAAGAATTTCAAATTCTAATAGCAGTCGAACTGACAAGGGGCAGCTTATCCAGAAAAGGAAAAATTCTGTTACCATCATACAATATCCAAGCCTAAAAACAAAATCAGGCAAAGATGAAGTCTGTACTAATATTGGCATTCTTATGATACCTAAACTGCCTTCACTTTCACATACTTCACAGAAAAAAGAAGGAACATATAAAACTTTTGTCAAAATGGAGAAAAATGCAAGAAGAACCAAAATCGGTAATTTCAAAGAACAAAGCAGTCTGCAACTTGCTCATAAGTGTACGTGGCATTTGCCAGAAATGCAGCTTTATGCAATAATGTTAAAAAAAAGTAAAGAGCAAAAGGAAGATCCTGTTGTGTGGCTGGCAGATGGCTGTTAGTTTGAATTGTGAGCCAAACTCAAGCTCATAATTGATGATTATTCTCCACTGGAATTGTTTGCAACAAAATAAGATATCACTGTAAAACTGAGAATGTAATCAAATGATTACTAAGAAAAAACTAAAATGTGCTAACTTAGAAAGAAACTACAAATTACTGCAAACATCCTTCTGCCATCTGCTGGATGAAACATTGAAAATTTGGTTAGTGTCAGCAGTAATTAATGCAAAACCTAAATGTGGACCTAATCTTACGGTGAAAGATTATTACATGTACAGATGATTTAAAAAAAAACAACCAAAGAATCAGTTTTTAAGATAGGAAGATAACAAAATAGCAAATAGAAAGATAAACGAAGTCATTTTCAGTGATTTACCAAGAGACCTATGTCAAGCCATTACCATGCTGTTGCTATAGCAACAAGGCATACAATCATTCTCACAAAACTGCATGAGACAATAATTTCCCAAATGACATGCCATTCACAAATGATGAACATTCCCAAACCAGGCACATCTGTTCTGTAGCTTACATCACTGAGAGGTTCAAGGTACCTCTGAAACAGGCTAGCTCTTATCTCATCACATTCGTTTGATTGCTTGTTGATGTTTTGTCATTAGCAACATATCTAAACTTTTTGTCAAGGTGTAGAAATACAAACACACACACAAATACCCACATGTAAATTTCCATGTATTATTCATTTATGTGAGATTTAACATGCTTTCAATCTTAAAATTACCTACATCACACAAATTATTTGAACTCATTTTTTTTCTTTATTAGTTTGGTGAGTGAAAAAAAAACAAAAGAGTTTGGTTAGAAACATATGAACGTTTATATGAACGTTATGTTCAGCATGTTCGTTCTGATACATTCAACACTGTTTTCTAGATGTAGAGAAGAGAGAAAAATATCTGTGGTGCACTGCAAAGTTCCAAGTAAGTGAGAAGAAAGCAGTGATATATTAGATGTATTGGGGGTAAAAAATAGAGAAAACAAAAAGCCACAAAGTAGAGAGCAAACCTCCTTCCAAAAATGGAAAGTCTGAGCAAGCACTACTCCCACCAAAGACCTCAACAACCCTGGATCAATTCCCTGATAGACCCACTAGACACATTGTAATCTCTTCCGGTCAAGGACTTACTCATGGCTGGTCAATGATGAAGCTGTGTGGAAATCAACCTCATCCTCGTCACTCCTGTTCAGAGTGGAAAATTAATATCAGCATCCCACAAAAAACATCAACAAACACATATGAAACATTTGACTACACATCCTCTCTGCACATAAAAGAATTAAGAAAAAAAAATGGAATAAGAATGGAAGAACAGTCATAGCTTGATTGCTGACTCCATCACTGATTGTTAAAAAACAAGGTGAGCACTACTGATGATTTTTCAGAAAACTATCTCATATTCACTGAACAAGAGCTTCAGAAATGAATGCTTGCTTGCTGTACACACTGTAAATCATCTGATATTGTGATGTACAGCTTATGAGAGTACTTTTCACATGCACACACAAACACACACACACACAAAGATATGGTGAATGTTTATGATGAATAAAGTGCAGAAGTAGCAACATCTCATACAAATCTCTTCTTATATCTTGCCTTTGGATTTATCATCATGTTCAGACATTACGCATTTTGTTTTAAGTAATGTAATGGTGAGACTCTGCATTCATTTATCAAATCTGTTAAGAGACTTCAGGTTTACAAAGTTATCTTTAATGTCTAAACTACATCACTGTGACCTAATGTATAAAGAGATATTTGCACTCTGGTGTGGCTGGAAAAAAAAATTGAACAAATTTACAGATGAGCATATGGGTTATTCCACTCCTCTCCCACACCCAGGTTGGAGGTTATGACTATTCTTGATTGCACAGGGGTGCTACTGCCACAACGCCCTTTCCCCTCCCCCTCCCCTACCCTCCAACAGAAGGGATCAGCACTCTTAACTTTGCCCCCCTTGTACCTGGGTTTGATGCTGAGGCTGAACTGGGGTCTCTTGCTGGAGGCATGCTCCTTGGAGTTCTCCACATGCTGGCTGTACTTGGAGGAGCCCTTGGATGCGGTGGTATCCGGTAGGAGCGTCTCGCACCACAGTCGGCAGATGTTATCTCGACACGATGTGACCAGGACGTTGGCGACAGCTCCACTGAGAGGGGATGAAACAAAGGGATAAAATTCCAATTAAAAAGGAATTAATCCCATTCACTGTAGCACCATGTAAACTCGATGAGGGCCATCTCATAAAGGACTTACCATATCACAGTGATATTAACTACTGAAAAAACAGAAATTTCTGTGTGCATGAAACTTGCAAATTTTGCGCGGAGCCAAGATTCGCGATATCAAAAAGTGTGTGAAAGTTTTTGTCTACATAATGCACTAAATGAGAGTGGCACTTTGCAAAAGTTTCATGCTGCAAAAAGGCTGTTGGCTCCCATTTGCAAAAAGTTTCATGCCACAAATGTTTCTGGTTTTACAGTGTAGCAACAATGAAATTGGCAACTGGCAGATTATTTTACCTTGCTTTGCTCTCAACATTGCTGAATAATGGTAAGCTGCTACTTTACAGGGTCATTGTTGATTCTTATGCTACAGGGTCAAGGACACCACCTCCAATCCAGTGATGGCCCATATAGCACATGGAGGATAATATCCCTTTGTTTTAATAAATCCATTGAGAACTGCCTGATTTTGCTACAACATGCATTTCCCATAGACATCTGCCCGAGTATACTTGGGACTCGTCTTCAATGGGTTAATATGTGAAAGTACATTCTATTTGACAGATAAAACATGGTTTCTATAGCTGTGGCTCTACAGGGAGGTATTCAACTCAAGCGAATGACCACAAATTTGAATCTCTATTTGTTCCCCAAGGGACAAGGTTCCACATGTTTTGGGGACAAATGTGCAATACCCAAAACCCTCATGTTCTATATAAGGATGGGATGTTTCTCATGCACTCCTGAAACGAATGGGCAATAACATGTACTGCTACATTTGTCAAACTTTCTGAAACACCATGACAAAAGGTTGAATGGAATACAGTCCATTTTTTGTTTATTTGTGAAGTAAGCGCATACATGACCTCTGACATACATGTAGGTATTAGGCTCTACAGGAGACTTCTGAGGCAAATACTTTCAAATTCTTTCTCAAAGCAGAACTTAAAACAAAATATCAAAAAACAGCAAAGTTAAACATCATCTAGCCTCAGCATGTCCATCCAAAAATATTAACATGAAAACAAGTGCTTGCAATCAGGCCTCAAGAAATCATTTGATATTCATCACTAGCAATGACCACGGCTATCCAGGAATACAACCCTTCCAAAGTCTCGTCTATTTATGGACGGTCATCGTCAATCTCCCGATAACGATCAACTGCATATATCGGTTGGCCAAGCCGCAAAGATCTTTATCACGGGCATTTTCATCATAATATTTCCATCTTTCACCCGGCACATTTCATCGAGGCACGGTGCAGGCACCTGCATGCGAGCTCCTTCGCCCCCCCCTCCCTCCCCCCCCCCCCCCCCCCCCCCCCCCCCCAGCTGGATGAGTTCTGACAGGATGCTTTAACTCTCCAGCAAAACTTTTCATGGCAAATCCTGCTAGGGGACACGGGAGCATGCCTCCACCAGGAAACGATCATTAGCTATATGCGCCTTGAAGATTGCCTGATGAATGATCCGCAGTACACAGCTTCCATCTATTCCACCTTGTGCATTCAATGTATGCAATCGACTTGTATTACTTTTTACTTTGAGGGAAACATGATGATGTATATGCCGACAGATGCCTAAATATATCCGTATATCTATATCTATTCATTCAATTATCCATCCCTCTATAGCTCCTTATCGCTCTCCCTGTCAATATTTCTCTATATTTATATTTACTTTAATAGATAAATACATGTATGGATAGACAGGCACTACATCATAATATATGATATATATATGCGTATATAGAGAGAGATTGGCAGATAGATAGGTATAGATAGATCAGATAGACAGACAGATAGATCAGATAGATAGAGAGAGAGAGAGAGAGGGAGAGAGACAGAGAAACAGACAGAGAGAGAAAGATGGATAGATAAGGTGGTAGATGCTTCCATGTTGGTCCGATGCTATCTCCAAACTAGAATAGTTGACCTTGGGTAATATAACTGTATGATAGGCACTATATATAGTTGAAAGTTTTATATTCTCACTTCAGCTGATAATCATGGGCAAACAAATACAGCTCTCATTGAGAAAGATTCATGAAACCCATACTGTTACACACTGTCATGCACTACACGTTTTCTTCTTTGCTCGTTGTTACCTTGGATAAGACTGTGACTTCTGCACAAGCGTAATGTAAATTTCATTTCAAGAAGACTTGTCACAAAGATATCCTGAGATGTACATGACAAAAAAAAAAAAAATCAAATTTCCTGGCAATGAATCCCCTATCCTCCCCCCCCCCCTCCTCCCCCGGCAATCGACTTGGCCATTCTCTTGTCTCACCTCAGCATGTACTTGCTGGTCTTCCGCCAGGAGAAGCCAGTGACCGCCCTCGGGTGGGCGATGTAGATGAAGCTGTAGCTCTCGGTCTTGTTACTGTCCCGCTGGGTCCCCTTGTCCGACGGGCCGAGCCCCAGGTTGGGGTGCCGGTTCTGGTACCAAATCTTCACCAGCCTATCAGCCTGATGTGACAGGGGATCAACCAACATGATTTCAATTCAAGATTTTCAGAGCATCTGTCATATAATAGCACGTGTTAGAACTGCTATAAGTAACAACATTTTTGTATAAAGTGTTTGTATAGAGTAGGTAATTCATTCAAATACAGAAGTAATTTGACATGATGCTATCACACAATCTATGACCTCCTTCTATTATGAAGTATACTGCACAATAGGACAATGACGATTTTGTGTGTGGACCAGTGGTGGTAAGTCACATAGCATTTTAAAGAGATAATCAAAAGACAAGGGGTGTAAGGGAGTGCCAAACCATGAAATCTGACTAACAATGTATATAATGACATTGATCAATGGAAACGACGAATGAATATTTACAAAGTTTTCGGTGACTGTAATGATAATTTACATACATACGTATCAAGCTGGAACAATGATGAGATCTACATCTCACAGTACATAGAATTTACACAATACATTTGCATGTTTCCTGTTTATTGTCACATTTCTACTCTGGGTCACAAGATCAGAAGTTTTATGAATATTCATGAAATCTCTTGCCAATCCCGTGACACTTGGCAGCAGTATATGCAGTTTCACAATGTCTTGGGGAACTTCTGAAATATTAAAAGCATAAATATTTTACCATTTGCAGATGAAACAAAAACCCAGCAGTACTGCTTTAGAATAGTTCTGAAATGTGAGTTAGGGATAGAAACAACCACTGTAAAAATTTGAAGCGGTAAAATCTATGTTAAGTATTGTTAAATATACAAAATGTGAACAATAGTTATGATAAAAATGTTTCCAGACTAAACCGTCTACAGTTACGGTTTATTGAGAAAAGTACAGATACCACCTCATATTTTAGGCTTTATAGCAAAAGTCTTATATGATAGGATGTTTTGTGACACAACAGACCTACACTATATGCATTAAATGTCATATCTTAAATTTTTTTTTTCAAATCACTGTTCCCAAAGGTAAACTGGACCTTTAAAGGGACTCAACTTTCAATACGACCTACCTTGCCCGCTGATGCAAAGAACTGGCCATCTGAGGAAAATTTGAGGTGGTAAATAGCTGTAGCAGTCCTGGAAAAAGATGCAGACACAAGAATGTATAAAAGCATAATTTCTTGAAGTATGAAGATGATTTGGATAACATCCCAAAAGCAAACCACACATTTTACTCCCTTTTCATGACTATTGGAAAGATGATATCAGAACACAAATGTGCCTATAAAATTAATGCAAGCAGTCAGATTGTTTTGTTTGTTTGTGTGTTTGTGTGTGTGCAAACTAAATTAAAAAGTTGGCTAAGGATTTGGATGAAACTTGCAGGATAAGCTGATAATGACACAAGGAACAGATAATTAAATTTTGGCTGTGATCCAGGAATTTTTAATGAATTTTTAAAGGCTTTTTTAATCTTTTGGTGGAAGGGTCAATGAACTTGGGAGTTCAAGCTGCGCGTAGTAGAGGTTTGCATATATATATATATATATATATATATATATATATATATATATGTGCTCTGAAGTGTGTGCTTTGCTCGGGCAAGGCGCTGCACAGCTGGAAACTGATGACATAAAAAACTAGAAATGTCGCTACAGCGACTGGTTATACCCCCGTCAAACAACATTTCATAAGCTTTGGTCAAAACAACATTTCATAAGCTTTGGTCAAAAAACTGAGAAAGTAGTTAAATCCGCAAGATCTTTCCTTGATCTTCTGCCATTAATATGCCGTTACCATGGCAACGTACTTTAGGGTACTGTCGAAAAATGCGTCTTGCACATCTACAACCAAAGGCACACGTCTGTACCAAGTTTCATGGAAATTGGGCAAAAACTGAGGAAGTAGTTTGCAACACAAAATTTTCCATCATTTTGGCTCATAATATGTGAGCTGTTACCATGGCAACATACTTTTTGTCACTATCAAGAAATGTGTCATGCTGACCTATATCCTAAGACAAACATTCAATATGAATTCCATGAGAATTGGAAGAACACTGATGAAGCAGTTTTGCCATGAAGCATTTTGCCCTATATTTTACCAATAACATGCCGTTACCATGGCAACGCACTTTTTGCCACTGCGGAAATATGTGTCTTGCACATTAACATATTCAGATGAACATCTGTACCTAATTTCATAAAAATTGATCAAAAACTGTGGAAGGAGTTCGCGACGCAAGATTTGTACCCATTTTTGCCCATAATATGCCGTTACCATGGCAACGTACTTTTGGGTACTGTCAAAAAATACGTCTTGCACATCTACAACCCAAGGAACACATCTGTGCCAAGTTTTATGGGAATCGGTTGAAAACTGAGGAAGTAGTTCGCGACGCAAGATTTGTACCCATTTTTGCCCATAATATGCCGTTACCATGGCAACGTACTTTTGGGTACTGTCAAAAAATACGTCTTGCACATCTACAACCCAAGGCACACATCTGTGCCAAGTTTTATGGGAATCGGTTGAAAACTGGGGAAGTAGTTCGCGACGCAAGATTTGCAACGGACCGACCGCCCGACCGACCGCCCGACCGCCCGACCGCCCGACCGCCCGACCGCCCGACCGACCGCCCGACCGTCCGCTGATTCCTATATACCCCCTTCAAACTTCGTTTGGCGGGGGTATAAAAAGGCTCCTACAACGTATTTGGCGAAATTGGGCATCATTTTCAGCATGCTTGTATGGGTGGAAATCACTGATCTCTATGGAAGAACAAGATCAAGTGGTAGAAATGAGCTGCTTGGCAGAGGTCTGCACTCTCAGAGCACTTCTCTAGTTTCGTGTCTGCTGCTCTATCTCTTGCCCCCCCCCCCCTCTCTCTCTCTCTCCCTCCTGTCTGTGACCACCTGTTATTTTGCCTTCATCCTTCTCTCTCATTCTTCCGTTTAATTTTCCTTTTTATCACTTTAGTGGTTTCCATCCTACTGAGCACCTCTAATTCATTTTTTTCCCCTCCTTCTTTAAATCAACCGATCTAACTCCCCGTCCATCTGTCTATCAAACAATCAATCTATCTGTCTATCTGTTTACTTATCACACTACCTCTATCTATTTACAGCTCTCCCTCTCCACCACAGATTGCCAAAATCTCACCAATCACACCTTCTCCATCTCTCTGCACTTCATCCAAGAGATGAAGAAAAAATAAAACATAAGCAAACAAAACAGAAGAGCCCCTGTGGCCCTTCTCAATCCTCCTCCTGCGCTGCTCCGCATGAACCCTGGCATTTTGATCTGGCTAGACGCGCTACTCTCATTTGCAAGTCTCGATTCATCACCGAACCGATTCAATGTTACCCCGGCCAAGACTGCAGTTGGTATCTCAAAGGTTCCAAGGACAAGTAATAGAAGATGTGTGTCACTGCCCTCAAGCACACGCATGCAAACACTCCTTCCTGCATGTTTATGAAATTTCCTCTCTACAAAACTCTACTTCAACTTGCCTGATGAGATTTACCTGCATCCCCCCCCCAAAAAAAAAACAACAACAACAACAACCAACAACATCATAGTTCAGAGATACTGTATGTCTAGTGATGTGTGCATGTAGATATACACATGAGGAAGATCGGTTTACATATTAAAACAGATTGTGTCTGAGTTAACTCATTCACATTTGTTACTGTTCACATCAGTGATATAAAGTAGTCCAACAGCTTCAAAAATATGTGGGTTAGAAGATATCCTTGCATATATATCATTTGGGTGCATTAAATAGTCAACATTTCTGGAATAAATGGCGGAGGGGGGATGTATCCTTAGACCCCGTTTACAGTGCGGGGCTGGGCCGAGCCGCGGCTGAGCCCCGCAATTTTGTCCGTTTACACTGCCGGGCTCGGCCGCGCTTTTCATTCAAACCTTTCAATATTTTGTCGTAGTGGTGCTCTGCTTGTAAACAAACGCAATTTGGTATAGTCTGGTTTTCAGACCCTTTGCCAACTGGATTCCATGGTTACGAAGTTGCCATTCGGGCAAAGGCCTTCGCCGAAGGAAAAATCCTTTGCAGGACAAAACCACCTTAAACTATACTAGTTTTCGACGTTGATGGGGTTAATATCCTGAATAACGAAATAGTACGGGCAGAGGGTTTGGAAGCCAGACTAAAATTGGCCGCGCATTTAGCCCAGTTTGCGTTTACACTGAGAGCCTCGCACTGTAAACGGGGTCTTAGTTATCTTTTTCAATATTTACTTCACATCCGTACTAGCTCAAATTATGACAGAAAAATATTTCAGGGTCATTGGATCTGAAGTTTTATGGACACCTATAATCTCTCTGCAACAGCCATTATTTGGCACGGATAAAATTGAATTAACCTTTCAGTGAGAAATACGATAAAATGGCATGTTCCGTCCATCTAATCAGAGCTGATTCAAAACACCAGGACAGAAGCCAGAAAGATGTTGTGAAAGCTTACTGACTTTATGTCTGGCTTTTAACTCTCAGCTTGCCAACAGTCACAATTTTGCTCTGGACATTTAATACACACAAATCCTATACAGCACCAATCTGTATCATGGCATGTAAGGAGTTAAAGGTGCATGGTCCCCGTGTTTTAGTCAAATGCGTACGCGGGCGCACGGCGCAAGTTTCCTATAGAGACCTACGCTATCGACTTCTTTTTGCGCTTACGCTTTGGCCCACTTTCCCGAGTCCGAAGAAGTCCGATTCACTGTAGTCAGTGGTCCGATCACAGTTCGGCTCATGATTCGGCTGAGGGGGATCACAGCTTTAGCAAACTTCTTTTGTGATGTCATAATAACAAGCACATATGCACGCACCCTGGCATTACTACAGACTGCGCGATGCGCAGAGAAGACAACAAAGGCAACGTTACTTAGCAACACCTACGCACTTTACTCTTGATGACAGCTCTACTTCGGTAATCTTCGGCAGTATCATCAACAGCGCCATCTACACTACCGGGACTATGCCCCTTTAAGAGCTGGATATCATGGCCGCCTTCAGTTACAGGTGGTGGCCCACTCACGAATAGAATCAATCATGGGGGCGTGATTCTCACACAAAAAATACCAGCAAACAGATGACACCAAATATTCGCATGGTATTCTCATCACCTCAAAGTCATACCTACAGCGTAATACTTCTTCAATGCGTGAAACAGATATTTGCATCATCTGGATAGCAAAAAACAAACAAGCAAACCTCCCAAAACATGTTTAACTCCCCGGGATATTTTCCCTCTCATTTGGCACTAAACCCTTGAGCTCTACTTTCATTGTTTTTTTTTGTGTGTTTTTTTTAATATTCTGATTTCAAATGCCTTCAAGGAATGAAATCGAGTTGAAAAGGAAACGGAAAAGGAGTGACTGCTAGAGAAAACTCTATTGTTATTGATGTTTATATCTATTTGCAGGTTATATTTCACTGGACCTTCTGGCTAGAAAAGGAAATAAAAGAAGAAATACAAGTGTAATATCCTCAGGATTTATACATTTGTCCACAGATTAAAAAGAAAAGGCATCAGGAGCCAAAGAGAGGCTGCTTCCAGGGACATGGCACCCACACTTGACATCAATCCTACGACCTTGAGACTTTCCATTGTCCCTCTAGTCACATTGAGGGGTTTCAGACTTACAAGAAGAAACTCATTTGTAGTCATTTTCTTGCAAGGTGTTTCTAAAAGTAAAGAATTTTCAGCACTGAAAAGCAATTTCTTACTGACAGCCAACTACACGTCGCTCCATACAATGGCCGAGTAGTAAACTCAAGTGCCTGCTATCAAACTAAATATGCCCCTGGCAGGTACCAGAAGTGACTTTAAGGTAAAGCTGGGCTCCATCTCTTCAATCACACCTTGGAAGTCTGACCGTTCAGACTGTGAACACGCACCCAGAATATTGAGGAGACTTCGTTCGGAAAAATAAACCCCTCTGGATCACAACTTGCCCACCATGATTGGAGAAACTCAAGTCAAGAGTGCTTTCAGACTCACTCATTTGTTGCCAAGAAACATGTTTCAAGAGTGCTCACGGACATGCAAAAAACTCAAGTAGCATAAAAGATGTTTCCAAATAAACTAGTAGTTGAGTTCTTGTTGAAAGTGAGAAAGTCTTCATTGCTTGTGCAATGACACACTCTGATTCATCTACTCAAACAATTCAAACAGCAAACAGGAGAACATGTTTCATCACTTCCCTCCCATTGCTTTCTAGGGCAGATCAAGGTGATGGCCAAGACATTCAAGGGAAATATCACTCCATGCAGAAGCAAAAGTGAAAACTGTTACAATCTTTTTTTTTTTTTTGTATTGGACTGATTTCAGTGAACTTCCCATATTAACCCGACGAGGACGAGTCCCGAGTATACTCGGGCAGGTGTCCATGGAATATGTGTGCTGTAGCAAAATCAAACTGTCCTCAATGGGTTAATGAAACTTGCAGATTAAAGTAATTTTATGTAAAATTATGTCCCAAACTATCCACATTATTATATATTTAAGATGGCCCTGTCTGGTGTGAAAAATTGCAAGAAGTTTCTATGACCCATTATCTCCCGTGTTTAAAATATAGCTGACCTTCATAAATACAGAACAATTAACAGTAAAGTGAAGGCTTAGTCAAAGTCAGAGAGAAATGGAACTGCCCAAAAGTGATCAGAGTCAGCAGGAAGGGAAAAAAAAATAACAAGACAGTTACTGCAAAGATACAAAAGGGACAAAAAGGTCAATGGTCAAGGTCAAAGGTCATACAATTTTGGCTGAGAATGCCATTTTCCAGTCATACCTTCATCCAGGATTGTCTTTAAATATGGTAATATGTGGTAGAAAATGAATAGATATACATTTTTTTTTTAATGCAATGACTGGGATAAATGTCAAAGGTCAGGGTCAAAGTTTCCTGCATTTCTTTGTTCATATAATGAAAAAAAAGGAGATAAAAACCAAGAGCGACTTGACAACTCTTCCCACATAATCTTCTTTCCGCTCTCGATTTGATCCACTCTCTGTAATCAGTCTAAATTCCTAGTTTTCCCTTACTTCAATAGCCAGTCAAGTTTTGTTTAACCCTTCTTAGAAGCTTTTGATCTGTAGTTTCAAAAACTCTTCAATAAAATCTGACAAATTACAATTCGTTTTTGATAACTGCCTCTCAATCTTTGACCTTGCCCTTTGATCTTACCGCCCCTTGACCTCAATACCCCCAAGTAAAAGCAATCCAAATTCTCAAGATCTCATACATTACACAGACTGATCTAACTATTAAGACATACAGTCCTACTTATCACACTAACCCAGTGTAATCATTACAAATCATACACACAGAACCTGTAGGTCCTTTTATCACCACTAGGTGGCAGTGGTTTTAAAAATAGCAAAGGATCTGTCATGACTTCCAAGAGAGTTTTCAAAATAATCCAGCATCTCTCTCCCTCCACCCCCACCCCCCCCCCCCTTGAAATAGAAAAGAGAGATTAGAAAGCAATCAACAAGTGATGTGCAGTCACTCTGTGCGTAGCTTGTTACAGGAATGACTCTCAGGCACTCTCAAGGAATGTCTTACTTAGTGAAATTAGATCCCAAGACGTAATTTAGCTGTCTTCTCCTCCTACCTGTTCACCTCTTCACACCGACATTCCAATGACGGCAGCCATCATGACTGGCATATTAGCAATAGTTTTCTTCAGGGAAGCAATTAATTACACCTGTATATCACCCTACACTTTCTTTTCTTTAAAGCCTGCACTGTTTTTTATTTTATTTTATAAGAACAATTATTAAGCAAACAAGCCACTTAAAATTTGCTATCTACCCTGCACGTATACCGAATATCGATACTGTGAAAACAGATACACTGTTGTACAAACATAGAATGAGACAATTATAACAATCTGAAGATCACTGTGCCATCCAATAATATGGTAATATATTACTGCAAAAGTGGAAACTTTCGCAGTGTTGAGATTTTTGCGCGTTTTGCCCAACTGGAAACTAGTTACGTGAAAATAAAAGCACACAAATATTTTTGCTTGCCATAAGTTCCAGTATTTGAGCCCTTGATTCCACAGAATTAAAAACACGCGAAAGTCATCTTACCCGGCTAAGCGCGAAAAATTACCCAGCTGCTGCGAAAATATCCACTTTTACAGTACCTCACAAAAATAGCCTTCTAAAACGTGACATGGTGACAATATCTCAAATCATTCCTATTTTGAACTATTAAAAAAGCAAATTGGCAAGAATAAAAATTTCCTGAATTTGCATATACATGTATATTATATCTCATGTCATTTTTTCCATGGAATTATTATTCCCCTGAAGGTGAACTCTCTTTCAAAGGCCACTGCTTTCCTAAAAACTGGACTGGGTAGGGCAGAGTACTGTTTATGCCATATATTCAGTGAGTCAAATATTTCAACAATGGGGACTTCCCCGCAATTTCTTGAGGTGTTAACTCAATTTTCAATCTGGAATACAGAAATGGATGGAGAAATGTACAAGTGCACGTTGTATTTATGTTGGGATCAGAGTTAACACATTTTGCAGGTTGCTTAAATTTGCAATTAGCACCTAACTCGCAAAATATGAACCCTACGAAGTATACAGCATATGCATAGAGTATTGCTTACCCACATTTGTGCTGGTTAACACTCTTAAAACATCGATATCAGCAAAGTTCCACGAGAACCATAAGGGCAATACTCTCTGAGTTGTAAACATCTCAGTAGGCGATTTGATTCCCAAATCAGGGAGGCTTTTACGCTCTTTCTTGTCAGGATATGAAGAATCAGAGAGACTTGGCACCTCTGCTACTTTGTACACTATAAAGCAGGGATACTCATTTCTGCTATGGATCATGTCCTAATGCACAGGAATCATGAAATAGTATAGTAATGTACCACGTGTACAGACAATGAACACACACGCAAGTGTACCGATACTACGCACATCACACCCATTCTGAATGTGGTCTGGTCACCTAACATATCTTTTCCAGATCTAGAGTCTCATGATTTTGATCAAAAAATAAAATATATGCATGTTTGAGCAAAGAGTCCAATTTATCCATCAAAGAGACTGTTCTATCATGAGGTGAAAACAGTGGGTACTGGAAGAGTGTTTTTGCTGTTAAAGCGATCACTCACTATACAAGCTTACTCTATACGCCAAATATTTAGCGAGGTTTTTATTTTTGAGAATTTCGCGAGTCAGGTGCTATTTGTGAAATTAAAGACATGTGAAAATAATGACTCTGATCCTGATATGAATGTGATGCAGACGTATGCATTTCTCCATTCAGTACAATACTCCACGATCGAGAATTTATCGACTCACGAAATTGTCGGGAAGTCCCGGTTCACAAAAATTTAGACTCACTAAATATATGGCATATACAGTACCTGAAATTAACATGATTTGAAATGGTTGTTTTTTTATTTTTTTATTTTTTGCAAAATGATGCAAGAAGTGATAATTCTTGTTTGTGGACACACACACACACACAATATCACTGAGTACTATTGCATCTTACATCATGATGTGATACTAGGCCCTTCTTGATTTCATTTTTCAGAACCCTCGCAATGATTTGCTTCTCATAGTATGTGTATGTGTGTGTGCACAATTTTTTCTTTTTTAAGCCCCATGACCCAACTTGCCAGACTAAATACCCCTTTCCCGCTGAAGGAAATCTTCCCCGGGTGCACCCGGGTGCACCCGTGTAACCCTGCAGTATGAAACGAAACTCAGTTGAAACCTAGGGGAAGCCTAAGTGAAACACTGATTAAATTTTGGGCAATTTTCACCCTAGAAGCGTCTTGGGTAAACACCGATAGTTCAATGGGAAACCACCGGTGGTTCACCGAGGAACGCCCAGCGTGAAAGGTCGTCGCGGTGAAACACTGGGCGAAATATGCAGATTATGTCAAAGGTCATGTTTTGTTTCCGGTCATGCACACGTTTTTCGCTAGCTGGCTCGCGCTCCAAAATTAATCCACACGTAATGCGTGTATGTAAACATACACACGACTAGTATGTGATGTACACTGACATGGTATTGGATCGTGTTGTATTGTACGCATATGATGCCGTATACAAATAAGTGTTGCGCCGTGTCGTTTGTCCTGTTGAATGTTGCAGTTGAATTAACTATTTTGGAGTTAAGTTCTGTGAGAGGTAGAGAATTACGAGTACGAACCACTAGTAAAGTATCACGTTCAAATTAGCGCGCAAAATGTCACGCCATATTACACACTTCGGCTGAAATTGGCCGCGGTGCAAGAAAACACGTCTAGGGGAAAGTTGCAAACAAAATTCACTGAGAGCATTGTCGTAGGTGTGAAAAGACGGCACTGAAAATTTCACCGGGGAATCCAACGGCGGTTCACCGAGAGTGGCAGCGGGAAAGGGGTATAAGTCTTAGGTGAGGGTGCACAGGGTCACACTCCGGTCCCTGTAGGCATACTAAGTCCAGAAATTTTAAGTAATTTTCTTGCAGCTGATTGAGTTCTTTTTGGGGGGGAGGGGGGAGGGAGAGGTCATGTGTGAATAGTCGTGAATGACATCGATATTTCCATTGTGATCCAAAATCTGTTAACTCTTGTGTGTGAATGGGCCATTTCATATCTCTCCATCAACTATTGAAAGCCCAGCAGCCATTAAAATGTGATGATCCAACAGGAGAGCACCAAAGCATGAAAATCTGACCTTTGCATTTTTTACTGGCTCCTACGACAAGCCCAAAGAAGCACAAGAGTGTCAAAATGAAAATATAATACGCCCTGCACTGGTAATTGAATCCTTGCAATCTCTGGTGAATCCAGATAATCATCAATAATTCTGTATGAATGTATAAAATTTCAAATTACATATATCTCAAAGCATAAGAAAGTTGCTATTAACAGAATACTCTCCCATGCAAACATTTTCTCGATATAAATGGGGAACAATAGACAATTCCTCAGATTTCCATAAATTTTCATATAAATAATGCCTTCCATTATTTCTTCCAATTGCCTCTTAATAATAATAATAATAATAATAATGATAATAATGATACTAATAATAATGATTATACTAGTACTACTACTACTACTGCTGATGATAATAAAAATGATGATAACATATATATATATATATAGAGAGAGAGAGAGAGAGAGAGAGAGACTGCGAGAAGGGGTCTCGACCATTTACAGCACCAGTGTAGCTCCTTCATTATTTATATTCAGTGCGAGAAGAAGAGCAATCGTGGACGTAGCTAGTAGCTACGTCCACGATTGCTCTTCTTCTCGCATTGTATATATATATATATATATATATATATATATATATATATATATATATATATATATATATACACATACGTATTATATTTCCTGTGTTGATATTACATTTTTTCATGAATCAAATATCATAACCTATTGAGGTCATACCATAATATCACATCACTCTTATTGCTGTCACAGATTCCTCAAGTGTGCTGTGCATACAGTCTAGTATGTTTGAGATGAAAAATGCTCCATATATTTCCCCCTCACAAAGGAAGGAAGCTTTATGCAACTTGACAAATTGGTCATAGTCCTTTATTAATTTCTTCCCATGCAATGGAGGAAAGTATTATGCAACATTACACCCACCCATCCCCACACACACAGCACTCACTGAGTTTATAACCCTGTTTGCACCCGGATCTTACGAAGTTAGCCCTACACAGCCATGTTATAATGACTGCCATTCCAAATGACAGTAATCATAACAGCCATGCAAACACTTAATTCTACCATCCCAATCTGATTCCCTCTGTGCCCAAGAGGTCTTAATTTGGGTAACTGGATATAAAGGCAATATACACTCAATCTTGAGGTTTCCCATTCAAATCTGTTGCAGCAGCAGTATTTCCCTTTGGCTAGGCACTGATAAATCCTCATTGCCTAGTCCTTTGGAAGGCACCACTAAGAGGCTTTGGTCATAATGTTGCTTGCTCAGAAATATTACATGCTTTCTTTTTTATCAGGTATGGAAAGATCTAACTCAAACACCGATGCCACATTTGCTCCTGTGACAATTGCTCTGGTCTTTTTTCTCCAAGGACTCTAAATAAGGTTAAAGGTTGGGACGGGTTTTAGGTTTAGTTTGATGTGAGAATTGAGAGAAGGGTTGGGGTCTCATTTGTCAGTAGAATTATGTTTGGCTTTAATAGTGTGCAGATATTTCATGGTAGCAATTGTCACAGGAGTAGATGTCAACAGAATCAACTCAAACAGGCAAATGATTTTAAATACTCACAATAATTTACATTTAGTATCCCAATGATTAACTAATTCACCACAGCTAAGTTAAAGATTAACATCTAGAGGCTGTTTCACAAGGAATCAAACCATCAAACTGCAATTAAAGGACAAGTTCACCTTCATAAACATAAGGATTGAGAGAATGCAACAATATTAGTAGAACACATCAGTGAAAGTTTGAGGAAAATTGGACAATCGATGCAAAAGTTATGAATTTTTAAAATTTTTGTGTTGGAACCGCTGGATGAGGAGACTACCACAGCTTGTGAGTCATATGCGTACAACAGTATAAAGAAAATGTAAAAGAAAATTCAACATATTTTCACTTTTTCGCATAATAAAAGAGCACTTGACTTGCCTGTTTCTAAAGGCAGGGGGAATAATATTACCCATAACATTTGTCGGTAACGAGTCAGGGGAATGTGTACTTTTTTTAAAAGATGGAATTTTGTGAAATTCTCTTTATATTTTCCTTATATTGTTGTACGCATGTGACATCTAAGTTATTCATACACTGCAGTAGTCTTCTCATCCAGCGGTTACTGCACAAAAACTTCAAAAATTCATAACTTTTGAACGGATTATCTGATTTTCCTCAAACTTTCAATGATGTGTTCTACTAATATTGCTACATTCTCTCAATCCTTATGTTTATGAAGGTGAACTTGTCCTTTAATTACCCCTACTATGCTTACAGCTGCTACCAATTTTGCTACCAAATTCTTGCAACTGTTGCTGAAAACATTGAGATTTAATGCTCCTGTGAATCTTTTCTTATATTCCATCTTTACATATCTTTCTTACAATGTTCGATGTTCCCTGAGGTTTTGTCTTTACTGGGGCTTCTTTTGCTTGTTGCCAAAAAAAAAAAAAAAAAAAAAAAATGTTGATCAAATGTTTCTATTAAAAGTCATTTCATACTGTTATTATTTTTATCCACATTCAATTCTTGCTATTAAACACTGTTTCAGAGCCCGGCAGAAGGCATTATCTGATATCATTGACAACTGCTAGGCCAAGTGGGATGTCACATGCATGGATGCTTGATTTGTATGTTTAAAAATACCTACCGCACATACCTACACTGTACCAGTATTTTCAAGTACACTGTACATTCAATTGTTATTCTGGATAGAATACATTCTGAATTCTATACCTTTAACATTGCCCCAAACAACAGCTCTATAATACATTTAAGAATAGCACTGTTTCATTTTCTTTACACCATTCCCAAGTTAAAACATGTGAAAAGCCAAGATTCCATTTGCATGACACGCTATCTTGGAATAAACAATACATACAGCAAAATTTCGAATTCTGTTCTGAAAATGCCTTTCAGTATCACTCTTCTGTATTTGAGTTTGTTCAAATTGACTACCCTGGGCATAACAGCTATAAAAGAAAAGTGCACATCTATTTTATCACGGAACCTATTCTGGTGAGCCCAAATATAATCCTAGAAATCTATCCTTGTCTCAAGCATACGCTAGATATCTACAATCAGCGTGAGTCAGCGTGGACAATGCTCGAAAAGCTGCAAATATGATTATCAAGTACAGGTTCTCGTGCCAACGTTCATTTGGGACCTTGAGAATTCTTGAAAGTTCTCTCTCAACAACTTCACAAATAGACCGTGTAGTCCTACCCCCTCCATTCTCTGATCCTTGAGGGTAATTGAAGCTAGAGCTGCAGAAATATAGAAATACATGCACTGTCTTCGGGTATCCTTATCTTGTTGCGGGAAGAAATGAATGGCAACTGCTCTGCTTGAGAGCCGATATTTGGGAGTGGAATGCAGCTACGATAAAGGAAGGATGTTAATTACTTCCTCTTCTCAAGTTTTGTTCACAATCCTATACTATCCTATCCATCCCCTCCTTCTCCCCCTCCCCTTCATCTGCTCACACATTCTGCTAATCCTATTCTCTTGAGACGTATGAAATTATCTTCCTTTCTCCACAGTTTACATGTGTGAAAACAAATCAGTGTCCATATCATATATGACCCGCTGCAACAAAAGGATCCGAAAGTCGGGGAAGGACAGTTTTCTGAAAATGACATGACATTATTCCCTTACTCTTCCACTTTAATGTCTTATATAACATGACTCATAAAAGTACTCGGTTGCGGAGATATGGAGGGTTTTATTATAGCATGTCGAGTGGTTTAACAAATCAGCGTGTCGAGAAAACCGCCTTCAAAGTTTTCCTTCCGATGCTATCATGATCAAGGGGAAGCAAGACAGTTTTCACCGTTTGACAATAGAAGGTATGCTCCTACAATGTAGCAACCTCTGCGATGTTCATTCAAGCTTAGCGCCAGCGGTCTACGTATGACCAATCAGTAACCAAGATGCCACGCACTGACCAATGAGATCACTCCCTCGTTGATAGGGGCAGAGTCTGGCTGCGGCGCTAAATATAAATCTTTGTTAACCTTTCTGTTCCGTTGAAAGTCGGAAAATCATGGCCCACAAAAATACTATTTTCTTCCCTTTCCTTTGATCATTTAGCTTCGAAATTTCGGCAGATGATAGGAGATACATTAGACTACAAAATTAAGTCAAAAACAGAAATTTGAATGTTTTGACGGACTTTGATGATCTGATTTCAAACTCGATTTTCTCGGCTCACCTGTCAGCGACTTTAGGATCCTTTTGTTGTAGTGGGTCACATATTTCAAACAGGACCACACAAAATTAATCATATTCTCTCAAGGAGTATGACATAATCTTCCTTTCTTCACAGCTCTCCTGTGAAAGACCTCTCCCCCTCCCCATATTTACTCAGAACTCTATTGAAAACTGATGTCTTTGACAAAAGACCATTTTGGTTGCACGAACAATCTCTCTCATACCATGAAATGGCAGCAGAAATGTGTTTGGAAACCTGTGAAAGGAAGTTCTGAGAAACAGCTGTACATAATACTTGGATGATGATAGTGTTTGGATTGATGAGGATCATAAGCCAATTGTCCCATTAGCTCCATCGATCACTTGGACTCTTTTGTCACTGCTGCATGGCAAGAATTCACAGGGTTCTATTAAAGGCACATAGACCCAGTGGTTTAGTCGAATGCATACGCCGGCGCAAGTTTCCTACAGAGACCTATGCCAGCAACTCCTCTCTAGCGCTTACGCTTTGACCCATTTCCATGAGTCCAAAGAAGTCTGATCCACTGTAGTCAGTGGTTCGATCACAGTTCAGCTCATGATTTGGCTAAGGATGACAGGCTTTAGAAAACTCTTATGTGACGTCATACTAAGAAGCACGCACTGTGGCATCACTACAGACTGCGTGATGCGCAGAGAAGACAATGAAGGCAACGTTACCTAGCAACACCTACGCGCTTTACTCTCGATGACAGCTCAACTTCGGTAATCTTTGTATCAATGCTAACGGTGATCGGCACTGTCATCCAACAGCGCCCCCGTAACTACCAGGGCCCTGTCTTATAAAACTTGTGATAGAAATCAATCAATCACAAATCTCTTGAAAGCTGCAATCAATCGCAACCTGTGATTGATTGATTGATTGATTGATTGATTGATTGATTGATTGATTGCAGTTCTCCGTCTTAATTTCAATTATAACTTTTTTATAAGATGGATTGGCATTCAATCGTAAAGTTGTGATTGATTTAAATCAATCACAAGTCTTTATAAGACGGGGCCCTGGTCTACGCACCTTTAATATACATTCAGTTCACTGATTACACCATCATTAAAAGGGATGGTATAGTTTTGGTTGAGATGGGGCTTCAGGTTTTCAACTTATTTGTGAGATTTATGAGAAACCTCTTATGAAATATGAAAGAAAATGTAGTTCTAAGAACGGAAAAAAATGAAGTTATAAGAGGGATTCAAAGTTTATATTTGATGAAAACTGGGTTTGAAGTGGCTGAGATATCCAAAACAAAGGGGTCATGATAAAAGGTGGGACCCACCTTTTATTAGGATCACTTTGTTCTACTCTGCTTTTTAATATCTCAGCATTTCAAAACAGATTTTCATCAAATAAACTACAAATTCCTCTTAAAATTGTATGCTCTGTAACATTTCATAAGTGGTTTCATAGTATCTCGCAAAAAGTTTAATGCTCAATCCTAATCTCAACCAGTACTATACCATCCCTTCACACATATAATGGACATTGCAGATAACTGTCTATGCCATAAATATTTTGTGAGCATAATATTCTGTGAATCAGGACTTGTAAGACAAGTCTGTGAAAGGCCAAATTCGCAATCAAGAACCATTGATGTGGAACTAAAAATAAGTAGCATCCCATTTCCAGCAGCAATGATAACAATTCTCCGCCATGGAGATGTTATATTGCAGTTATTGTGTGGGAGGCATCATTCTGCCACTTTGTAAATTTTGCAAAATTTGCAAATGTAAAACCACTAGGAAATTCATTACGTATACAGTCTTCCTAAATCTGGACAGTTTGGACGCATTTTTATCTCCATGAGCCTACGGGGAAAATTGAAAATGGAAATGAAATGATTCCAGAGTTTCTATTTTGACACAGCTGTGGAACCACATCAAGTACAGTCTGCAGCACAGCAAATATATCAAATGCATGGTTTGGTCTAGGCTATAATCACCAATTATCATATCACTCACATCAATGTTGGTGACAGTAATGCTAGACTGGGGCATGACTGTCCTGATTAGTCTTTTAATCATTAATGCATACAATCATTTCAAGGAAACATTTTTTGTTTGTATATTACAACTTGTCAGTTAAATATGACTACAAAATTAGATTTGTGTCATCATGTTGATACTAGGTTTAAAATTAGAAATGTCGCTATGGCGACTGGTACAGATGCCTCCGCCATAATGCATGATTCTCCTAATAGGTCTATAGTACATATGAACAATGTGTGATTACATTTTCACAAAATTGGCAAAATATTAAAATGACATGTTGGTCACAATGTGTTGAATGTTCACCTTCCTTGACCTATGTTTAATTGGATGAATAGGAGAGCATGTATTTGGGGATTTAAGAACTCTAACTTGACTTTGACCCTTTCATAAGTTTATGCATTGAGTAATTTTCAAGGTATGGAGAAAAAGTGCAATTTCTGTATTGAACAGTATATTGTTACCATTTTCATCTGGTCTTTGACCCTAATATTCATAAGAGAATCACTGTCAGGCAGAACATACATAAATATGTACTAAGTTTCAAGATAACTTGAGCCACTTCCGAAATACGGAGAAAGAAGTTAGTTCAGCACTTTCACTTGATCTTTGACCTTTTGACCTTTGACCTTCTTGGCAAAACTAGAAATATCACTGAAGGTGATTAATACCCCCGCCCCGTGACGACAGTCTTACCCAAGGAATGATCTTTCCTTGATCTTCTGCCATTTAAATGCCGTTACCATGGCAACGCAGCTTCCGAAACGTCCAAAAAATATGTCTTGCACATCTTCCCACCAAGACTATTGTGTGTGCCACATTTCATAAGCTTTTGTCAAAAACTGAGGAAGTAGTTCAATCCACAAGATATTTCCTTGATCTTCTGCCATTAATATGCCGTTACCATGGCAACGCAGCTTCCGACACATCCAAAAAATATGTCTTGCACATCTTCCCACCAAGACCAATGTGTGTGCCACATTTCATGAGCTTCAGTCAAATACAGAGGAAGTAGTTCAATCCGCAAGATCTTTCCTTGATCTTCTGCCATTTATATGCCGTTACCATGGCAACACAGCTTCCAACACGTCCAAAAAATATGTCTTCCACATCTTCCCACCAAGATCAAGGTGTGTGCCACATTTCATAAGCTTTGGTCAAAAAACTGAGGAAGTAGTTAAATCCGCAAGATCTTTCCTTGATCTTCTGCCATTAATATGCCGTTACCATGGCAACGTACTTTTGGGTACTGTCAAAAAATGCGTCTTGCACATCTACAACCAAAGGCACACATCTGTACCAAGTTTCATGGAAATTGGGCAAAAACTGAGGAAGTAGTTTGCAACACAAAATTTTCCATCATTTTGGCTCATAATATGTGAGCTGTTGCCATGGCAACATACTTTTTGTCACTGTCAAGAAATGTGTCATGCTGACCTATATCCTAAGACAAACATTCAATATGAATTCCATGAGAATTGGAAGAACACTGATGAAGCAGTTTTGCCATGAAGCATTTTGCCCTATATTTTACCAATAACATGCCGTTACCATGGCAACGCACTTTTTGCCACTGCGGAAATATGTGTCTTGCACATTAACATATTCAGATGAACATCTGTACCTAATTTCATAAAAATTGATCAAAAACTGTGGGAGGAGTTCGCGACGCAAGATTTGTACCCATTTTTGCCCATAATATGCCGTTACCATGGCCACATACTTTTGGGTACTGTCAAAAAATACGTCTTGCACATCTACAACCCACACATCTGTGCCAAGTTTTATGGGAATCGGTTGAAAACTGAGGAAGTAGTTCACGACGCAAGATTTGCAACGGACCGACGGACCGACCGCCCCCGACCGCCCGACCGACCGCCCGACCGTCCGCTGATTCCTATATACCCCCTTCAAACTTCGTTTGGCGGGGGTATAAAAACCCAAAAAACCACAGAGAATCTCTATTGGGTTATACATGCATAACCAGGTTTTAAAGAAATAATCCTGCTGGCATTGCACAAATATAAGGGAAATAGTAAAATTTTGAAGTATTGCCCTTGACCTTTGACTCCTCACCTTTGACCCCATGAACCCCAAATTCCCTAGATAACCACTGCCAGTCAGTACATGCATATATATGTTCCATGAAGATACCTTGAACAATTTCCAAGATACAGAGAAAAAAAGTGAAATTTGAACTTTTTACTTGACCTTTTGACCTCTGACCTTTGAACTCATGACCCCAAACTTTCACCCGAAAATTGTAATTGGGAAATACATGTATAAACTAAGTGTCAAGAAAATATCTTCAGGCATTGCATAGATATAGGGGAAATAGTGAAATTCTAAGCATTTAACCTTGACCTTTTGACCTTTGACCTTGAGCATGTGCACCCAAAAGTTGACAGGCACAACTTCACCCCCTAATACACATACATGCCAAGTTTCATTAGGATTCCTCAAAAGGTTTTTTAGTTACGCTGTCCACAAAATTCATTATGGACGGACGGACGGACGGGACGGGCGGACAACCCGAAAACATAATGCCTCCGGCACCACTTCGTGGTGGAGGCATAAAAATGATGGGCACACTCTTATGTACTTCTTGTGATGAAACAGCTTTACATGATGATTTGTTGTGGATTTTTTTTTTCCTTTTTCTGCAAGAGAATCACCAGACTTTAAAGGCAGCCGATCGCCATCCCTAATGGTACGTAAACTCCGAACGACCGAAGTTTGTGCATGCAATTGCGCCATGCTACCACTGAGACAAGTGTGTGTGTGTGCGTGTGTGTGTACGCATCATACACAAACATTGTCACAGCGAGCTGCGGTGATTGGAGGAGAGAGGCCAGAAGACGCTGCGGCGTGTGTCTGTGTGTGTGTGTGTGTGCGTGTGTGTGTACGCATCATACACAAATATTGTCACCGCGAGCTGCGGTGATTGGAGGAGAGAGGCCAGAAGACGCGTGGCTCTTTCGGCCTCTCTTCATGTGCATGCGCACTGAGAGTGTGCGTCCATTCGGAAGCTCTCGTGGCTCGCTGGGACAGCCATTTTGGGTTAGGAGATAAGCACAGGGAGCTCTCTTGTAGCCTACCGTATTTTCGCTGACCCATTGAGCCAGCGCTATTTTCATTCGGGGGTCACTACATTTGATACAGAATGGGGGAGGCAGCGTGTTGCGTTCGTCTCCGTGCCGCACAAACCACTCGCCACGACTGAGTGTCTTTAAATGGAGAAACACAAAAAAAGAAGAAGTTGTGCATTATGACAAAAACTTACTTGCACTGCCATACACATTGCCAGACGTAGCCAGGGATGGGTTCATCTGATGGTTTGTTAGTTTCCTCCCCAGCCTCACTCACTTCGATGGTGACCACCTTCTCACATGCCCACAGCTGGATGGCATTGCTGCCGGTCAATAGTCTTGTTCCTGAGTCATCGCAAAATAAAATGCAGAACACATTGTTGAAACCAAGACTCTACAATACTATTCACATTCTGAAAAACAGCCTTCCTTTTTTAAGACAAGGGTGCCATCCTGCTATAAAGTATGAGGGGATCACTTCACAGGTACTTGTATGGAGAACACAACAATTAATTCATCAGACATGCTAAATTCACATGACATGGCAAATGCCTTCTATTATATCACTAGGGAACAAAGGAAAAGCTTTTTTTTTTTTGTATTTTTCAAGGAAGTGTTTACATCTTTTTATCATTCCCCTGACAGAGCTTTGAGTAACACAAATACAGGTATGTTCAACAAATATTCTCTTGCCACAAAAGTTTGAGAAACCCTTCTCCCTCATAACTGTCAAAAATCAAACCAATTGATAATTTTCATGAATGATTAATCAAGCAGTATACCATGTCCAATGAGGTATAGTCTTCTGTTCATATAGCACAATGTGCTTACATGATGTCATCTGCTGAAAAGTGCTACTCATCAGGCCAGACCACAGGTGGTTGGCATTTTCAGGTTGTTTGTAAAGTATTGTGGATCATTAATAATCACATAAATATTTTCTTTCTTTTTTTTTAACTGCTGCCACCAGCTTCCTTGAAGAACTACTGACGTAGACAGACAGTATGGAAAGTAGATTGTCTGCAGAGATTGTGTTTTGATTTACGTAGAAGGAATAAAACATGTATGATCTTATCTGCTAACCCACTGTGTTCAGGGAACCTGAAGGGTGATAGATCATGTACAAAGTTCATGGGTACTTCAAGAATCTCAAAGAAAAAAAGTTGTGTGTCTCGGCATAATTCTTTTTCCACTGCTACATGTATGATACAAGCTGTTATATATCTGTATGCTATATGCATTCTCACAAACATTTGAAAAAATGCTGGGAATAAAAAGAAGAGCTACTTCTACATTTGGTGGTTTCCTAGAACTACACACAGAAATGGGCAGCATTTCATGAAAATTGTTCATCACTAACAACTGGTTTCAAGCTACTGTAACACTTTTGTCTGAGTGGCTGAGAATAAATTTGTCAGTAACAATCACAAAACACTAGATGAGATACCCCCCCCCCCCCCCCCCGCAAGTGTATCACTGATATATTATTGGCAAAATTTCTACTGATTGTGGGTATAATATTTGATGGATTTCCATGTAGTTGGTTTAACAGACTAGCATGGGATTGGTGATCATCAATTTGCAATCTCGAACAAAATGAGATCTTGATGTTAGCCTACTCATCTTTCAGCATTAAATGTTCAGTCATGAATGTCAAAATGTATTTGTCAGTGGTAAAAAGAGGTGAAAGCATAATAATATTGCTGGATTGCGAATGAAACCACATACACCAAAGGTTAACTGGGTCGTAATGTAGAAAGCAAAGTGAACTGAAAAAAGAACATTTTCAATAATGTACATGAATCTCAGTCACTGCAGTTGTGGAATAAAAAAAAAGTCACTGGTAATGTAATCTTTACGACATGTATTTGCTTCGTATTGCATCTGAAATTGATTGATTCCTCAATTTCACTGTGGCTTGAGGGGGCTTCAAAGATGGGTTGCTTGAAAGGGCACATCAAATAATTAAAGATCAAGTCTGTGTGACAGGAAAAGACCGGTTAAAGGTACTGTTTTATTTTGCAGAGGATTGACTTTGAAACAATTGCTGAACTTTGCACATTAAACTGAATGATAAGCAAATATTTCAAACAAATAAAAGCATGTGATAGTTATGAAAATTTTGCTGTCACAATTAAATCATCAAAATGAACAAATATCACTATTCCATGAAACCTGTTCCATAATGGTTTATTTCAATACTACTGTTTTTGGGAAATACCGAGTATGGTTCATCTTCCCATGCACAAATATCTATTTCTATGAAGCATACACTGTACATCACAAGTTTACTGCAATCTTTTCCACAGTTTCATATTCCACAAAACAAGAAACACCAGTATCACAAAAGACAACACATCTTTGAAATGTTCTTCTTTTTTTTTTAACTGGCAATATTGTTAGACAGTGCCTTTAAGTTAAAACTTAAATGCTGTTTCTTCCATCTCATTTGTTGTCACACACACATACACACACACACACACACACACACTCACACACTCACACATACACACACACACACAGAAACTGATTGAACACAACACAACAGGTGGATTTTCAAGCAAGACCTGCTTACATCATCTCAGGAAGTTGTGAATTTTATAGTTTTGATTCTATTTTGCACTGAACCTATCTACTTCTGATATGAACTGAATCTAAATCAGGCTGAACATTTAAAACTTGTATCAACATGTGTCCTTTTCTTTCGACATATTAACCCAAATTCACAAAGGCAGTTTCCAAGTGAAATCCAGAGTTGAAATCCAGTCCGTGGAGTATGACATGTGTGAGGTAGGCATGCCTTGCACATGCACATTTCAGTGTGCATTCATTCTGTTGGCATAACATGTATCATGCACATTTACTACTTGTCAAAATTTGTGTAATCCATATTATACTAAAGCTACTTTTGTGAATTAAAGCCAGTAAGTTATGTGTATCTTCTGAGGACTTTCACTCTGGTGAGATGACAGAAAACACGTTTTAACCTATGATCTTGATTGGAATGCAAAATGCAGCCCAAAACATTAAAGAACAAGTTCACCTTCATATACATGTGGATTGAGTGAATGCAACAATATTAGTAGAACACATGTGAAAGTTAGGGGAAAATCGGCAATCCGTTCAAAAGTTATGAATTTTTAAAGTATCTGCGCAGTCACTGCTGGATAAGAAGACTAGTACAGTGTATGATGCCATATGCATACAACGA
The DNA here is from genome assembly GCF_040938485.1 of Diadema antillarum. Lineage (NCBI taxonomy): Eukaryota > Metazoa > Echinodermata > Echinoidea > Diadematoida > Diadematidae > Diadema > Diadema antillarum. The sequence goes on from NW_027271543.1 coordinate 1,396,393, forward strand.
TATAAAGAAAATAAAAAGAGAATTTCACAAAACTTCATTTTTTGAATAAAGTGCACATTTCTTCGACTTGTTATTGACAAATGTTAAGGGTAATATTATTTCCCTTGCCTTCTGACAGAGAGAAGTCGAGTGTTCTTTTGTTATGCGAGAAAAGTGAAAATATGTTGAATTTTCTTTATTCTTTCTTTATATCATTGTACACATGTGACATCACAAGCTATAGTAGTCTTCTCATCCAGCATTGAGTGAGCAGAAACTTCAAAAATTCACAACTTTTGAACGTATTGTCTGATTTTCCTCAAACTCTCAATGATGTGTTCTACTAACATTGCTGCATTCACTCAACCCACGTGTCTATGAAGGTGAACTCCATCCACTGCCTGGATAATATGTTCTATATGGCAAGAAATCTCAGCAACACAGATTGGACTCCAAGCAAAATAGAAATCTTACATGATTGACATATATATTCAATGGTGATGAAAGATAATCAAGTCTTTGCATAAGGCTCTAAAAACTGTTCAAACAAATTTATCACAGAGAAATGCTTACATGAATTAATGTTACTAACACTAACTGTTTAGAGTTATTAAACATAGTAACAAGGGAAGTACTAATTTATCTTTGTGAGCAAGCTACGAGACTGACTAAATGTCCCCGCCAAAAGACTAGGGAACGAGGATGAGGATAAATTGCTTCACCTCACCAACTAAAATCATCAGGGCCATCACGATTGGGAGTCCTAGGTCTCATCAACAGAGCCATAACAACTCCTCAAATTCAACACATTTACAGATCAAAATTCTCTGATTTGACAGTAATGAAAATCAGTGAGTTTGAGAGGAATACATTGACTCAAGAAAGCTTGTAAAGAAATCCTGGTGAAGTAGGCTGGGCATCAGTTGCTGTTGTTGTTATGAATAATAACTGTTGTAGTATGCCTATCTGAAGTTGACTGGTGTCTTGGTAACTCTGTCAAAATACTTTGATCAATCAACTATTTCTACCAGTGACACGAAGTTATTGAACATCATCAAGGGCACTAACCTGGATGCCAGGACTTTTCTTCCTCTAATTATGGAGCATTAACATTTTATATTTCTGATGAACGGGACTATCATATGAGGGATGAGTTCAAATGAGGTGTTTAATGTTAAGTTGAAAGAGTAACACAACTTTAAAGTGCTCGTTGTCACAAGCAGCATTTTGAAATTCAATTGACAGGCTATAAATACATTGCAATGGCTAAGCCCTACTTTGGTTCTGATCACTATAGGTATTAGTTGTATGGCACATTGAGGCTTTACTCTTGACTGTTTTGTGGGCATTTTACTGAATTTTCAAGCAGTTGCTTACCAACATCTGTGCAATACTGAATTTTCAGGTGGCTGCCTAGACACTTTCGAGAAAGGTCCTGAACGTGAGAAAAGACCTAGCTTTTTCGCTGGCAGTGCAACGTCCCTACTAAGGAGGTCTGCGATGGATGACTCTCGCAGACTTGACTCATTTCACGTCAAACCTTGCGCATTGGTTCTCTGGATCTAGGCACTGCACAATGCATCAAAGAGTATGTACCAGAATGTGTGTGTGACAGATATGCACCTCTGGCATTCTACGAGTAGGGTTGACTGTACTTTAGCCACTCCAGCTTTCCATCGGCAGTGAGAGTATGAGACAGGAATGAGATGTACAGTGTGACCTGCAGAAGTGTCCTGAATTCTACAACCACGAATTATGGCTAAGTTGGATGATAATGGGACACCACTACAGAGAAGGAAAGGAGGGGGAGGAGTAGTAGTATTGACAGGGGTAAATGAAACCCTGGATGGTGGCCAGACGACAAAGCCTGGGATAGTGGCAGGATATCTCACTCCTCCACTATAGATAATAGCCATGCTTGCCTGTAGAGAAATGTTACTCTCATAATGTCATCAAAGAGTCGTTCTACTTTTTACCCCAACTTTTCGTCCCTCTCTAGAAATATTACAATTTTGGATTTTTTTTACTTGAATGTATGTTTCAGTGGTGTCTTTTATCTTTTATAGAATTTAAAAGATAAAAGAAAAACTCAGATTACAGATTAAACTGTTATTGGCAAAATAAATCTTAAACAGTTCCTAAAAAGAGGGAAATTAGCCAGAGTATCAGACATGACGTCTTGCCCATCCAAACACATAAAACCAAGGAAAACAGCTCAATATCATTACTGCCAGCCTCACATTAAAAAAGATGCATAAAACATGTTTTAACCTTTCAAGTAGCCAAATATGTCAGAAAAACTTAATTGAGCACACTGCTTACTATGCCCTATGGGGTATAAAGTCTAGACCAGTATAATAAGGAGCAAGATGGAGAGCTATTGTGTTTTTAATCTTATACTGATGAAAACTTTAAAAGGCAAAGTAAAATGACGACATTGTGGTTTTCTCTCCTTTTCAATGGAATATCTAAATGAGATCGAATGAGATGGATGTATCCTAGATGTACAAGAAAACAGCACATCTAGGAAACATTGACTTTGGCTTGATTCTGCCAAAGTTTGTTTCTGACCTTTCGGGCATTGAGAATTAAGGGTTTCTGGGACGAACACTGAACTAGGCTTTCTATATAGCTCAGTTGGTAGAGCACCGGGCTAGCTTCCAGATGTCTCGGGCTCGAATCCTGATGGAATCCCATTTTCTTTGCTCATTTTCCACTAATAAATCATGTAATCTATGAGATTCAACTCTGAGTTCAACAACAGGGAACAAAGTTAAAAAGTTGACTGAAGTTCACAAAATAAAAAGGAAGAAAAAAACATCAACATGTCAAAGAGGAAGTTCACATTTTAGGGCACGGGATTGAGCATCATGTACAATACCAGGGACAGAGGAAAGCCAAGGCAAAAACTATGGGCCCGGAAGGTGGCTGTCCAGGGGCTTACCGTCTTGGTTCCAGGAGAGGTTGCTGACCAGCGAGTCGATCTTGAAGCTTCCTGTCTGTTGCCACTGATACTCCAGCTTATGCTGGATTGACCCAGAGAAAGAGAGAGAGACACGAGAAATGCACCGATATTAACACAAATCCACAGAGATCAAAACAAAGGAGCGGTATAAAGTGGAGTCTTAGGGGATCATCCCATCATGGATTTTTGCAGACTTTCACTTCTTTCATTGATGTGCATGATTGCAGTCATACAATGAAGAAGGTAAAGCCATTCAATCTGATAAATAGTTTGTGTCAAAATAGATTTGGCTGACAAATTTGCAAATAAGCTTTTTTGTCACATGTAAAGACATAATACATCAAAATATAATGCCATCTTGTTGGCAATTTTAAACAAGTGTTCATACAATGTGTGGTAGGGTAGCTATTTTGGGATGAGCCACATGGTCTTATAATGTATGAGATTCAATTTTGTAAAATATGCCATTTAGAAGAATTTTGGCATTTCTTCTTGGAGTATTTCTTGTCATGACAGCATATCTTCACCTTGAATGTTCGGGATATACTGGCATTGATGGTAATCATGACAGATGCCAAAACAATGAGATGATAGTATAATGATGCTCATATAGTAGTAGTAGTAGTAGCAATAGTCATTTGCTTTGTTACACAAGTCATTCCCCTTCATATTTCAATGGTGACAATGATAATAATGTGAACAACAACTATAACCGTTCAGCATCTATACTGAATTCACCTTATGTAAATGCTGCTATTTTTGCAAGGGTTTAATTTTCATGAACTTCACGAATTACTATTAGGCCGCGAAAATAGAACACACAAAAATATTGCCACCTGATAGACCAAGTGCTAGTATCTTTGCGCACTCAGTCATATACTAAGTACATACATTTATAAGTAAAGTGGCAGAGTGAACAGACATATGCATTTATGAGAGCCTCAGTGTCACATCATGAAAACAATATCTCACAAAAACGTCTGTGACCTCCTCATTTACTAAAATATCTGAATGTAAAAATGACAACTTTTACAGTAGTTCACTGAACATGATGATCTGCACTCATCGAGGAGAAGGAAAAATAATATATTGTGAAGTGAATGAGAGACATTTGTAAACTCCATGACACCTTCAAACAAGTGTGCTTTGGAGGTGGCATAAGGTATTATCATTACACTTGGCATCTATTGTTGATCTTTTTTGGACAAGTTATTAAATTGAGAGGGTCCAAAATGGGAAAATATCATGGCATCCCTGTTCTCTTGCCTGGATAACACAAGGCAAACTTGTACACCCCAAGATTTATAATGTCATTCAAGTGCATCATCTGAGCACTTTTTTTTCCAAATCATATTTACAATTTTCCTTCAATTTCAGTCAATCAAGTTTGTCAAAGTCTGCATATAAACCAACACACACACACACACACACACACACACACACACACACACACACACACACGTAATAATACTGATGCACCGTTTAATAAAATCTCCAGGCAAGAAAGCTTAGAATTGGTTATTAAAGAGAATTTCACATAATATTTAGCATGCTTAAGAATTAAATTTCAGAAGAAAACAAGTTTCTATAAGAAAAAAATAACAAATTAATTCACATAGCTGCACCATTATTACAGTTTCAAAGGGAAGCGTTTCCAAAAGGACCCCAAGGATGCCAATTCTCACATGTGTTTACATTTCTATCATTGAATTTGATGACATCAGCAAGAGCTCAAAGGAGGGGGACACTGCATCACAGAGGCTGTCGTTTCCAGCGGCAACCGAGTGATTTGTCTCACAGCTGATGCCTTCCCTTTGAAGCTCACAACAGAAGATCTTCAGATATTTGGCAGTTGTCCTTTCCCTTTCAAGTTTCCTCACCTTATCTTTAATGTGGCTGACAATGGATAGCCACATGACCTGATTCATGAGTCTATTTTTAATCCTCCCCATCTCTCACATGAAACAGAAGTCCAAGAAACAAAATATTCACACAAAAAACTTCTTGCAGAAAAAAAAAAACGGTTGAGACAAAGGAGAGAGAAAATGCGTATTTGGCTAAGGTACAGATTATGCAAATGAGGCAACTCCTTTTATTTCATGAAACAAAAGAGAGAGGGGACCAATAGACTATTTATTATTCCAGAATTTTATCAATATTACATCACTGAGTGGAAATGAGGCAGAAAGCCAGGAATCAAAGGCAAAACGTTTTAATTTCACAATGTGCAAAGGTCAGTAAAAGAGAAATACATTGTATGTCTCCAATTACAGAGGAAACATAGCTGTTTTGGTAGTTGTTGGTTCTTTTTATTGAACAGAGCATTAAACACGCTTTCTTTGATATATTCAACTGGACTCTGGAACTTTTCATATACATCTTGAATAAGATTTTAAAGATTTGTGAATTTTGTAGTGATGGTTTGCACCTTTTTATAATAGTCTCTGCAGGTCTTAGTCTCAGAGGAAACTAAGATGTCAGCCATGAAGTTGTAGCCTTGGCAATTTTGAACAAAAAGCAACTTTTGAAAAACTGTAAAGAATTCATAACACACAGAGTTTATATTTGATGGTCTTCTTTGTATGTATACAATTGTGAATATTGCCAAACAACTACTGAAATGCACACAGTGTTTCACTGGGGTTTGATATTTTGTTTTTGATATTCTGATATAAGATATAAGAGGTAAAAAAAGTAAACTATTATAAAACCAGAAATTTTCGCATGCATTTTAATTTTTGCAAACTTTGCAAGACCCAAGATTTGCAAAATTAAAATGCACACAAATGTTCTTGTTTACACTGTATGCATTACAAGCCAGTGACAATTTGCAAAAAAATCAATGCAGCAAAAAAGGCCGTCAGCTCAAATTCGTGAAAATTTCATGCTGTGAATGTTTCTTGTTTTACAGTATTCTATTCTACTCAATAGGTAATAACTGCATGCTCTCTGCACTCATATCCGAGTGCGACACACCATAGAAAATGAAATTCTGAATTATTCACAGACATCAATTTTCGGCACCACTGCAGGTGGCATGTCTGAATGAGCCTACAGGAAACAGATAGAACTATTTATAAATCTGCCACAAGGCAATGCACTGGTTAAGACACCCCAAGAATAGTCATGATTGGCCAAGCAGAACATGTAATCATCTGACCAGTAAAGTTGTTAATGTCTGTTCTGCTGCAAGCATCCTTTCCTCCTTCTTACTTTTCTTCTTCATTTCACTGTCATCATCACCACCATCATCATCATCACCATCATCATCATCACCATCATCATCATCATCACCATCAACTTCATCATCATCATCATCACTGTCATCATCATCATCATCACCGTCGTCATCATCATCATCACCGTCATCAGCATCATCAGCATCATCATCATCATTACGATAGTTATGACTTCTTCTGTTTTAATATCATTATCAATATCACTACCCAAATCATCACTTGACTGTAGAAAATTGCACACACTCTCTCTCCATCTCTCTCTCTCCTCATGCAAGCCCATTTTGCATCACATGTTAAGCAACCTACGTCCCTCTCACACCGATATGACACTATTTGCAAACAGTGATATGACAAACTATGTTCCCATATGGCTGAATACTGTATGCCGAATATTTCATGAATATTTCACAGGTTTTTCACAAATTTTGCGAGTCATGTGCTATTCACAAATTTAAAAACGTGCAAAAGATATTAACTCTGATCACAACATGAAAGGGACATGCACGCATACAATTCTCCACTCAGTGCTGTACTCCACAATCGTGAATTCAACCACCCACAAGAATGTCGGGAAGTCCTGATTTGCAAAAAGTTGACTCGCTAAACATGACGTATGCAGTACTCATTAGCAATATTTTTCTATACTCCTTACTCTAATACCGAGAGCAGAACCTCAAGACATTGAAGTTTTCAGTGTGCTACTTTTTTTTATGAGCAATAGAAGACGATGAAGCAGCAACTCACACGAGAAGAAGAGATTATACTCACCATATGATGAAAAACATCACACAACTTTATACCCCAAATTGATATTTCATGAGGTTATTAATATTAATTTTGCTAGTCGGGTGCTATTCGCGAATTTAAAAACATACAAAAACATTAACTCTGATCTTGACATGAATGTGACATGCACGCATGCATTCTCCGCTTAGATCAGTACTTCACAATCGCAAATTAAATGACTCGGGATATTGTTGGGAAGTCCCGATTCGCGAAAACTTAGACTGGCTAAATACATGGCATAGATAGTATTCATTGGTAAAAATATGAACCTTCTGTTTTTATACACAGATCAGTGAACTTCAATTTTGGTGCAGTCAGCATCCAGAGGTGATATGTCAAGGTGCAATATATTTTGATTGGTTGAGTCATCATATTTCTGAAACTACTTTGTCTCAACTCAGGAGTCCCAGGCGTCACAAAGCTAAAATACTGTATTTCAACAGGAATTATACTTTAATCCCCAGAGGGCAATATTTCAGTAATATTGACCCCTACATCTGAAATACTGTGACTTTAACATATTCTTGAGAATGATGGCAATACCTAACTTCTTGCCCAGTCATGAATAAATTCATTCATTTGCAAAATGATGAATGGAATGCTTTTCTTGGAAAATGAAAACCAAAGCTATAGAGTTTGAATTTCAGTATATTAATCTCTGAATTAGTGCACCCATTCTTCTGTTTATAGTTTTATCTTAAAAAGAAGAAAAAAGACATCGTATGAAATGGAGAAATGCAAATGATCCACTACCTACACTATTGTGGCTCATGTGGATGGATTCTGATAAGCAGGATATTCATTCATTCTCACATTCCCTTGCCCCCTTTTCTCATTCGATGCCCCTGTTCCAAAAATACCCTTCCCGGCCCTTCACACGTAACCCCTGTCAACGTGAGCAAAAAACCACTGCAAGATTCAAAGTGGGCTGGGCAAAAGGAGAAAACCCCGCGAAACAAAAACTGCTAGAGCACACTATCGACCAATCACTGATAAGCATGTATAAGGGGGGAAAATCCCCCACCCTCTTCTCCCTTTCTTTCTTTCCCTCACACACACACACACACACACACACACACACATAGGGGGCTGGGGTTTTCAATATCAAGAGAGGGACAGCTGTGAAGTTTAGAAAGTTTGTAACATCTGCCTGACTCACTTGTACCTACAAAGAGCTCTCCTGAGTTACTCAAAGTTGGATAACATACAACTGTCCATGCTCACAGGACTTTTACCAACATTCTAAAGATTTATTCTTTACATAATCTTGCTTTTGGCTCTTTGCAACGTACAGTGGATTTTGACTCTACACATCATCATGAAGGCCCAATTGTTTGTACTGTTTCTCCTGATGCCAATTTTGGGTAAGTTGCCTTCAAGGAACTTTATTATTTTTTTTTTCATGCTATAATTTTTTTTTTGTCCTTACACCATTTTATTATTATCATTTTTCCAGGGGGAGGGGGGGGGGGGATGGTAGCATTGTCCACATTTAGGTTAGCCAGTATTGCCAGTCACCAATCTATACACTTAGGTCAAGAGGGAAATTGTAGAAAAGCATCTTGTCCAAGGATGAACACACTTATCTTTCAAATTTCAAGCCTTATCCATCATATGAGAGGGCGTTCCCCTCTCCCACCCCAACAAAAATTATTTTCTAAGATGGTGCCCTAAGGACATCCAGTGCAAGAATCAATACAATATTGTTGATAGTTGAAGGTTTTTTGTTTGTTTGTTTGTTTGTTTTTTGCATAATGTGCTTCACTTGTATTCGGTCAATTCCATTGTGACTTATGGGACAAAGTGACAATTTTTGGCAATTTCAAATCAGTATTTTGAGAAAATAGTTGCATCAAATGCATTTTTCTCAGTTCATGGTTAGATCCATCATATCACAGTTTATGAAAACACCATACTTAGTTTGAAAAGTATCATTGCATTACATACAGCAATGAAAAATTGCTGTTGTGACTTATGGGACATCTGAGGACCACCGTTTTTCATGTGGGAAAATAAGTTCTGAAATATTCTTACACACAGAGACTCTGGAAAGATATTTTCTTTCCTGAATGTAGCAAAGGGTTGGTGCTTACCCTGAGCCAAGTGGTATGAATATCTACTCATTGGTACAGTAGCAGGATAGGGAAAACCAGTGTGACTGATGGGACACAAAAACGTGACTTATGGGACGCTATCAACTACCACATTTTGAGATTGAGAGAATAATATTTACTGATGCCGGAACAAGTTTTAGAACATCATAAAACCAATCTATGACCAAAGAACATTCAGAAAATAAGCCATCTGAGAATTACACAAGCTGTATTATGGTCATAATAGTGTATCAGAAATGATACATAAATTCTGCAAAAATTGGCAATTTTCATGAAAAATGAAGGTTTTTCGGACATACTCCACTCCACGTTCACCGATGTTCACAAATGAGGTATCAAAATATCTGTTGTGACAGGCTGCTTTGAGTAAACAATACCAGATCATCTAATTAAGCTTCATTAATCATCTATACTCAATAGTTTGATTGTCATAAAATGCAACCTTTCCGTGGAATTGACCATTCACGGGTACTTGTGTTCACTGACTTTGAATAGAGTAATGCTCTTCTGAAACACAAACAAAACATAAACAAAAATACCACATAATCACTAATCAATTTCTGCAAGTATATTTTTGCAATACATATGGTATCACATTAGTTAGGTTTGACATGAAAGACAACTAAAGAATACATGATATAATGGACTCAGGCAATATAGGTTGATGCGACAGATGATAATCTGTCTGCAAAGCTGCTCTGACTTTGTATTTTCCTCAATCGCAATCATGTACTATCCTGTAAATGGAAGCCCAATTCAGATTTAGACTGCATCATGTCACATTAATATCCTGTAACCTGCATATCTGCAGAGACTTTGGATGCCATCTTGCATATCCATACATAACAATCTTTCTAATACCTGCAAATGCTGAAAAGCTGACTCCAGTGTTAGATTGGATCTCACTTTTGGTATAAAAAACAAACAAACAAACTCACACACACACACACACACACACACACACACACAACTACAAAATGTTTTATGAATCAGGTATGTATGTGTGTGTTTCACAGTGCATGCACCTAACACAAAGTTAAAAACAATTGTTCCTGACTCCAAGCAACATTTTCTAGGTACATGTACCTGCAAAACGAAGATATCAGATTCGTTTCCCAAATGATGTTCACTAATCTCCTACCAGAGTACGCATCATGATACACACTGTAGGTTCTCTGAATGGGGGCATCTCAGGGCCATCATCCTCATTCCTATGCGAGAATTCTGTGAATATTTCTGATCACCATAAAAAAAATATTGTGATTTTTCGTTTTGCGCTCTTTCATACATAGTGCAATTCATCACTAGCTCATCAGTCATCAGCAAGGCTTGAATAATGACCAGAGTTTGACCAATGACCAGGCTTAAGCATGTGCATACAAATTAAAAGATATCTCACCAGCTCTACTCTGAAATTTTCTCAGGTTCAAGTGAACCTGGAGCAAATAATAACTGAGAAGATAAGATAAAAAAGAACAATTATATCTCGAAGATGTGATGAGCCAAAAACGCAATTATATCTCCAAGATGTGATGCTTTTATTCTTCACAAATTGTTGCACTAATGCATAAAAAATATCACTCTTTTGTGATGCAAATTGTGATGCTAATTCAATGATTAATTTTATTTGATGGCCACACACGTAAACATATCAAGATTTGGATCACAATGTAAAAATTGTCTGTGAATTCTCAATGACTCCTCTGGCCGCATGGATGCGAAACCTATTTTGTGGATTTCATCAAGTCCACGACATTCGGATCCAGCTCGGGTGACATCTCCCCGTCAATAGAGAGGTGTGAAAGCAAGGGAGATGGTCCCAATTTAAAATGCAACATGTGGTTTCCCCTGGAGAAATCTGGACCAGTGTGTCATCAGTATCTCATGCCAAGGGGACACACACACACACACACACACACACACACAAACACACACACACACTCACACACTCACACACACCGGATGATTGATTCTAGATGAGATATTGGCTCCCCCTTTAAAGGCCGCACGGCGGCCATTACCAGCATATGGGCACGGCTGGGGGCACTGAAAACAATCTAGGTTTATTGCGACTGAATATGGAGATTAATGGAGTGTCCACTGTGTGGTCATGGGATGCCAGGCATGATAGATGAGATCCCAATGTAATGTCTGGGAGGTTGCATCTATAGGTCATATGTGGAGTTATTACAATGAATTTATAAATAAATGCTCCAGAGCAATTTGAATCGTTTAACACCATCATCAATCTTGTAATATCTTAATTTGTGTTTTCACACTTGTTTCAGTCTTGTTTGCTCTCTCACCTTAGCTAAAAAATTGAATTGCCTATGTGTATTTATTTTCATTGTGGACTTATTGCATATCATAAATGTTCACAACCGTTTCAACTGTCAATGACACATCCTGTCCTGGTAGCCCATTTTCATGTTAGCATGCCAGCTGAAATGAATACTTGGTCATGTTCTGCTTGCTTATATGTACCCCCTAGCAGAAGCAGGGTTCCCATTCATGGCACTTCATGTTCTCATTTCAAAGTTTGAAATCACAGTTGAAGAGCTAATCCCATTTCCTAGCAGGGTCAAGAAATTCTAAGGAAGTTGTAGTGATGGACCTCTTGACAAAACAAGATTTGAATGTGAAGTGGTCTGAGAAGTACAAGTATTCTGACTTCTTAAGTGGCGCACTGAGGCCTTACCTTTCTATAGGTCTGAAGTGGGTATTAGAAGTATTGCTAGATCTCACTGTAAACTCCTGCTGGAATTTCATTATTATTGTTATCATTATTATCATTATTACTATTATCATCATTATCATCATTATTGTCATTAGTATTATCATTATCATTATTATTATAATTATTATTATCATTACTATCATTATCATCATCATCATCATCATCATCATTATTATTATTATCATTATTATTATCATTATTATCATTATTATCATAATACATGGCATTTCTGTGATATAGCCAAAATATCTGCCACATCAGCCTTGACTGTAAGTGTAATAGTTCACGGTCACACAGGGAACAGAGAGGGATGGAAATAAACTTTGTGGCCTGGCACACAACCGCATGACAACATCCAGAGCTTGACACCAGTGGCGGATCCGGAGGGGGGCGCACCGTGCGCATGCCCCCTCTTTATTTGTTGTTAAAACAAAAGAATTAAAAAGAACAAATGAGATGAAACCCAGAAGTAGCACCAGAAATATTGTTTGCGCCCCCCCCCCCCCCCTTATTGGAATTCCTGGATCCGCCCCTGTGACACTGAGCATTATGTCATATCAGGGGAGTGAAACAGCGCAAAACTCCGTTATGCAATACAGTGTCTTCTTGTCTTCAGTACCCTTTTCTCAGTGTCCATGTCTGGGCATGGCAGTTACTGTAAAAGTGGAAATTTTTGCAGCAAGCAAATTTTCGCACATTCGTGCAACCAAAAGTTAGCACAAAAATAAAAGCATGCAAATATTTTTGCATGCCATGTGTTCCAGTAATTCATGTCCTGATTCTGTGGAATTACAAACACACAAAATTCCACTGTCAGAAAGACCACACCTCAAACCCTCATCCAGTTGCTGAACAGGCTTTGATGAGAAGCACTGTGGAAGTAGAAGAAGTAGAATTCATCTTACCCAGCCAAGTGCAAAAAATTACCCACATGAAAATATTCACTTTTACAGTTAGCCATTCAGTGCTCCCTCTCACTCTCATTCTCTCAGTATTCTTGACATAACATCTCAAGCATGTAATTCCTCTGTAAACTTCTGAACAAATATGTTTGTTATGTTGTCATATTAGTACACTGGAGGTCCCAAAATATGAAAATCACGCTTGCTACAGTATATCTTTTTACAATGTTGGTAGTATTCTGCACATTTCCCCAAGTACTAATGTTTGCCTATCTTCTTCTTTTTTTCTTTTTTGCACGTTTGACTTGTAACAAAATGTACTGAATGTTATATCTGTACCATGCAAACTCAATCAATCAATTAATAATCAACCAGTATCATATGGCTCATGGTTCTGCATCAAGTAATACCCATATGCAAATTACCCAACACTGTCTGTTCATCACTCTGATATTATCCCATTTTCCCACAAAAACAAAAACAAAAACCAAACTAATACTTTATTATGATGCTGAATGTTATTTTGTGCAGTACTGAAGGAAGTGCTCAGCAGAGCAGGAAATATTGAGTGCCTTGATGGCCCACAACAGAGCTGTGGTGTAAACATTTTGCAATAATTGCAACAATCAATCACACACTTTATCGTTCTCACAGAAATCAATGTCTACTCTGTAGTTTCCCTAAAGCATTAGAGTCATATCAGGGATTCCACCTCCCTGGTCATATCTCAGTTTCCGTGCATCACAAACGAATCCAACCCTCATGAGTGTAACATGATCATAAAACTTGCAGTGCTGAAATAAAGTGCGTTCAGAGAACCTACATAAAAATGTCGGAAATTTATTTACTTTTCTATCAATCTTGATAGCTAAATCTGCTGGAAAGCATCTGCAAAGAAATTTGTTGAACAGATCTGATCAAGCTTATTCAAAGATGCAGATAGATAGAGGCAAGGAGCACATGCACTTCTTTCACTGTAAATCCAGGCATGCGAATATTAAAAAATACATATATCATCAAAGTCATGGGCATATTGAATAAAATAAAATCTGGCAGTGAGTATGCGTAGAATTGCAAATCTTAAATCCGCATGGATCTGCTGCAGACTGTTACCAAGAATTAATTCAAGTTATTGCAGAATTTGAAGATTAGCAATAGTTATTTTACATATTTTTCTTTGAATGGAAATTACTTACACTAATTTTTGACCAAAATTCATGATATGTGTCTGCATACAAACAAATGCAGGCTTTGTGAGGTGATGATATGATCATCTCATCTAATGTACATATCATCCCTGAAGCGTCAAGACCTCATATCTCAATTAGCATATATAAATGTTTAAAAAAATAAAAAATATTGATTTAAGTTTTAAAATGGAACAATTATAGATATAATCAAAACTGATGTTTCTACATTCTTTTATGTCAGCATTTATGGTGTGTGTTTTGATAAAAAAGTGTTGTGAAAATTGAATTTTTTTCTCTCTTAAAAATTCATGATTTTGTGATATAAAGCTTTGTCACCCCAGGGACAAGATGTGCCTGTGACTGATATCATTTTCATCATTTTCCTCTTTTTTTTAAGGAACCTTCAACATTCTGTTTGTTTGACTAGATTTATCGAAGCTAACTTCGAAATTGAAGGAGTTTTGCTCAAACAGATACGAGCACAACATGCACACATTTGTAACAGAGGAGCTAAGGGACTGTATGAAACACTCATCTCTTCACGTACCACCTGATGCTTGAGATGCTGTGAAATGAGTCATGTGACCACAAAACAATTAGCACAGCTATATGTGTCATATCATTATGGTCCCCAAGGCTGCACAATATGAGCTCAGAGGCATTACCTAAGCAGACTTCCTCAGACAGGATTGTGCCTAGTCTATTACAAAATGATCAGACTCAAAAATTATTGATTTCATCTATAATTGAGATCCCCTACTGTTCGTGTTGAAGGTTGGTGTTTGCCTGTAATGTAAATTCAGATGGTAGTTGCTGTGTCCTATAATTGCACTGTAAATTATGGATATGAAATAAGCTGACAATATATTATTGTTAAGCAGGCTTAAAGGGAACCTAAACCCTACGGTCAAATGACACAATGTAACTTTTATCAAGTCTTCATGATTCAGTAAAAATGAAAAAAAGGAAAAATTGTTGAGAAAAAAAGGCAGTCACAGCTTTTCAGAAATATAGCCATCAAGAGAAGTGTGATTATCCAATCTGGGACAACTTGTGGAAAAGTCTTCACTGAGTCAAATCAATTTTGTAAACTTTAGATTACATGTAACTTGACATGAGGGTTTGGGTTACCTTAAACCTTGCTTCAGCATAAAATATTTAAAGACAAACACAATTTTGAGGTTTTTTCTATTCCCCCTTTTTTTTTGGGGGGGGGGTAGTGTATTTTCTTTACAGTCATGATATATCGATGTACATTTGTAGCAATCCAAATACACAAAGGTCTAATGAAGTAAACTGACATAGCAACTAAAATCATTTCATTCACTTAAACATTTTTTCCCAATTTATTTTCATGACTAAATCTCGACAAAATTATGATTAAATGGCAGTTTCTCATCTGAAATCCAACTCAAATTTTCTTGATGGGCTAAAAGTAAATTTAAAGTAAAATACATTTCCAATAGAGAGTAAGGCAACTTTCCTTTGGTGAATTGCATGAAGCATTTAGGCAGTCCTCTGCTTTGGAATAACAAGATAAAAACACAGATAAGTGATGATAAATCAATCTGGTAATGGGAGGAAAAAACACTGTATCTTGCAGCCCTACTCCTCATCTTTCGACTTCCTCCACACACATACTAGGTCTGAAACCTAAAGACTAATAATGTGTCGGTGACAGCAAGTGATCAGGGCATTCTCAAGGCAGCTACTACTGTGTTCACATCTTGTCGCTAGGTGTCGCTATGAGACCTCTCTTTCTCACTCCATGATCTCACTCCTCAAAATGTCAATTAGATTTACGGGGAGATGGAGTGGCCTACAGTCAGAGCTAAAGTGTGTTTGTTCGTCGTCCTCATTTTTTTTTTCCTATTTCTTTCACAATCTCATCACCCCGGTGTCCTTCCACTATCAGTCAATTCATTAAAATGGGACTTATTACTCATTATGGGTCATCCAGTAAACAGCAAGGGGGGAGGGGAGGGGAGCACATGGACTGGCTCAGTGTCAAATCCTCACCTCCTAGCTGTAGGGATTACATGATGATTAAGATATTGAATGGACCCGATTTTGTCAGATCCAACGATTTCCTCAGATTACCAAAATATGTCGCCCTTAATTAATTTCCAGTGCTGTATAAAACTCTCCCATTGCTTATCCTTAATCCAGCTGTCATGCTACACGATACAAGTGTGATTTTATATTCTGTCATCTCTCCCTCCCCCTCAAAAAAAAAAGAAAAGAAATCCTTTAGCTGCATAATAATAATGACATATAGAAAGTATTTAAACATTTATATATTACAAAAGGAAAAAAAGTCATCAACAACATCATGTTTAAATCTTTCATGGTATTTGTCTCTGTCTATATTTTTGCCTTCTCTCTCTTTCTAGTCTTTTCTTTATTCTCCACCTCTCAGTATCTCTTTTTCTCTCTATCACTCAGTCTCTGACACACACCCACATTATATCTATTAACCCGTTGAGGACGGGCTGATTTTGCTACAACATTTCCCATAGATACCTGCCCGAGTATACTCAGGACTTGTCTTCAACATGCTAATATTTTACCCTAGGACAAGTTGCAATATCTTCATATTGTTCAATAACTATAACCCATTCATATTCTTATTTCCTGAACATGAACAACTAAGGATCTTCGAATAATTCAAAGAAAACTTCATAAGAAAAAAAGTACACTTTCTCGCACTGACAGCATTGTTCTTTTGTCTCTTTCTACCAGCATGCTCTGCTCAATTTGACTGGCTCTGGGCAAGGAGACGAGGTAATGTCATGGCTCCACAGCGACAGTCATCTTTTGGCTTCATGGCAGTCAGCACCACCCCGCAGCCGTCCTTTGGTGGGGGCAAGCAGAAGTCCTGGAGGCGAGTCGGTGCCCCTGCCAGCAGCATCGACACCATCGCCGGAGATGTGGCAGGCGGTGCCAGCTTCAACCCCATTGAGTCTGTACCACCCATCGGCGACAGTGGTAGTGCGACCAACACCGTGGGCACCGGTGACACCTCCACCAACGTCGACGGGAGCGAGTGGATTTCACTCGGCAACGGGAGAGACTATGGGGGTAACAGCGGAAACAACGGGGGTGGAGGCGGCGGTGGAAATGGGGGCGCCTCTACCGGCACCAGTGGTGGAATGGGTGGCACAAGTGGTGGCGCCGGTGGGTCTGTTATTGGAGGAGGTGCTCTGGACCCCTCTTTGGATGACACCATGCAGAGCCTGAACAAGGCGTCAGCAGGTAGCATAGCTGGTATTGTGATTGGAGTCATCATTCTTCTGTGCGTACTCGCCGGCGTTTCCTTCTTCGTCATGCGGCAGGTACACAGGAAGGTCCAAGTTGGAGGAATGCGTGCATAGATGGACAACACTAACAAACATTATAAAATAGACTAGATCATTTTTTTTTCCACCACATTCTTGAAGACCAGAGTCAAAGTCCTGGTAAAACTGTGCTTCCAGTTGTGAGAATCCCAAGATGTAATTACTGCCAGTAAAAATGTCCAGAATCTCTCCAGCACAAAATATTTCAAACCTCTTTTATGATCAAAAGGAGGATGTTGGAGAACGTAAACAATGCAAACTGTCATTGTTCCTTCCTTTCACGGAATGCTTAAGGCTCACCGTCCTTATTTCTCAACTTGCCTATGATTGCATATTTCATTCATTGAGTCACTTCATTTTCAATCTTCACTTTCTAGCTCTTTTCACGCTTGCTACTGCGACTACTTAAGACTATGCGATCTATGCTGGCTCTATCAACATCACTAACCTTAAACTGTGAGTTGACTCTGAGTTGTACTTTTCCAAATATCACAACTGTCATCTACATTTTTTCTATGTATCTTTCTCCTTCTATCACTCTATAAGCCTCTCTTTCTATCTCTCTTTATATCTCCATTCCTCTCATACCATTCTGTCAGTCCAAACAATTTCCTCTCTTCCTTCCACCAACATTTCTTTCACATCCCATGATAACACACCAGTGCCAGGTATTCCCCTTGTGCTTCAAACTATCAGCAGCTCAAGCAATCAAGAAGTCATGCCAGTTCATTCTGATGCCATCACAATTACATACATCCTGTACCATTCCTAAACCTCGTCCATCTCTGTCGTATCAGCCACTAAGCTTTCTCCACATTTCCTTTTGGTAACTAGTGATCACGGGATGCATGCTTTCTCTCGAGTTGGCATCCTGCCCATTAACATGCACGAGTATTACCCAAAGAAGCACTGCCATTTCTGTAGAAGATCACATTACCAGAATTGAAAAGTTCACACATTGGCCTAATTATTAAAATGTATTTTGTATATCTACTTTATAGTTGCTGCTTGTAATAAAAGATAATATTTGAATGAATTACATGAGTTTCCTATCCCTTGCTTGGTACGCTACACTGCTGCTAACAATTTCATTGTGACAACAGCAAAGAAACATGCAGAGTCTGTACACAACTCCTTCAATTAGTTGCTTACGATACTGTTCACCAAGTACATTGTAGAACAAGCACTTCACTACTTTTCTAGATGCAAGCACATGTATTACATATTATACTTTGATCAACTCTTACAACTTATTTATTTTACTAGCTCTGTGTCATGTAGTATAATATACGCATACACACAAATATATAAAAATACACTGTACAGTATGTATGCGTTATATAAATGCTAGTGCACAT